>NC_045789.1:42336395-42636395 GCF_009873245.2 Balaenoptera musculus | reverse complement strand
TAGTTATACCGTTTGCTGTCTAGGAACTCCCTTCTCCAGTTTCCAGAAGACCTAATGGAGTGAACACTTAGGACTGAGTGACTGATCTGATTGGTGGGCTCGTTCCTGGCCGACTTCCACTGGGCCCTGTGATAGTAGGTGGGGTCACTGTGCTCTACCTTAGACCAGGCCCTCTGCGATCTGTTTGGGCTTCAGCTGAGTGTAATGCTCTCCTCTGCCTTTCCCTGATTTCTCTGCTTCTTACTGGGTGGATAGATTGAATTCCAGGGTGTGAGATAGGAGGCCTGCACTATTTTCCTTTCCAAGTTTACTAGGAATGAAGGCTGATTTCTCCATCCCCATCTGGCTCCTTGTGACTGTTCTCCATTGGTTCAAACTCCGAGGGAGGAAGGGAAATAAATAGCACCTCAAAATTATTTGTTTAGGACAACAGTACATGCAGTGGTAATCTAGTTCTTGAATTTCTTTTCCAGAAAAGCTTACTTGCTTTCCTGAAAGATATAAATGTATTTTTGTCCCTAGAAATTCATTTTAGAGTTAATAGATTAAATGAAATAACAGAGCCACTAATAAAGTCGCAAATGAAAAGAATTTTTCAAGATGAAAGGAAAAAAACCCCACAATTCTCTTTTGGTTATGCATTCTGTGTTTTTCACAAAAGGAAACTTTACATCAAAAGGAGAATGCATGGCACCATTCCTACAGATTGAAACAGTTTTGAGAAGGCAGAGCTTGTTTTATCTTTAGCTCTCCATCTCCTCTTTGGCATGAAAAATAGGTCTGAAAGTTTTCATTTTTATACCCATTTATTTTTCTTTTTTGTCTAATATTCTGAGTTGATACGACAGTATATCCTAACCAACTGAGAATGGCAATCTTCTCATCTTCTACATGGACAACTTATCTGTGTTTTAATCTCACTGGAAAAGAACGTTTTCACATTCAAAGGATACAGAGGACCACGCAGAGAGTGACAGATGCTGAGAGAATAACTCGTGGAATTCCAACTTTCCGTCCTTCATTCTTGATGTTTACTTTGAGTGTCAATGCAGCCTGGATCCAGCAGGCCAATGTGCCAAATCCAAAAGTCAAGGAAGTTCCGACATTATGGATTTCTTCATCATTTGTGAGCTAAGGGATGAACAGATAATGACCTGTGGAGGCCCATTTAGAAAATACATACAAGCCACTGGAATACGTGAAGGAGAAAAAAATAGGTAAAGAGATGTCCCAATAATGGGATGATAGGTTGTAGAAAGAGTAGAATCCTTCATCTCCACTGGCTCTTTGTGTCTATTCTCCATTGGTTCCAACTCTGAGGGGAAGTAGAGAAATGAATAGTACGCCCACACCTCAAAACGTTTGGAAGAACCATACAGGCAGTGGTAATTTATTCTTTGAATTTATTTTCCAGAAAAGCTTTGTAGAAAAGTGAAAGAAAAAAGCAGGAGAGTTATACAAAAAAAGAGAAATGTCAAAGTTTCTACAGACATAAAGCCCAAACTCTGTTTTCTAGACTAAGAAATGAGACCAGAATCCGGCTGTGCATTTACTGATTGAGGATGGCCAATTCTAAGCAGGTCAAGATTTCACTGGCCTGGACAACTAATAACACTTGAGCTGTTCTTTACTCTTACAAAACTGGCCAGTCTATGTAATGCAGCCAATTCATTGTTAATGGGCTTTTGTTTTGTTTTCCTATTATAATAAGAAAACTGCACTTATGAGCTTTTGCCATATCTGGAGACCCAATAAAGGCAACAGTGTTGGAAGATTCCTGGTCAAGGCTTTTATACAGTTAATAGGTTAAAGGAGACCCATCTGGGTTATTTCAATTGGGGGTTAGAGATGTAAACTGCCCAAATCATTACCCACTGATTTAAAAAATATATCTGTCACTTAAAACACCTTTATTAATTGCATATATTTTTAACTACACATATAGTACCCCATATATATAGGAAACATACAGGAAATAAAATGTACTGTTGAAGAGATGGCTTTAAAAACATGGTGAAAATATCCTTTTGAATCGCCATTGCCTTCAGGTGTTTTATTGTTTAGCGTTGCTATGAATAATGGTTGTATCAAATCAATATTACTTTCCCTTTACAATTTTTTTCTATTGTTTTGGCTGTAGGACTTTTTTCTTCTTTGAAGAAGCCATTTTCCCCCCTCACAGTTCAAAACACATATTTTTGAAACATTTTATTTTATTGTTATTTATTTATTTTTTGGCTGCACAGCATGTGGGATCTTAGTTCCCTGACCAGGGATCGAACCCACACCCCCTGCATTGGAAGCGTGGAGTCTAAACAACTGGACCTCCAGGGAAGTCCTGAAACACTTTAAGTAATGATTCCCCAAATCAAATTTTACTTCTAGGAAACTGGTTTTCCATGCTCTACATAGTCTGTTCATTTATTTTTTAATTCTAATTTTAAAAGTAGATGATACAGTTACATGGGTCAAACTTTAAAAAATTGTAAAAAGAGTATAGATTGAAAAGTCTGTCTCATCTCATATACTAGCCACCTGGTTTCTCCACAGGCAACTAATGTGTTATTTGTTTCCTGTGTAATCTCTGTAGATATTCCAGAAAATGTTCTTCATATATAGCGTCATCATTTACAGTTTTGAATATCTGTGGTTCACCCAAACAACGCAATCACTGGGATTCTTCGGGGAACTTTAGTGAAAAACAAAATGTCTACTCAGTAACTTCCATCTAAGACCTGGTTGAGAGCAATGATAGTTACTTAGCATTTTACAACATGCCGGCCCCTGTAGCACAGATGGATAAGTGGAGGAAAGACTACCACCGAAATCTCAATAAAAAATGCTCTGTGCCCTAACATTTTGGAGCTTAACAGATAAACTCTCAAATATTCTCCTGATAATTCATCATCCTAGCCAATATGTTCTAAGAATGCAGCTTTCTCATTATCTAGGTTGATATGGAATGAGATCTAGAATAGTTAGAGGAATTGGTGGGATTGCCTGCCTATCTGTCAGACAACCCATTAAGTAAAAAATACTTATTGAGGGCTTCCCTGGTGGCACAGTGGTTAAGAATCCATCTGCCAATGCAGGGGACACAGGTTCAAGCCCTGGTCTGGGAAGATCCCACATGCCGTGGGGCAACTAAGCCCGCGTGCCACAACTACTGAGCCCGCGAGCCACATCTACTGAAGCCCACGCGCCTAGAGCCCGTGCTCCGCAACAAGAGACGACACCGTAATGAGAAGCCTGCACACCGCAACAAAGAGTAGCCCCTACTCGCCGCAACTAGAGAAAGCCCGCACGCAGCAACGAAGACCCAATGCAGCCACAAAAATAAAAATAAATAAATAAATAAATTTATTTATTTAAAAAATACTTATTGAGTTGCTACTGTGTGCCAGGGGACATCTTGGGGAATGAGTTATCCTAATTTAATGAATTATCAGCACCGAGGGTCAAGGACAAGAGACAGTCTTAGAAAATCCACTACCATATTTTCAGTAAGAACATTCCTAAACACTCACTAGAATGCTGAGTGTCTGGAATGCCTGTACCATTTGGATTTCACTCAGCAGACGGGGGAGAAGTGTCAGGACCGGTGTTTGACTGCAAGGAGGAAGTTTCTAGCAGCAGTATATCGCAGAGGCCGGAGGAAGCTGGGGAGGGCATGGAGGCAGGGAAAACAGAAAGCCACTGTAACTGGGCAGGGTCCCCATGTCTAGTTTACAAATGAAGTCATTTAGGTCAAGAGTTGTGTGAGGGTATTGGCAAGGGAAATTATGCTTAAGTGACCTTGGGCTTCTACATCTCTGGGAAGAAGAGTTAGGGTTAGTACCTCTTTATACAAGTCACAGGTGTTCTAGAGAAATTCTGGGTTTTCAAACTGACCCCCATGTGAGCTTGCTCATCTAAAATGCAAGGTTTCATCCAATAAGGATGTTCAATGTTTAATTACAGAAAGGCAATGATCCTATTAATTTTCTAGAAAGGTACATTAGAATACAATTTGTTATGAAAAAAAGTATACAGCAGTTTGAAAGCCCTATTTTAGTAGATACATTTCCCAATAGCTGTGCTGTATTTCCAATGCATAGGGAGGAGTTTCTTACGTTTAATTCAGACTTACGTAGGCGAGGCTCAAAGAACAGATGGGCTGACTGCTGGAGAAACTGTGCATATCAGGGACCACTGTCAGCATTTTTTTAAAGATTCATGGAGAATTCTATGGGCCACGTAGTGACTATACCTCAGTGGCTGTGATCATCATATAGGTGAAGTGTGAGATGGAGGTGAAAAAGGCCAAATGAAGTACCTGAAAATTACCAAGTAAGGTCATTCCGAAGGAAGCCAGACAGAGCGCCACCAATCCACTAATATTCAGCCACGGATTTAAAACCTTTGGTTTCAGTTGTATGAAGCGCAGAACAGCTACCACCAGAGCTGGGAATAAAACAAAATGTTATAATTGAAAAAGTTAAATCACACAGTCAGTCTAGGAAGCAGCGTTCTAAAGCCACAATGTGCAGAAGTAAACTTTTTGCCACAGTACACCTTTAAATCTCTCTAACGACAGATGCATTTTTAAAAGAAGTTTTCCATGTGATGTTTCTGATTATTGAGATGTTTTATTCTAGCTAACCCGGGGAAAGCAGAGAGGAATTGAAGCAGCGTGCTATATGTTATTTGGGTGACGCAAGACGATAGACTGGTAACAACTAGTGTTGTTCTCAGAGTTTTCAAAAACAAGGTCAGCACAAGACAGACTGGCTTAGGAGGACATCACAGAGGCTTGGCACGCAACAGATCAGACACAGAGAGACAGCCCGTGGCACGGGAATTCACTGATTCAATCAGTCTTTAGTTTAGAACCGTGTTAGAACAGATAGGGCAAGGAAACACGGGGAAGAAGACAAGGTTACCAATCTAGACAAACCTGCGGGTCCCTGTGCCAGAAATCATGCCCGGGGATAGGAAGGAAGATAAAGGCACATATACAAATCCCTTTATTACTGGTTTATTCCCTCTCCCTTCTGATTCTACCTGTAGGTGTTCATTGTCAAAGGACAAAGGCAGCTCATTCAAATTAGAGCAGTTACAGCAATCAAATCATGGAATCTGTATTTTAACATAGCAGATTTGGGGGTTTGGTATGTACTGAAAATCATATTGATTATATTAAGAAAGCTCAATTCTTCCAAATGATGTTAATTACTTATTTTAAAATCCCACTTTTTTGAATCAAATTGTCATCGGAGAATCTGCAGAGAGAAAAAGGAAGTTACTTAGATTTCAAATCTGACTTCTAATAGTAACCTTGAGACCAGTCCATACTCAAGTCACTAATCTAAGAATCCCCTTTTATTAATTGCTTAGTGCAGGGATATTTTCATATTTATACAAAAAGCTGGGAGAGGTCAGTCTACAAATGATTTTTAAAAAGCACTTGCAATTAATATGTTATATCTAGTATAAAGAAATGCACTTACTACTTCCTAAGGCAATTTATTTTGACATTAAGGTTTAGCAGGGAGGACAATTAGGAATTCAAGAATTATCCTATTTATACAGCAATTAGTAGGCAATTATTTGCTATAAGTCTGCCTTGATTTCAGGCCATTATTAGTAGCCGTTAACAAAGAAACCCATTCACAAGTTTGCATTTCCCAAGTATGATGAATTTCATAGTTTCAAGCTACAAAGTTAGTTCAGTGAGTTGACTTTCAGTTCCAAGTACCTCTGGTCAAAGAGTGGTATACAACTTGGTTAATAGTTGGATTTTGGAAACAAAATAGAAATAAACTGCAATCTATGAAATCTTAAATTGTTTGGATCTGATTTAGCTTTTAGTATATTTATGTTAAAGCTAATGCCCATGATTCATCATCAAATTAATAGATTATACTTGAGTTGATAATAGTTATTTTTTTTAACATCTTTATTGGAGTATAATTGCTTTACAGTGGTGTGTTACTTTCTGCTTTATAACAAAGTGAATCAGCTAAACATATACATGTATCTCCATATCCCCTCCCTCTTGCATCTCCCTCCCACCCTCCCTATCTCACCCCTCTAGGTGGTCACAAAGCACCGAGCTGATCTCCCTGTGCTATGCGGCTGCTTCCCACTATCTATTTTACATTTGGTAGTATATATAAGTCCATGACACTCTCTCACTTTGTCCCAGCTTACTCTTCCCTGCCACCCCCCGACCGTGTCTTCAAGTCCATTCCCTACATCTGCGTCTTTATTCCTGTCCTGCCCCTAGGTTCTTCAGAACCATTTTTTTGATAATAGTTTTTCAACCTAATGGCTTGAGGGATCCAGTTAGGAGTTATCATATTATCAGAAGTCTATTAATGTTGACAATAACTATCTTAGAGGATGAAAAAATAAGCACAATTTCTAATACTTTTGGGGATACGAATAGGAGGAAGAAGTGGGGAGATGAGAAATTCAACATAAGCACCCTGACACAAAGTGATCTTCAGATAAATAAGCCATTAGATTTAGACCAGAAATCTCCCCACAAGGCACCAGGGGAGACATTTGCTAATTAATTGTGTGTGGATATTAGGACATAATGACAGAATACCAAGGCAGCACATTTAATTTCTTTTAAAAACGACTAGTGGAGAGTATGACTCTGGGAACTTTCTGGTTGTCACCCAGTTTGGAGGGCTAGGATGGTGCTGGAACTCTGGCCGAAGCCCTAACCCACTGCCAAAGCAGACACCGAAATGGCTGTTCACGTTGACCATCCAGGTAGTTTGTGCCACTCTATCCAAAAGGACACAGTCAGTGCCACTGTCTGTGTTACTCATTTCTCGCCAGTGAACTCTGGACGTGTACCAGTCTCCTGGCTCCAGCATTGCTAGCCTTCTCATTTGTAATATGGATGGTAAATCACTTCATCAAGAACAGATGATGACATTAAGCAGGAAACAGAAACCTCCCTGAAGACAGGAACCAACCCAACATTCCCAACTTCCAGAACTGCATTCCAAACACCACACTTGGCCCTTTTAACCTATTAACTCCATTATTAATCAGCTGAGGCTAGGCCTAC
Source organism: Balaenoptera musculus (assembly GCF_009873245.2). Taxonomy (NCBI): domain Eukaryota; kingdom Metazoa; phylum Chordata; class Mammalia; order Artiodactyla; family Balaenopteridae; genus Balaenoptera; species Balaenoptera musculus. The sequence continues at coordinate 42,629,326 of NC_045789.1, read as the reverse complement.
TTTCTTTCCAAAATAGGGTCTAGTTGAAATTTTACGGTTGTGGAAATAATAAAGCTTCCGGTCCATTAACGGTTTTATTAACAGGTTTAAATACAGACAGATTCAGACTATCTGTTATGAAGTCCATTTACAACCAAGTAATGATTTAATTATACCTTATTGAAAAAGTTTTCTTGGGCAGTAGGGCAATTTCAAAGCCATCTGTATATACGTCAACCAATTTTTACCACATTAACGTTCTGCTCAATAGATATATTTTTTGTTTCATTTAAAAATTTAAAATTTTACTTACAGTTTTAGAAAAGATTTTTAAAACCCACCCTTTTGTTGTTTTTGATATTTCCAGCAGTCCTTTGCTATACAAGTGTCCCTTATTTATCTGTCTGTTAAAAAATGTAAATATTAGAGTAATTCCTTATTTTCTTTGTTAAATTCTTCTATTTTGAAGCTGATCAAGTTTTTAAAGTTCAAACTCAAAATAGCAGCTCTTCACTGCAGTTCTAGACTGGTGTCTGGCTAAATTCTTTTTCATTTTGTTTAGTTTTACTGTTTATGCATCAATAATTCTTATTTATGACAGCAGTAGAACATGACAATCGATATGTTTTGGCTGAAGGAGGGAAAGACGCCACTATTAGGTGACCAAAATCATTCAGCTATTAGTTTATCCTCACAACCTCTCCAGGGCAGAAAATAATATTCTTTTTAAGAAATTTGTCTTGGTCTCCAAAGAAGACATACAGATGGCTGAGGCACGTGAAAAGCTGCTCAACATCATTAATTATTAGAGAAATGCAAATCAAAACTACAATGAGGTATCACCTCACATCGGTCAGAATGGGCATCATCAGAAAATCTACAAACAACAAATGCTGGAGAGGGTGTGGAGAAAAGGGAATTCTCCTGCACTGTTGGTGGGAATGTAAACTGATACAGCCTCTATGCAGAACAGTATGGAGGTTCCTTAAAAAACTAAAGACAGAATTACGATATGACCCAGCAATCCCACTACCGGGCATATACCCTGAGAAAACCATAATTCAAAGACACATGCACCCCAATGTGCATTGCAGCACTATTTACAATGGCCAGGTCATGGAAGCAACCTAAATGCCCATCGACAGATGAATGGATAAAGAAGATGTGGTACATGTATACAATGGAATAGTACTCAGCCATAAAAAGAAACAAAATTGGGTCATTTGTAGAGATGTGGATAGATCTGGAGACTGTCATACAGAGTGAAGTAAGTCAGAAAGGGAAGATCAAATATCGTATATTAACTCATATATGTGGAATCTGGAAAAATGGTACAGATGAACCAGTTTGCAAGGCAGAAATAGAGACACAGATGTAGGGAACAAACGTATGGACACCAAGGGGGGAAAGTGGGGTGGTGGTGGTGGTGGGATGAATTGGGAGATTGGGATTGACATATACACACTAATATGTATAAAATGGATAGCTAATAAGAACCTGCTGTATAAAAAGAAATAAACAAACAAATAAATAAATAAAATTTAGGAAGTAAAAAAAAAAAAAGAAATTACCCAGCCCATAAAAACTAACCACCCTGTGACCTGGGGCCTTTTGACTTCTGAGCTGACCCACACTCTGTCTGTGGAGGGTGTTTCTCTCTAAATAAATCCACTGCTTACCTAAAAAAAAAAAGAAATTTGTCTTAGGTCTTTACACCCCACCCCCCAGGAGAAACGAAAGTGTGGATTCAGGACAAAAAGCATAACTAATTCTATAAGGAAATCACTGAGCATTTGATCTTTGATCAGTCCATCAAAAAGATATAAAATCTTTGCTAACTGATTTTAATAAATGTTATACCAACTCATTTGTAGGTTGTAAATTATAATCTATACAGCTGCCAACAAACAGTGATTTATAGGTGGTCTATGTTGTTTCTTATAGTCAGTGATGTCGTCTAAAGTAACAGCCTGAGGTCTAAGAGGGATAGGCCTGGGGAGACAAAAGCAACCACAGTTTAGAGCAAGAATCATTAGTAAACTGATACTTTTTCATTCCCAGATAAATAATTGTTGGTTCACTCCCACTGAACACTAATCTTAATCAGTTCTGTGTTTACCAGATGGCACTAAAAATGATGAAAGATAATAAAGTATAAATATTGGATGCTGCAATACCTTAGAGCAAAAGCTAGTAAAAACTTAATTGCTTCTTGGTGGAGCAGGGGAGGACTGGAGAGTCAGATGATGACGAATGTCATCTGCAAGAGGGGAACTTGTTTTCATGATTATCCACAGAATCTGGTGTCCACTGTTGGTCCTGGGGCCAATCCCCCACAGATACAGAGGGACAACTGTTCATATTCATATGAATGTATTTGTAAATACTTTAAAATAATGTTTACTAGTTCAATCATGCTAAATTCCCCATTTCTCTTCCCTTCTTGTTTCACCCAAAGTAAATAATAAGAGCAAGTAATAAATTATGCAAAGCATAAAACAAGCACTTAGCATTATGCCTGGAATATTAAGTGACTGTCATTAATTATTGTTATTATTATGCTCCGTGGGGATGATCATATGAGTCTGTACCAACCTGCAGGCCTACGTGGTGTGATTGCAGAGGGGCTGGGAAGGGTGCCTGACCCTGCAAGTCCAGATTCACCCTTGGGACTTTGTGTTCTATTAAATGCAAATATCTCCTTAGAGGTCATTTATGCTTTAGCATGAATATGTTTATTAGAGCTCTTCAGAAGAGTAGTGTCAAGACTAGGAAAAAAGAGTGAGTCTACAGCTCCTGGCAACTTTGAGGCTAAAGGCAGTGAGGACAAAACCGGACCCACTAGCACTTCCCCTGGTGCCTCACAGGGAACATTCTCCATGTTTCTCACATTATCAGCCTTCTGAACCAACTAAGATTCTGCCTGTGTTGCATGTTGGACCAACCGTCTCCCTTGATTTTCCAGGGAATTCTACAGGTCTTCCCTTTTCCTACAGCAAACATTAAAAAGGAACATGTAAGAGTGAATAGAAATTTCTTTGTGGGGCGTTTATAAATAGATGAAATAACAGGGCACCTCTCTGGGGGACAGGTGCCAATACTCCCTCGGTAATAATATCATCATTCTCTCTTACTTGGAGTGAAAGTCTCACTATGCAAAAGAACCACTTCCAGAAAACCACTGTTGAAAAATTTAGCTGTCACTGGCCGACCCAACAATATGCCAGTGGTGGTAGCTGGTTGACCCTTTGAAAGACACCGAGGAGTCCTGGCCTGGAGGAGATGGGCTATAAGGTCATTTGGAGGAAGCAGAGAGCATGGCTGGTTCCCACGATCCCCAGGGAAACAGTACAAAGGGGACAGAATATTAAATGAGGGCCTTGGTCCCTAAAGGAAAAGTGGGGAATTGGGGCCAGACATGAGTACAAAAGGTTTCTTTCTTTCTTTTTTTAACCTATGTTTCCATTTGCCAGCTTGATATGTGTATAGGCGCAGGGGAGAGCATCACCCTAATATTAAGGCTGACCTTTAGATTTAAAGACAATATCTACACACATCAATATTTATCACAGAGCCTAAGCATTTTTTCATCCTTGCCAGTGAAGGAAAAAATAAGGCATTCTTTTTAAAGCAAACATATTGCACAATATTACATTCTCATGCAGGATTTTATGGCTCATGAAATATATTATTTCATGCAGCAAAAGAAATAAAGTCAAGAATTGGCTGAAATGATTAAAGATGGTAAAGGGAAAAGAAAACGTAAGGTAAGCAGGTGAATGTAAAAGGATTTATGAGAAAAAAAGACCCTCAAAACAAAAAGCCCTCTTCAGCATATTGACATGATATGACACCGAATTATCAACTAAGCCCACCATACATTTGATATGGGTTTGGGAGAATTTAAAATAAAAAAGAAACATACCAAAGCACATAAAGCATTCTTTATGCTCTTCTTACCTAGGAATGCTGCCATGTTCCATAACTTTGACTAAACACACAGCTTGCAGGAGGTTCATCACCTGCAATACTTGAAAAACAGGAAGTGTTTTATTATTACTATAGTAAAATCGATAACTCTCTGCCATTGACTGAATGTCTGTGTCCCCTAAAAATTCATATGCTGAAATCCTAACCCCCAATGTGATGGCATTAGGAGGTGGGGCCTTTGGGAGGTGATTAGATCATGAGGGTGGAGCCCTGGTGAATGGGATTAGTGCCCTTATAAAAGGGACCCTAGAGAGCTCTCTTGCCCTCTTTCTGCCATGTGAGGACACAATGAGAGGATGGCAGTCTGCAACCTGGAAGAAGGCTCTCATCAGAACCTGACCATGCTGGCACCCTGATCTTGGACTTCCAGACTCTATAGAGGTGCGAGAAATAAGTTTCTCACGTTTAGAAGCCACCCAGTCTATGCTACTTTGTCCTAGTAGCCAGAACTAATACACCCTAAATTTTCCTAAGATCCAACAGATCAGAAGAGAATTATCAAGTTACCTTATATATGGTGCATGCTTCACACCAGGTTTCCTAGATAACAGAAGAAAACCCAGAAGCTCAGGTTAAAGCATGGTCACTTGTGCATAGTTTAACTTCATCAGTGGCAAAGTTTTTGTTAAATCTACTGATGAACAAAGAATTACCCAGAGATAAATTTTACCTTTCAGCTGAGTTTAATGGGAAAATTTTGTCATCTTCCACAGCTATAAAGTATCTATGAAGAAAAAACAAAAAAATGTATAAAACAAAGTAATGTAAAAAAAACCCAAGAATCATTTGTTTCCCAGTTTTATTGGACTAACCACATTAAATCATATTCATTTTTTTCTAACTGGGAAAATGTTGTTTTACTACAATGCTTTACCTATAGCTCACCTAGCCCTCTGAACCGTAAATGTCATTAATAGTATTTCTTTAATTTTCAAAAGAAAATTAATGGCAATTAATTAATGGTAATCATTATAATCTGGAAACTGGGAAACAAAGAAATAAGACTATACAACTTTGGGCAAACTAAAATTAGGATTCAAAGTTTTTAATTTCTCAGGAATACGTGTCCACCTTTCTTAATGAACTGCAAGGAAATAAAATAATTTTCTAGAAGTAAACAGTACTTGAAATAAGCAAGTGTGGGAATGTTTTGTGATAAGCAAGACTTCTAATGTAATGATACCCATTTTATAAACGTACCAGACCCAGTCACACACACCAAAAAACTGGACTATGAACGGGGCTGTGAATGGAATCTTTCTAGCATGTTAGTGTCAAATTAGCAAATCTTGCAAATAATGAGTCCACATCACCAGTATTCTTCACCGTCTGCTTTGCATAATTTATTACTTGCTCTTATTATTTACTTTGGGTGAAACAAGAAGGGAAGAGAAATGGGGAATTTAGCATGATTGAACTAGTAAACATTATTTTAAAGTATTTACAAATACATTCATATGAATATGAACAGTTGTCCCTCTGTATCTGTGGGGGATTGGCCCCAGGACCAACAGTGGACACCAGATTCTGTGGGTAATCAAGTCCCATAGTCAGCTCCACATCCAAGGGTCCATATCCTCGAACTCAACCAACCATGGATCATGTAGTACTGTAGTATTTATCGAAAAAAATCCACATATAAGTAGTCCCTCGCAGTTCAAACTCCTGTTGTTCAAGGGTCAACTGTAACCTACGCACATCCTCCTGTATACTTTCATCTCTAAGTTATTTATGATACCTAATAAAATATAAATAGTTGTAAATACAATGTAAATGCTATGTAAGTAGTTGCCAGTGAGCAGCAAATTCAAGTTTTGCCTTTTGGAACTTTCTGGAATTTTTTTTCCCCGAATAATTTTGATCTGCAGTTGGTTGACTCCAAGGATGTGCAGTCTGCAGACACAAAGGGGCAACCATACTATCAACACTTGACATTTTTATCTACATTGCACCTGAGTCCTTAAATAAGAGAATACTCACACTATCCACAATCCAGCTGAAGTAAACAAGGTAAATACAAGGGGTAAAAACATCCATATGCTGCATTTCTTCCCATCCATGCCTGTACCCCTGAAATAAAGTGAACAGGTGTTAATAACTAAGGCAAAAATTGATCTCACTCTTTCAAGATGGAATGGAAGTTTACTTTAATCTAAAAAAGTGTATTTTATGAATCCGTGTTTCAAATCAGTGTCATTACTGTTACCTACACAGGTAGGAAATCCCTTGAGGAAGCAACATGGAAGACTGTTTTCTATCATTAGTTTAAATATTCCAGAGTATTAGTTAAGAACTGATGGAAAATTTCTCCTGAAGACGTGTATCATTATACAAGCATCAGTGTATTTAAGAAAAGACCAGAGAGTCTGGTTTAGGACTTTCAGGAGAAAAGCTAGATATCAAAGGCATACTCCAACCTACTTTTACTGCTATTATTAACATTTATGGATTATGGATCTATGGATCTGGCATGTACCTATGTCTACAGCTTGGCAGACAAGAGTGTGAGAAACAAATGGTTACTAAACAAATTAGCAGCGCAGGAAGAAATGACAAATGCTTTGGAAATCTGAACTTTCCTCATGACATGTTATCGAGCAACAATCTCAGAAGACTCTAAAGACAAATGCTCTAGAAAACAATGTATTGTGTATAACTTTAAATTCGCTGCAACCAACACAATCAAAAAGGATACAGATGTCAGGTACTTTGTATACTATATTTTAAAAGAAAAACATATGAATAAAAAGTTCTCCACAAAAATGAAGTGAAAACCAGAAGCTTCAGAAGTGTCTGTGAAAAGTTATTGGTACAGAACAGAAAGAAACAACTAATTATCACTTTCCTTCTTTGCCCAAAGCCATCGGACAAAATCTATTTGAGACTCTGGATGCCAACAATCCTTAAGGCAAAAGAAAAAACCTGTTTCAAGAAAATAAAGTGCCCTAGTGACTTCCGCAGGTGACCTGACAAAGAGAAGGGTAAAGTGATTAAATGGCACCTCTAAGGAAATATCACTGCTCATTATTTGGGGTTTTACAATTAACTGCAAAAAAAGTCGCTTACTGGGTTTGAACCAGCGCTGCCACATTTCTGAGCACCTCTGCAATACCTGCTTTCATGTGCTGAGACTCCCTGGCCCTTCCGAGTGTTGAGAACAGAGAGAGAACACAGCCTTCCCTTCCAGGCTGGTAATCTGCGAGGTCTCAGGAAGGTCTTAGTTCCCAGAACTGACCTACCTGATTAGGTAGATCTTTCAGATCAGGGGACAGACAACTGGACCTAATAATGTGTCTTTGAACAGACATGCTGTAGTGTAAACACCGACTTGGGTAGGGGTGTTAAATAAATTACAGGATCTAGGAGTCGAAACACATTAGAACCACTTTCAGTCAATTTAATTCAGTCTAATCCAATCTGATCCAGTTCACAGGTATTGACAACCTACTTGTGCCAGGTACTATACCGGGCAGTGGAAATACTGAGGTCTAATGAGTGTAACTCTTTGTATGTAATAGTCTATGCAATATATAAAAGCTATTATCTGAGCCAGTGGTGCATGGCTGCCCAGTTTATACGATGTCGAAAATGATGAACATTTTAAACATATACAATATGACTTTTCAGTGTCTATTCATTTATTTATGTCCAGAAAATTGTGGGCTCATAATAGAGCTATCAATAATGCTAACAAAAATAATTCCACCAGTAGCCAAGATGCAGAGGGAGTACAGAAAATAGGGATGTTCACTGAGCATGTAACCAATTTTCTGGATCTGCCCCTGAAATAGGGCACTCTGACAAGATGAGTACAGCCAAAAGGGTTCCACTGGAGTAAGAGTTAGGGGACCTAGTTCTCAGCTTTCGCTTTGCCTGTAACTGACTCTGTAAGCCTGAGCCAGTTACTTAAATCAGCAACACCATTTCCCCATCTTGCCGCATGAAGACTGAATTCTAAGAGAGGGAGAAGGGCATCAAAGACTGAGGCCTCACAGGGTGGGTGGTACCTTGAAGTTAACCCAAGTTCAGCATCTTATATTTTACAGTACAGAATGCTCCCATATCCCAGAGTAATCAGCTGCAGAAGAACTCATGCCTATGAACCATTTTCACACTAGGCTGGTGAGTAAATCACAGTGTCACTTACTGATATACAGTGAAAAACGCAACTGCCAAAAGGTTAATATTCACATGGGCTTCCCTTTTAAGGAATGTCTATATGGAAAATCAAATTTTGAAGCAGGAAATTAGAGTGAAGAGAGTTAATGAGATAATTCTAAGACCCAATGGCATCAAGCACAATAGCTTTGTGTGCTAATTTCCTTTACAGAGAAGCAGTATGGAGGACTGGAAATGGTATGGCCAGGCATAGGACTGAAGCCCAGTTCGCCACTCCACTAGCTGTGTGATCTCTGGCAAGTATTTATCTCTTAAGCCTTAGTTTAATGATGGAGATAACTTCTATTTTGTAGAGTTGTGCTGAGGATTACTGACAAGGCAGGTGAAAGTACCTCACACATAAATACATGTTCTGTAAGTGGCGTCCCTGCCAAACTCTAACTGCCAAGCAGATCAATACACCTGTTAGGACAAGGCAGGGGCCTCACGACAGCTAACACTTTCTTCTCTGGGCTCCTGCTTTTCTAGAACAAGGCAGACTCCCTTCCTGATAGTATTAATAATAGTTTCTTTCTTTAGATGACTCTCCAAAAAATTAATTAATACCTTTTTCTTACACATATATTGAAGGCCCACCTTCTTAAGTTTCTACCCTCTGGTTATCATTAAGTATGCATTGCTTTTCTTATTTTGTTTTGGAAGCAGCTAAGGTGGCTAATGGCTACTCTCCTACTAAATTATTTTAGTTGTACTAGTTTAATTCTCATAGGGAAACCTTATATCCAAATTATGAGAAAACCATACTGTATCCCTTGCCTAATGATAGATGAAATTTCCCTTTTTTAACCCAAAAGGATGCCTTGGGAGGTGATAAGAATAAGTCTATGGATAATTGTATTATTTAGCTTCTAATGGAACTACTTTGGTGCTTCTTCAGGAAGTTTACATTGGTTATGCTTTTTTTTTTCCCTTAGAGAAAACTGCAAATTCATGGGCAGTTGTAAGAAAGAAAACAGAGAGATCCTGTACATCCTTCACTCTGTCTTCCCATCCTGTATAACCACAGTACAATGTCAACACCAAGATACTGACATTGACATAATCCTTTCACTTTATTCAGATTCCACCAGCTTTACATGCTCTCCTTTCTGTGTGTGTGTGTGTGTGTGTGTGTGTGTGTGTGTGCACGTGTATTTAGTTTATGCAATTTTACTACATGTGTAGATTCATGTGTCCACCACTACAGTCAAGGTACAGGACAGTTCCAACACCTCAAAGATCCCTAATGTCGCCCTTTTATAACCACACCCACTTCCCTCCCCTGCACCCTCCTTAATGATCTCTAGCACCCATTAATCTGTTCTCCATTTCTATAATTTTACCATTTCAAGAATGATATACAAATGGAATCATGTAGTATGCAACCTTTAGGATTGACTTTTTTTCACTCATCATAATTCCCTGGAGACCATCTAAGGTTTGTGTTGATCAACAGTTTGGTACCTTTCATTGTTGGCTGGTATTCCATGGTGTGGACGGACAAAGTGTGTTGATTTACCTCTTACAAGATATCTGGTTTGTTTCAAGATTTTGGCCATTACAAATCAAGAAGCTATGAACATTAGTGTACAGGTTTTTGTGGGAACATAAGTTTTTTTTAATTGATTATTATTATTTTTAAAATATTTATTTATTTATTTAGGCTGTGTGGGGTCTCCGCTGCTGCGTGCGGGCTTTCTCTAGTTGTGGCGAGCAGGGGCTTCTCTTGTTGTGGAGCACAGGCTCTAGGCACATGGGCTTTAATAGTTGCTGCATGTGGGCTCAGTAGTTGTGGCTCGTGGGCTCTAGAGCGCAGGCTCAGTAGTTGTGGTGCACGGGCCTCGTTTCTCCATGGCTTGTGGGATCTTCCTGGACCAGGGATCGAACCTGTGTCCCCTGCATTGGCAGGCGGATTCTTAACCACTGCGCCACCAGGGAAGTTCCAGAACATAAGTTTTTATTTCTCTGGAATAAACACCCAAGATTGCAATTGCTGGGTCATTTGCTAATGCATGTTTAGTTTTTTTTCTTTTTTTATTCAATCTCCATAGAGACTGTCAAAAATTGCCATTGCGGACTATATTTCAAGTCGTTATGGTGGGGTATTGGGACAAGTTTTCAGTTAGCAATAATCACTCCTTGGATAAACCTCATTGGCTACAATATTGCCACTGCGCAAAGCTAATACATGTTTAGTTTTTAAAGACTCGGTCAAACTGTTTCCAGAGCAGCTGTACCATTTTATTTTCCTACCAGCAATGTATGATTGATGCAGTTTCTTCACATCATTATCACTATCGATATCACTATTTGGTGTTATCATTAAATAATCGGTGTTGATTGGTGTTATCACAATTTTTTATGTTACCCATTCTGATAGTCATATAGTGATACCTCATTGTGGTTTTAATTTGCATTTCCTTGGTGGCTAGTGATATTGAACATCTTTTCCTGTGCTTATTTGTCATCTGTATGCTCTCTTCAGTGAAAGGTCTATTCTTGTCTTTTACCCATTTTCAACTTGGATTTCTTTCTTTCTTTTTTTTTACAGTTGAGAATAAAAAAACAGTCTAGATTAGATAGATCAGTATAGATTTCTTCATATATTCTAGATACTAGTCTGTTTTGGGACGTGTAGTTTGCAAATTATTTTCTTCAAGTTTGTAGCATCTCTATCCTCTTATACAGGGTCTTTTTAAAAATTATTTTTGTGTATGTGTGATAAAATATACATAACGTAAAATTTTTACCATTTTAACCATTGTAAGTGTACAATTCAGTGGCATTAAGTACCTTCATCTTGTTGGGCAACCATCACCACTATTCATCTCCAGAACCTTTTCATCTTCTCGAACTGAAACTCTATACCCATTAAACAATAACTCTATTCCCTCCTCCCCCAGCCCCTGGTATCCACCATTCTACTCTCTATTTCTATGATTTTGCCTACTCTAGCTACCTCATGTAAGTGGAATCATACAGTATTTGTCTTTCTGTGTCTGGCTTATTTCATTTATTATAAAGTTCTTGAGGTTCAACCATGATGTAGCATGTATCAGAACTTCATTTCTTTTCTTTTCTTTCTTTCTTTCTTTATTATGTATTTATTTAATTTATTTTTGGCTGTGTTGGGTCTTAGCTGCGGCACGCAGGACATTTGTTGAGGCATGCGGGATCTTTCTTTGCAGTGTGTGGGCTTCTCTCTAGTTGTGGCCTGCAGGTTTTCTCTTCTGTAGTGGATAATATACCACTGTATGTATATGCCATATTTTGTTTACCCATTTATCTGTAAATGGACACTTGGGTTGTTTCCACCTTTTGGCTATTGTGAATAATGCTGCTATAAACATATATATAGCATACACAAATATCTATTCATGTCCCTGCTTTCAGTTCTTTTGGGTATATACCTAGGAATTAAATTGCTGGTACTTGGTGGTCACATGGTAATTTTATGTTTAATTTTTTGAGGAACCCCCATGGTAGCTGCACCATTTTACATTCCCACCAGTGATATACAAGGGTTCCAGTTTCTCCACATTCTCACCAACACTTGTTATTTTCTGGTTTCTTTTTTTTCTTTTTTATTTAAACAGGGATTGTGTCAGATTTTATTTATTTATTTATTTGGTCACACTGTGCAGCTTGCAGAATGTTAGTTCCCTGACCAGGGATTGAACCCGGGCCTTTGGCAGTGAAAATGTGGGGTCCTAACCACTGGACCACCAGGGAATTCCCTATTTTCTGGTTTCTTGATAGTATCCAGAACTATTTGTTTAAAAGACTGTCTTTTTAAATTTTGATGAGTTCTAACTTACCAAGTTTTCCTCTTGTGGATCATGATTTTGATGTCAAGCCTAAGAACTCTTTGCCTAGCCCTTAATATCGAAGATTTCAGCCTGTATTTTTTTCCCTAAAAGATGTATAATTTTACATTTAAATCTGTGATCTGGTTATGTCTTTTTAAACAATAGATTTCTATTGTCTTATTCAATTGGATTAGACCCTAGACCATTTATAAATCACTTTAACAAGGATCAGGAAATAGGTGATGAGCTAAGTCAGTCTTCTGACTTAGTAATAAGTAGTAAAGAAGATTCTTATAATGAAGAACATACATTTAAGCCATAATACACCCTACCATGCCAGGTTCTTTTGTCAACTGATGAGTATGAGGTTAAGAACAGAACAGTGAGGTGTATGTGTGTAGATGGGGGAAGTTCCCTTACTTACTTCACCTCCCTACCCACCTTTGAGTTACCATGGAGACCAGAAAATCAAAGTAAAACGCTCTTTCAGGACCGGCTTCTGGTTTTGTTAACCTACCAATACCCCATCTGACATATCTTGATGCTCTTATTTCCTTCTCCCTCCCTGGTGGGACTGTGTTAACCAAAGAAGGGGACTCTGCTACATATACTTTTCTTGTCCAAAATAATCTATTTGTCTTTCCTTAGCACATACCCAGCTGATAATGTAACCAAAGAACCTGCAATAGAAAAAACACTGATATGCTCTCTACTTTCTGTGCTGGAGGAGGATTTCTGGAGATGCCAGGAGATGAATGTTTGATTTGGTTTGGTTCATAAGGTGTTCTGGCTTGACAAGTTCAGATGTTTGACTGGAAGTACTTCTAAAAGAAAAAAATGAATAGATCTATTCAATCAACTCTCTTCATTGCCTCGATGTTATCTAAGAATTAAAAGTTAAAACTGAGAGGTGGTTCTCTTTCTCCCATGCTTCCAGACACCATTAAAATAAACTGGCCCAATGCTTCCTATCACAGTAGAAAGTGTCACACAAACTTTACTTATATTTCCAAGCAAGGACAAGTTCCACTCTTTCCCTGAGCTGCATCAACATGGTACCTACCAGCTATGAGGATACATTTTTCCTTGCCTTTTTAAAGAAAGAGGGGAAGAAGGAAGGACTACTCCATACTCCTAAGATAGTTTTATCTGTGCATTCTGAATTATACTTTTTAAAATTTTTGTGTAATATTTACCCCATTGATATTGATCTTCCAATAATACCTCATAGGAAAAAACTTAGGATAATTGCTTCCATGTCCCAAATGGTAAACTATATCTGGAACAATGTCACCCAATGCGTTTCTGACAAAAGGAGGAAAAGAGCCAGAATTGCATAAACCTTCTCGAAAGGGTTCTGGCATTTAGACTCAGTTTGGAAGACTCCCCTCCAAATGGTGTCATGTACCCAAATGATTTGCAAAGCTGTTATCCAGATGGTCAAATCCCCCTTGAATGCCAGTACTGCTAATCCCCTGTACATTTCTCTTGCATGTTCTTTTCTTCCAGTAAATAGCATTCTCAAAATTTGAGCGATCTTCAGTCTCTTTCATGGAATCTGTGGTAGGAGTGGGACTGCACAGTGGGGACTGCTGAGCACTCAGAGTCAAAGGCTGAAAATCTCGATCTGCTCCCTGCTTCCCTGAGCGTTCCTTCTTCCTCAGAGAGAAAAATGAACTGTCAAACGTTTGCAGTGGCTCTGCTGTCGACACTTTTGTTCCTCTGTAAGTCTTCTAGCTTTAATGCTCAAGAGAACCCTTGGTCATTTGAAAATTTACAATCTCATGGAAAGAAACAAAGTGTTATTTAAGCCCACGTTTGCTCAGCACCCAAGACTCCAACTACATGAACGTGATTTGAAAAACGTGATTTGACTCCAACTACATGAACGGGTCTTGATAAAGTTGAGGTCACATATTCATAATTTTAATCACCAAATTCCAAGCAGATGATTCTTATAGTATAATCTAATGAAGCCACTCAAGTCAAAGAATATAGCATACTGTTACCAATGATAATCCTTGAAGAAAAACTTTCCATTCTTTCAGGTGGTGGTAAAACTCCTCCAAGCCACAAATGGAAAAGGAAAGCCCATTGTATCATCTTGATTTACAGATTTTAAAACTTTATTAATAAGAAACTACTTATGACAGTGAAATGTCTCAAAAGTTAAGATAATATCTTTTGGGGCTGGAAACGATTTGCTTGTTATGAATTGGAAGGATTTTGTATAACCTAGGGTAGTGGTGAGAGGCAGCTAGAGTTCATGGGCTCAGGAGCCAGCTTACCAGGGCTTGGAATCCCAGCTCTGCCACTTACTATAGTGGTTGTGTGATCTCGGTTGTTCAGTCCTCTCTGTGCCTCAGTTTCTTCATCAGTAAAGTGGGAACAATAATAGTACCTACTCATCGGGTTTTTATGAGGGTTGAAAATACATTTAAGGCTCTGATAACAGTGCCTAACATTTGATGGCTTTTCAATAGGTCTTAACTATATGCCACTGCAAGTGATCTTCGGGGTCTTCAGTTATCTTTCTTAAAATTTTGTAATTTATCAGGAAATAAGCTCTCTGCCGAAGGAATTTTTCATTCTGCTCCCAGAGCCAGCTGGTATGGAGCAGGAAAGATTAACGAGTCACCCACTAATGACCAGGATTGTTGCACTGTCTATGGACCAAGAGCATCCTTGATTTTTTTTTAACCTTCTGGGAATCTCGAGTTATTTTCCATGTGTATCATAGACAAATGTGGAGAGCGTGTGTTATTTTGTAATTCAATTACAATTATAGATGGTAATGACAAGGACTATTTGTTTTGTTTTGTTTCATCCCTAAAATGTTTACAGGGTCCCAGATGTAAGTCAGCATAGAGATCTGCAATACAGCAAACTCAATATGCTGATGGTTAAAATTTTGCTTTCAAAATCCTAAGTTTGGGAAAGCATGATAGCTTGAGTGACTTGGTGTCATATAAAAATATATGACTTCCTTTAATCATACAGATATAAACAATACTATTCAAGCTATGAGGTCAATTTTGAGCCAAAATAATTTCCACGAGCACTGGAAAGAAACAATATATTAATTAATAATGGAATTCTTTAAAATATTGCCATCTCCAAAAGAATATGATAGTTTCTATGTAGAACGAATGGTGACTGGTTTTTCTTCAATGGGCTCTTGATTTCTAAAATCAATCACTTTCATTCAGTTGACAAATGACTTATAGGGATCCATTCACGCTAGTGGCCCAAATGATTCTTTTTCTCAGAAATAGATGGAACATACTGTCCTCACACCATTCACGGAATAATCCCAGAAGGAAGTCCCTTCTTCCAGTATTTCAATTCAATAATAACCTCTTAGAATTTCTATGCTGAGATCCTCCTCAGAGTCCATTTATATCTTCAATAATAAAAATATTTCCCACATATGGCGGATATAATTGCCAACTCAACAATCATTTCTCCTCTTTTTCTTAGCTAACAGAATCTAGTTTTACCCAGGACAGCAATGTGTTCAGCCCAAGAGTATAAGTCATGGCCAGTATAAGCCAATCATAGCTATCTCATTTTCCTTAGACAAATATCTTTCCAGACTCCCTTGCACCTGGCCAATGAGATACAATGGAAAGCCTCTTTTCTGCCCACTCTTCTCCTTTCCCACTTGGGATGCTGTTGTGAAAGTATGATACCTAGTGCTATGGCAGCCATCATGTAACCATGAGACAACAAACACAAGGACCCAAAGCCAAAATACTAAGAATGGCAGAGTAGCAGATGGAAAGAACTGACTCCTTGATAATATCATTAGACACTGTATTTAATTCCCGATATCACCAGCTCCCAAACTTCTTGTAATGTGAACCAATTAAGTCTTCATTGCTTTATTACTGTAGGTTGGTATAGCATCAAAATCCACTCTCCCTTCTTCCATTATAACTGGGCAAGTGGCTGCTCAACTACACTATAATTAGCAGCCTCCCTTTCAAGTGAGTGTGGCCCTGTGTGTAAGTTCTGTCCAATGGAATGTGAGTGAAGGTTCTTACAATAAAAATATTGTATTATATAGGAAAAGGTATCTATTTTCTAGAGATGCACACTGAAGTATTTGGGGATTAATTGTCATAGTGTCTAAAATTCACTTTTAAAAACTTCATCCATGGGGTGATGAAAGAATTTTAGAAATAGAGTGGTGACGGTTATAAAACATTGTCAATCTAATCAATGCCACTGAATTGTATACTTAAAATGGTTAAAATGGTACATTTTACGTTATATATATTTTACCATAATAGAAAAATAATTTAAAAAACTTACATCATCAAAAAAAGGTGCACCACATCACACTGATTAGGATGTCTATTATCAAAATCAAAACCAAAACCAAAAAACCCCAGAAAATAACAAATGTTGGTGAGGATGGAGAGAAACTGGAACCCTTGTGTAGTATTGGCAGGAATATAAAATAGGGCAGCTGCTATGGAAAACAGTGTGGTAGTTCCTCAAAAAATTAAACATAGGATTACCATATGGGCCAGTAACACATTTCTGGATACACACTCATAAGGACTGAAAGCAGAGACTCAAGAGATATTTGCACACCCATGTTCACAGCAGCATTTTTCAAGGTAGCTAAAAGGTGGAAGCAACCAGTGTCCATCAATGGATGGATAAACAAAATGTGGTGTAAACATACAATGGAGTATTATTCAGCCTAAGGAGGAAGGAAATTCTGACATATTATACAACATGGACATTTTGAGGTCATAATGCTAGGTGAAATAAGCCAGTCACAGAAGGACAAATACTGTGTGATTCCACTTATATGAGGTACCTAGAGTAATCAACTTTATTGAGTTGGAAAGTAGAATGGTGGTTGTTAGGGGCTGGGGGGAAAAGGGGATAGGGAGTTAGTGTTTAATGGCTACAGAGTTTGCAAGATGAGAAGAGTTCTGGAGATGGATGAAGGTGATGGTTGCAAAACAATGTGAATGTCCTTAATGCCACTAAATTATACACTTAAAATGGTAACTTTTATATGATATTTTACCACAATTTAAAAAAAAAAGAACAGACACAAGAAAAATGTCACAGAAGATCTAAACAGACATTTCTCCAAATAAGACATACAGGCCAAAAGGCACATGAAAAGATACTTAAAAATCTAGAAGAACTAAAGAACAAACAAACAGAGATGAACAACACAATAACTGAAATGAAAAATACACTAGAAGGGATCAATAACAGAATAACTGAAGCAGAAGAATGAATAAGTGAGCTCGAAGACAAAATGGTGGAAATAACTGCCAAGGAACAGGATAAAGAAAAAAGAATGAAAAGAATTGAAGAAAATCTCAGAGACCTCTGGGATAACACTAAATGCACCAACATTCAAATTATAGGGGTCCCAGAAGAAGAAGAGAAAAAGAAAGGGTCTGAGAAAACATTTGAAGAGATTATAGTTGAAAACTTTCCTAACATGGGAAAGGAAATAGTCACCCAAGTCCAGGAAGCACAGAGAGTCCCATACAGGATAAACCCTAGGAAAAAAAACACATATTAATCAAACTAACAAAAATTAAATTCAAAGAAAAAATATTAAAAGCAGCAAGGGAAAAACCAAAAAGAACATACAAAGGAATCCCCATAAGGTTATCAGCTGATTTTTCAGCAGAAACTCTGCAGGCCAGAAGGGAGTAGCAGGATATACTTAAAGTGATGAAAGAAAAAAATCTACAGCCAAGATTACTCTACCCAGCAAGGATCTCATTCAGATCTGATGGAGAAGTCAAAAGCTTTTCAGACAAACAAAAGCTAAGAGAAATTCAGCACCACCAAACCAGCTTTACAACAAATGCTAAAGAAAGTTCTCTAGGTGGGAAACACAAGAGAAGAAAAAGACCCACAAAAACAAACCCAAAATAATTAAGAAAATGGTAATAGGAACATATATACGATAATAACCTTGAATGTAAATGGATTAAATGCCCCAACCAAAAGACACAGACTGGCTGAATGGATACAAAAACAAGACCCATATATATGCTACCTACAAGAGACCCACTTCAGACCTAGGGACACTTACAGACTGAAAGTGAAGGGATGTAAAAAGATATTCCATGCAAATGGAAATCAAAAGAAAGCTGGAATAGCAAGACTTGTATCAGATAAAACAGATTTTAAAATAAAGACTGTTACAAGAGACAAAGAAGGACACTACATAATGATCAAAGGATCAATCCAAGAAGAAGATATAACAATTGTAAATGTTTATGCACCCAACATAGGAGCACTTAATACATAAGGCAAATGCTAACAACCATGAAAGGAGAAATCAACAGTAACACAATAATAGTAGGGGACTTTAGTACCTCACTTACACCAGTGGACAGATCATCCAAACAGAAAATTAATAAGGAAACACAAGCTTTAAATGACACAATAGACCAGATAGATCTAATTGATATTTATAGAACATTCCACCCAAAAGTGGCAGAATACACTTTCTTCTCAAGTGCACATGGAACATTCTCCAGGATAGATCACATCTTGGGTCACAAATCAAGCCTCAGAAAAATTAAGAAAATTGAAATTGTATCAAGCATCTTTTCTGACCACAACGCTATGAGACTGGAAATCAATTACAGGAAAAAAAAACTGTAAAAAACACAAATACATGGATGCTAAACAGTGCATTACTAAATAACCAAGAGATCACTGAAGAAATCAAGGAAGAAATAAAAAAATACATAGAAACAAATGACAATGAAAACACGACGATGCAAAACCTATGGGACACAGCAAAAGCAGTTCTAAGAGGAAAGTTTATAGCAATACAATCTCACCTCAAGAAACAAGAAAAATCTCAAATAAACAATCTAACCCTACACTTAAAACAACTAGAGAAAGAAGAACAAAGAAAACCAAAGTCAGTAGAAGGAAAGAAATCAAAGATCAGAGCAGAAGTAAATGAAATAGAAACAAAGAAAACAGTAGCAAAGATCAATAAAACTAAAAGCTGGTTCTTTGAGAAGATAAACAAAATTGATAAACCCTTAGCCAGACTCATCAAGAAAAAAAGGGAGAGGACACAAATCAATAAAATTAGAAATGAAAAAGGAGAAATAACAACTGACACAGCAGAAATACAAAGGATTGTAAGAGACTACTACAAATAACTATATGCCAATAAAATGGACAACCACGAAGAAATGGATAAATTCTTGGAAAGGTACAATTTTCCAGCACTGAACCAGGAAGAATTAGAAAATATAAACAAACTTATCACAAGTAATGAAATTGAAACCATGATTAAAAATCTCCCAACAAACAAAAGCCCAGGACAAGATGGCTTCACAGGCAAACTCTATCAGACATTTAGAGAAGAGCTAACACTCATCCTTCTCAAACTCTTCCAAAGAATTGCAGAGGGAGAAACACCCCCAAATTCATTCTGTGAAGCCACCATCACCCTGATACCAAAACGAGAAAAAGATACCACAAAAAAAGAAAATCATAGACCAATACCACTGATGAACATAGATGCAAAAATCCTGAACAAAATACGAGCAAACAGAATCCAACAGCACATTAAAAGGATCGTACACCATGATCAAGTGGGATTTATCCGAGGGATGCAAGGATTCTTCAATATATGCAAATCAATCAATGTGATACACCACATTAACAAATTAAGTAATAAAAACCATATGATAATCTCGACAGATGCAGAAAAAGCTTTTGACAAAATGCAACACCATTTATGATAAAAACTCTCCAGAAAATGGGCATAGAGGGAACCTACCTCAACATAATAAAGGCCATATATGACAAACCCACAGCACGCATCATACTCAATGGTGAAAAACTGAAAGCATTTCCACTAAGATCAGGAACAAGACAAGAATGTCCATTCTCACCACTCTTATTCAACATAGTTTTGGAAGTCCTAGCCACAGCATCAGAGAAGAAAAAGAAATAAAAGGAATACAAAGTGGAAAAGAAGAAGTAAAACTGTCACTGTTTGCCGATGACATGATACTATACATAGTATAGAAAATACTAAAGATGTCACCAGAAAACTACTAGAACTAATCAATGAATTTGGTAAGGTTTCAGGATACAAAATTAATGCACAGAAATCTCTGGCATTCCTATACACCAACAACGAAAAATCAGAAAGAGAAATTAAGGAAACACTCCCATTTACCACTGCAACAAAAAGAATAAAATACCTTGGAATAAACCTGCTTAAGGAGGCGAAAGACTTGTACTCAGAAAACTATAAAACACTGATGAAAGAAATCAAAGATGACATATACAGATGGAGAAATATACCATGTTCTTGGATTGGAAGAATCAATATTGTGAAAATGACTATACTGTCCAAAGCAATCTACAGATTCAGTGCAATCCCTATCAAACTACCAATGGCATTCTTCACAGAATTAGAACAAAAATTTTTACAATTCGTATGGAAACACAAAAGACCCCGAATAGCAAAAGCAATCTTGAGAAAGAAAAACGGAGTTGGAGAAATCAGGCTCCCCAACTTCAAACTACACCACAAAGCTACAGTAATCAAGACAGTATGGTACTGGCACAAAAACAGAAATATAGTCAATGGTACAAGATAGAATGCCCAGAGATAAACCCATGCACATATAGGCACCTAATTTATGACAAAGGAGGCAAGAACATACAATGGAGAAAAGACAGCCTCTTCAATAAGTGGTGCTGGGAAAACTGGACAGCTACATGTAAAAGAATGAAATTAGAACACTACCTAACACTATACACAAAAATAAACTCCAAACGGATTAAAGACTTAAATGTAAGACGAGAACCTATAAAACTCTTAGAGGAAAACATAGGAAAAACCTTTGACATAAACCACAGCAAGATCTTTTTTGACCCACCTCCTAGAGTAATGGAAATAAAAACAAAAATAAACAAATGGGACTTAATTAAACTTAAAAGCTTTTGCACAGCAAAGGAAACCATAAACAAGACAAAAAGACAACCCTCAGAATGGGAGAAAATATTTGCAAATGAAACAACAGACAAAGGATTAATCTCCAAAATATACAAACAGCTCATGGAGCTCAATATCAAAAAAACAAACAATCCAGTTAAAAAATGGGCAGATGACCTAAATAGACATTTCACCAAGGAAGACATACAGATGGCCAAGAGGCATATGAAAAGATGCTCAACATCATTAATCATTAGAGAAATGCAAACCAAAACTACAATGAGGTATCACCTCACGCCAGTCAGAATGGCCATTATCAAAATGCCTAGAAACAATAAATGCTGGAAAGGGTGTGGTGAAAAGGGAACCCTCCTGCATTGTTGGTGGGAATGTAAATTGATACAACCACTATGGAAAACAGTATGGAGGTTCCTTAAAAAACTAAAAATAGAACTACCATATGACCCAGCAATCCCACTACTGGGCATATACCCTGAGAAAACCATAATTGAAAAAGAGACATGTACCACAATGTTCATTGCAGCACTATTTACAATAGCCAGGACACAGAAGCAACCTAAATGTCTATCAACCGATGAATGGACAAAAAAGATGTGGTACATATATACAATGGAATATTACTCAACCATAAAAAGAAATGAAATTGAGTTATTTGTAGTGAGGTGGATCGACCTAGAGACTGTGATACAGAATGAAGTAAGTCAGAAAGAGAAAAACAAATACCGTATGCTAATACATAAATATGGAACCTAAAGAAAAAAAACGGTTCTGAAGAACCTAGGGGCAGGACAGGAATAAAGACGCAGATGTAGAGAATGGACTTGAGGACACGGGGAGGGGAAAGGGTAAGCTGGGGCAAAGTGAGAGAGTGGCATGGACATATATACACTACCAAATGTAAAACAGATAGCTAGTGGGAAGCAGCCACATAGCACAGGGAGATCAGCTCGGTGCTTTGTGTCCACCTAGAGGGGTGGGATAGGGAGGGTGGGAGGGAGATGCAAGAGGGAGGGGATATGGGGATATATGTATACGTATAGCTGATTCACTTTGTTATAAAGCAGAAACTAACACACCATTGTAAAGCAATTATACTCCAATAAAGATGTTATAAAAAAATAAAAACAAATACCATATGCTAACACATATATATGGAATCTTAAAAAAAAAAGGTACTGATGAACTAGTTGCAGGGCAGGAATAAAGAGGTAGACATAGAAAATGGACTTGAGGACATGGGGTGGGAGGGGGAAGCTGGGGCGAAGTGAGAGTAGCATCGACATATATACACTACCAAATGTAAAACAGTTGGCTGGTGGGAAGCAGCAGCATAGCACAGGGAGATTGGCTCGGTGCTTTGCGATGACCTAGAGGGGTGGGATAGGGAGGATGGGACGGAGGCTCAAGAGGGAGGGGATATGGGGACATGTGTATGTATATGGCTGATTCTGTTTGTTGTGCAACAGAAAGTAACACAGTATTGTGAAGCAATTATACTCCAATAAAGAGCTATTAAAAATAAAAAAAATTTTTTAAAAGCACACACAAGAAAAGATACTTAACATTGCTAATTATTAGAGAAATACAAATCAAAACTACAGTGAGGTATCACCTCACTCTGGTCAAAATGGCCATCATTAAAAAGTCTACAAATAATAACTGCTGGAGAGGGTGTGGAGAAAAGTGAACCCTCTTACACTGTTGGTGGGAGTGTAAACTGGTGCAGCCTCTATGGAAAACAGTATGGAGGTTCCTTAAAAAACTAAAAATAGAGTTACCACATGATCTTGCAATCCCACTCCTGGGCATATATTCAGAGAAAACCATAATTCAAAAAGATACATGCACCCCAGTGTTCATTGCAGCACTATTTACAATAGTCAAGACACGAAGCAACCTAAATGTCCATCAACAGAGGAATGGATAAAGAAGATGTGGTATATATATACAATGACATATTACTCAGCCATAAAAAAGAATGAAATAATGCCATTGCAGCAACATGGAGGGACCTAGAGATTATCATACTAAGTGAAGTAAGCCAGACAGAGACAAATATCATATGACTGTTAGCTGTCAACCTAAGTGTCCATCAACAGATGAATGGATAGAGAAGATGTGGTATATATATACAATGGAATATTAATTCATCCACAGAAAAGAATGAAACTACGCCATTTGCAGCAACATGAATGGACCTAGAGATTATTATACTAAGTGAAGTAAGACAGAGAAAGACAAATACCATATGATATCACTTACATGTGGAATCTAAATAAATGATACAAATGAACTTATTTACAAAACAGAAAGAGACTCACAGACATAGAAAACAAACTTATGGTTACCAAAGGGGAAGTGGGGGAGGCATAAATTAGGAGTTTGGGATTAACATGTACCCACTACTGTATATAAAATAAATAACCTATTGTATAGCTCAGGGAACTATATTCAATATGTTATAATAACCAATAGTGGAAAAGAATCTATATATATATCTGAGTCACTTTGCTGTACACCTGAAACTAACACAACATTGTAAATCAACTATATTTCAATAAAAATTTAAAAAGATTGCTAGCTAGCTGTCTATGAAAATCCACTTTCCCCTTCTTCCACTGTGTTAAAAGAATAACTAGGCATCATTTGGCTGCCCAGCCCCCTCTGCATGTGAAGTAGCACTGGGACTGAATTCCTGCCAATGAAATGTGAGTAGAAGAGATGGGTGCCACTTCCTGTCCCGGCGCACACGTCTCTCAAACACTCATTTCCTATGGGCTGAGACGGTGGTGACCAGAAGAAAGAAGTTACGTTGAGCACAGCCTGTCATGAATCTCTCCTCTCCCACTGATATGGGACACCTGCCTGGGACTGATACTTGAGAAAACAAACTTCATTTTTAAGCCACACTATTGTAGGGTTTCTTTTTACAGCAGCTGAACCTTTTACCACAGCGAATACATTCCGATACTCTGTTCACAGCAGGCCAAATATCTTATCTGATACCTGCCATCATTTCCCATAAAAATGATGAAGTCACTCTGTCCACGAGCTATTGGAGAAGTACATGGATTCTTAGGTGACAACAATTTAAGAGAATCCTGCCCTGATGAATCAGACGATACCC
The DNA here is from genome assembly GCF_009873245.2 of Balaenoptera musculus. Lineage (NCBI taxonomy): Eukaryota > Metazoa > Chordata > Mammalia > Artiodactyla > Balaenopteridae > Balaenoptera > Balaenoptera musculus. Next base: position 42,605,268 of record NC_045789.1, on the reverse strand, counting down.
AAGCATTCCAAGTGACTCGGTGTTTTCTCTAAGTACATGGAAAAATTAAGGCCAGGGGACATCTTCCTCACTTAGCAGTGACCAATATTTTACATATAACTTTCAAAAAGACTTTACAAATACACAAACATATGTTTTTCCTAAAGAGCTAGCTGTATTTTATAGATCTGGAATCAAATGAATCCTCAGGGCATCCTGGGAGGTATAAAAAAGTTGGGTAATATTATTAATTTTATTTTATAGATGACAATGAAGTCATTGCTTTTAACTTTCCCGATTCACCAGTTCTAAAGAATCTTTTCTAGACTCTTTGCCACATGCAATTATTTCATGTGCCTTCCTATCCCTAAGGCAAAAAACAAACACGAAAAAAGACTATAAAGCCATCTGACCACAGGCTAACTGGAAATGAAATCCTTGTGCCCGGGAGTCCCTGATCCAGAGCTTTGAAACAGCAGCACAACAACCCCTTCTGACCCACAGTCACAGCCCCAAGTGCCAAAACAAACGACGACTCTTCATGATGCTGGCGCTCTCTTGCTGGGCTCTGACACCAACTCCACAGGCCTGAAACAAACGTGAAGCAAACAAGAGCAAAAAAGAAATCCCCAAAGGATAGGTAAGTTCGGTAAGTTCAAGACATGGGGATCTGAGAAGGAAATTCAGGTAGAATCTTATGTGGCCAAAAAATGCTAGGCTACTACTGCACATGACCATCAAGCCCCAAGCACTGAACTTGTATCTCCTCATCCAACAAACTGGCAGCTGCTCAGTGGATGTGATATACCAAAACTGAGTCAAAATGATAATTCTTCCACTCTCCATTACAGTGGGAACACAGAATAGAGCTGGATCCCTGAGCATGTGTCCTGGATCCAGAGTCTCTGGTTTTAAATCCAGGCTCTGCCACAGAGTTGCTGGCTGATGCTGTGCAAATCGCTTAACCTCTCTAAACCTCAGTTTTCTCATCTATAGAATGGGATCATAATAATACCTACTTCCTAGGGCTGCCATGAGGATTAAGGAAGTTAAAACAGGGGCTTCCCTGGTGGCGCAGTGGTTGAGAATCTGCCTGCTAATGCAGGGGACACGGGTTCGAGCCCTGGTCTGGGAAGATCCCACATGCCGCGGAGCAACTAGGCCCGTGAGCCACAACTACTGAGCCTGTGCGTCTGGAGCCTGTGCTCCGCAAGAAGAGAGGCTGCGATAGTGAGAGGCCCGCGCACCGCGATGAAGAGTGGCCCCCGCTTGCCGCAACTATAGAAAGCCCGTGCACAGAAACGAAGACCCAACATAGCAATCAATCAATCAATCAATCAATCAATTAAAAAAAAAAAAGACTCCTCATTTCCTCCTCTTCCCCTTTAAAAAAAAAAAAAGGAAGTTAAAACATGTAAGGCTCTTTGATAAGTATATGGCAAGAGCTCAATAATTGGAAGCCTATTATTATAAATTGCTGTCTTAATATCACTAGTGCCCACCCATCTGTGGTCCAGAAAAAGAAAGTAGAAATGTGCAGATTTATTCTAGCTTAACAGTGACTGCTTAGGAATTCAGTGAGGAACCTGAAAGAGAAAGTAAGGTAGGCTTTTAATGTTCTCTTGGTGAAGCAGGGTATGACCTTGTACAAAAATCCTTCAAACTGTCTCCTAGAAATTATGCTGATGACTTCTTTGGAAGGACCAAAAAACCACATGAAATATATGAGACCAGAGGTTGCTTTGTGGAGCTCAGATGTGCACTGAAGAAGGTTGTACATCATCCTGCATCTTTCTCAAGGCCAGAGGAACTAATCAGCAACTCAGAACCTGAACTCCCCCGAACACTCAGAACCACTACATCACCAGAATAAAAACCAGTGAAAGCAGGGATTAATAAAATGTAGTTTACTGCCTGATGCACAGCTGGGTCTTCCACACCCAGCTGGCATTCCACACGCCTTGTGAAAGGTGACCTAATGCAGTTTCTCATTTCATACAGTTCCCTTGTACAAAAAACAACCTGGAATAGACCTCATAAATCATCAACCTCTTCTGTCTTCCTCACATCCTCATTCCCACAGATGATGTCACTGCACGCTAATTTTAAGCACTTAGAAGGCTACAGGGTATACATAAGGGTGTGCCTGCAGAATTAAGAGCAAAATCAGCAAAATCACCAACAAAGGTGGCTCCATAGTGAACCAATGAAATCAAGCATTTTGAGCAGTAACACATCTGAACAACGACTTACAAGCATCTTGCTAAGAGACTGGCATGCTTCCCAACTCTCAGAAAGTAGCGATTGGCGTGAAACTGGAACTCTGAACCACTCAGTGTGCTGGGCCCAGCCGTTGTGCCCCTTGGTGGTTCTCCAAAGGCTCGAGTGTCCTTCACCAGACCCAGGATGCTTTGGCCTTGGTCCTGGGTTACTTCTTTAGGTCAATGCTCTCCCAATTGCCCCTTTCACAGCTCAGATGCCAGCTCCCTTCTGCGGCCCATCTCTGCTTCCCTGTGAAGATGGATCATACGTGATCATACATGATACCCAGTTCCTGAGAGTGGAAGGGAGGGGCAGGGTGGAGGCGGAGGAATCATCCCCTAGGACACACATGCCGTCTCTCCCAAGTGTCTTTTTGTTTCATTAAAATCAAACACAACTGGAGACCAGACTTGAAAATTCCCTGAGCAAAATCTGTTTAGTTATACAAGCAAAACTTAATTTGGCTTATTTTGCAAGACAAGCAAGGCCAACCTGGGTCACTTCTTGCTTCTGCCTCTGGGAAAGTCAAAAGTGAAACTTAATCGTTCCCCTAAATTGATAATGAGGCCATCACTAACCAATTCCCTTTCATTTAAGAAAATTCTAATGTTGTAACCAATCGCTGTGAAGAATAAACAACCAATGCCTCCGTACTATATAAGCTGCTTTACAGCAATACAGCAATACACCTCGGAGCCTCATTCCATGTTTTCGTTTGAGTGCTCCTGTCTTGCAAACTGTCTTTTTTGGTGTGTGCACAATAAACTTAAACTAGTATGATTACTTCAGTGATTCATTGGTTTTACTTTTGCTTTTTTCCGAACTTTTCATAGCATGAAAAGCATGTTCATAGCATGTTTCATAGCATGAAAAGCATGTTCATAGCATGTTCATAGCATGAAAAGCATGTTCATAGCATGTTCATAGCATGAAAAGCATGTTCATAGCATGTTTCATAGCATGAAAAGCATGTTCATAGCATGTTCATAGCATCAGAAGTGGAATCCAAAGAAGACTCCCCCAGTGACTCCGAGGCTGGCGAGCAGTCAGGAGTCAGGACCCACAGCCCACTGCACTCACTGCTTTCTCGCAGACCCTGGAGTTTGGGGGTTAAGTCTCTCTTGGGTCTGAGCTTTCCTCTCTTTGCATTCTGAGTTCTCCAACCTTATTGTGCACACTTGCTCTCTGTTTCTGTTTGCTGAAGCTTCTCGCTAAGTCACCCTTCTGTCTGTGAGGGGAGAAACCCGTGATTCCCTGGGGTTTAGGCAGCCGTAGGATTACTGGGCTCCCCATAGATAATTTGTTTCGGGGAATCTAAAGGCAGAGAGGGGGTCTACTTGATCTAAAGCTCCTCCTTCTCCCTTAAAAGACTCCTGCTTCTTATATGTATACCCACTAGGGACCAGGATCTTGTGCCTTTCTGGAAAAACGGGTGAACTTTTGAATAATTTGGAATTGCAGTGGCCACTTTGGGGAAATTTTAACTTAGGTAAGTCCACCTTAAGGGAGACCCTGGAAAAGAGAGGATCCCAAACCTCTCAGAGATAACGGAATGCATTCTTTGACTGGCGTGCAGGAGCTTCTAAAAGACAAAATGACTCCAAAAATATTTTCTCTAAAAGAATCCTTACAGAATGCAAAAAAAAAATCCTTTGTAAATAACTTTGTCCAACTGAGCAGGTTATCTTAACTTAGTCCACCTTCCAAAAACACAATTTGGATCCAGTTATTTTTTTGTCTTGTACCTAAGACATGGATAAAATTTTTATTTATTTATTTTTGGTCGTGCCATGTGGCTTGCGGGATCTTAGTTCCCCGACCAGGGATTGCACCTGGGCCCTCGGCAGTGAAAACTTGGAGTCCTAAACACTGGACCGCCAGGGAATTCCCAACGTGGCTAAAATTTTTAAATGAAGGCTACAAGATCTCTCTTCGTGTCTGTCTATATGTTTACGAGTATGTATGTATGTATGTATGTATATTATGTACGTGTGATATTTTTAAGAGTTCTATTAATTGACTTAAAGAAAAATAAATGCTCATATAAATTGATTCCTAAATCTCTCAGAAATGTAAAATCTAATCCAAATGTTTTTCAAGTTCACATGATCTGGGATAATATTTGATAAATAAAAACTAGTTTAACTCCTAGAGGTAAACATTGGGAGAAGACTCTTTGATATAAATCACAGCAATATGTTTTTGGATCCATCTCTTAAAGGAAATAAAATAAAAAATAAATAAATGGGACTTAATAAAACTCAAAAGCTTTTGCATAGCAAAGGAAGCCATTGATGAAACGAAAAAAACAATCTACTGAATGGGAAAAAATATTTGCAAATGATATGACTGATAGGGGATTAATATCCAACATGTATAAACAGCTCACACAACTCTACAACAAAAAAAGAAACAACCAGATTAAAAAATGGGCATAAGAACTGAATAGACATTTTTCCAAAGAGGAAATGCAGACACGTGAAAAGATGCTCAACATCACTAATTATTAGGGAAATTCAAATCAAAACCACAATGAGATATCACCTCACACCTGTCAGAATGACTATCATCAAAAAGGACGCAAATAACAAACGCTGGCGAGGATGTGGAAAAAAGGGAACCCTCGTACATTTGTGGGTGGGAATGTAAATTATTGCAGCAACTGTGGAAAACAGTATGGAGGTTTCTCAAAAAACTAAAAATAGAGCTACCATATGACCCAGCATTTCCACTCCTGGGTATATATCCAAAAAAATCCATAAACACTAACTTGAAAAGATACATGCACCCCAATGTTCATAGCAGCATGATTTATAGTTGCCAAGATATGGAAGCAACCTAAGTGTCCGTCAACAGATGAATGGATAAAAAAGATGTGGTATACATATACAATGTAATACCACTCACCTATAAAAAAATGAAATATTACCATCTGCAGCAACATGGATGGACTTGGAGGGCATTATGCTAAGTGAAATAAGTCAGACAGAATAAGACAAATACTGTATGATATCACTTATATGTGGAATCTAAAAAACACAACAAACTAGTGAATATAACAAAAAAAAGGAGACGCAGTTAGAGAGAACAAACTAGTGGTTACCAGTGGGCAGGGGAGGGGCAACACAGGGGTGGGGAAGTGGGAGGTACAAACTATTAGGTGTAAGATGGATTCAAGGATGTATTGTACAACTTGAGGACTATAGTCAATATTTTGTAATAACTGTAAATGGAAAGTAACTTTGAAAAATTGTATAAAAACTTAAAAAAAATTTTAAATAAAAGAACAACTAATTTGGAAAAAAAACTAGTTTAAGTTTGTTGGTTTAATAAAAACAGACATGTCTTCAGAATTGTCAACATTAAATGTAATACAAACACAACTTTTCCTACCTGGGTTTGCTTGTCATATAAGCTCATGCTATCTCTATGTTACAAAATTTGTCAACAAGAAAAATAACTTAAGATAATGTTTAGCTGCTTGATGTATAATCTAAGCATGATTGTTAAAGGTAAATTTAAAAAGTAATTTAAATAAACAGACGAGATAAAAGTTTATACTAAGTTAAACTAAATAATGGATATTCACTGATATCTAGATATTCAAATAAGATAATATACTGAGACTGATTGCTAAACATAAGTTTATCTACTTTTGGTTTTTTAATTTTTACAGAGAGACAAAATATATTTAGGTTTATTAATAAATATCTTTTACCACATTAAAAATTATACTATGAAAAACATATCTCTAAAAAGAATGTTTTCATAATTATATATTTATAAATTTGCTAATCTACTACTGGATGCTAATATGTGATAGACAGTTCACAATTGCCTGCTTCCCAGTTTTCACTGGAAGGTAAAATTTACTAATGGTTAAAATTTATAATCAATACATAAAAACAAAACTATAAGAAACAATAAGAGTGAAGGGAAACAACTTTGCATACAAAATATGGGAAGAAAATGGGATGTATTTTTATATGCAGAGTATGCAAGGAATATAGAATGAGTTTGTCAGGGAAAAAGAGAGTAATGCTGTCTAAAATAAAATAAGTAGTTGTTCTAGATTAAGAAAGGAAAAGAATAAGGCAAAACCTAAATGGATTTAGAAAGTTACATGTTTGTGGAAAAGAAATTTTATGTTGTGAAGTCAAAGCTGGCTAAAATTGAATGGTTTTGTTATAAGGATTTTAAAAAATAAGCTTTAATAAGTAGTGTCCTTATGTAAAACTAAAACTTATTGGACCATTGGTCTGCTCTTTTTTTTAAAAAAAATATTTATTTATTTATTTTGGCTGTGCTGGGTCTTCGTTTCTGTGAGAGGGCTTTCTCTAGTTGCAGAGAGCAGGGGCTACTCTTCATTGCGGTGCGCGGGCCTCTCACTATCGTGGCCTCTCTTGTTGCGGAGCACAGGCTCCAGATGCACAGGCTCAGTAGTTGTGGCTCACGGGCCTAGTTGCTCCGCGGCATGTGGGATCTTCCCAGACCAGGGCTCGAACCCGTGTCCCCTGCATCGGCAGGCAGATTCTCAACCACTGCGCCACCAGGGAAGCCCCATTGGTCTGCTCTTGATAAGCTTCTGCAAGCTTTTTCTTTACCCTTAAAGTAAGCTGCCTAGAAAACAAAGACTCTGTGTTTTATCAAAATAATTTCTGGGGCTTCACGTTGTCTTCATCATGTCTTTGATTAAGAAAACTGAGTTTTCCGTATTAAAAGAGCTAAGGTTTTTTACAACTATATAACTTTCTCTATTAGCCTTTGAAATCTTCTAATTGTCACTTTGGTTGAATGGATAACTAGGTATTGTTTCACAGTGACCTGTGATCCTATTTGATCAAGTGTTTTAAACTGTTTGACATTTTGGACAAACTTCCCCAAATCAAATTCTGAATGAAGTCTTTTTGACCTCAAACTAAACTTGGGATTTTCCAGAGGGCCGAGGGAAGATCTCAAAAGATTTGCTCTCTCTCCTTATAAAAGAAAAATGTTAATTTATTTAGGCTTATTTGATATGTTAAATTACATGGGAAACAAGGTCAAATAAAAAGTAATGTTTAACCTTCTTAGATTATATTTACATGGTTATATAAGTGCTCCAGAAATTATACAAAATTCCTAAAAATCTGATGTGTCCTGGTATAATGCTATCAGTCATAATTCCAGTTATTATTTTACAATCTTGTGTATCACAAAAATAATTTGCTTCTCAATTGCATCATTTTAGGTGAACTTTCTCTCACCAGGTGTTTAACGATGGCTATTTAAGTCTTTTGTCACTCACAGTTAGTTATTGTTTTACTCTCCATTCTTCTCTGAAAGCATTTACAATCAACTACAGGCAAAAATCTCTTCATCTTCAAAGAGATTCAAGGCCAAGACGCTGACAAGTACAGGTTTCTGATAACTTTAACATCATACTACTGAACTGAGTAAGAATTTCTAAATGCTAATGGAAAACTGATAGATTCATAAAGCTTCAAACCCAAGATGAAGCAAAACAAAAATTAATTACAGGAGACTGAATGAACTGATGAAGATGACTACAATTTTTATGACTTCATTGAAAACATTGCTGCTTCTTTAATGTTTTGTTTTCCAGATTTAAAGAGCCTCTTTCCTCCTCTCTTTTAAAAAAGCTATTTATACCTTACAGCAATTTGATAAAGTATACTTTTGTAAACAAAAGTTGAAACATTTCTCTTTTTCTCCCTATTCAATCCCCCCAGAATTCAGAAACCCTTATTAAATATTTTTATTTTTCATAACAATATATGTATTTGTATAAGCTCAATAAGAATCTGTTCTCCTTGTAACAGGACACAACTAGACAAGTCCTTAGCTTGGCTTCTTATCTTAAATAGACTTTAAAGGTCTAATCTGAGATTGCTTGTTACCAGACAACATTAAAGACCTAAGGTTGACTTTATCAATAAAGCCCCTTGAATATTACCAAAACTTCGGCTGAAATGTCATATTTGAGAATATGCATAGAATTACTATTGTTACTACATTTATGTAAATAATAAGACTAGACTTATTATTTTGTTTTACAAACAAATTAGTTTCACTGTAAATATTTTTGATAAAAATGGGTTACTATAAAAATTGTATCTCAATACAAAACTGTAGCATACCTATTCTCAGATTCTGGTCCAGTTCATTATCTTTGAGGTTTTGTTATCTACTTTAAACTTCAGAGAAATTACTACAGTAAATCACATATGGAAACTTCATGCCTGTTGCTATATGGGCCACTCAAGAAAGTTCAATAGAACACCTGATGACTTCATCAAAGACAGTCAAACTGCAAACCAGGGAAATCCATCAGACTGAGGCTGCCGTCCTCATTCCATCTGCTAGAGATGCTCCGAACTCAAAACCAGAAATTTTCTCAACTAGCTGTTCTCCAAATTCAGAAACTGAATGTATAATCTGCTGAAACTATTACCCTTTGTTTTCCTTTTCTTTCCATAGAAATGTCTCTTATTAGATTACCCGATTGCCCACATCATATAGAGGCCTAACTTAGGTGAAAACTCACCTGCAGCACCACCTCCTGAAATAAAACATCCTCACATTCATCCTGTCCTAAGTAATCATGAGAATATGTGATCGTTAATACATCATGTTGTGCTAATAAATCACTCAAAATAGAAATGTAGATTGACTTAGAAAGGTAAAGTCTGAATCTGATTATAATCCATTTGAGTTGTTTGGTTGGTTAAATCTTGGCCTCTGGAAATCTCTGCTCGGGAGAATTTTTCAGTCCTTGGCTATTAGTTTCCTTATAGTTATCATATTAACCTTTTCAGCGTGCTGTTTCCTCTTAAGGGTTTTAAATACCTTTTGGCAGCCACACACACATCAGTGATATCCATCAGGATTAGACAACTTGAGGAACTCAATGATCTGACCTCCCAGGTCTATGATGACGATGCAACTGTTGGTAACAGCAATTGCATGACCCTCTGTCCTGACAAATATTGGATACAGCGAATATGTGATTCTTCAGCCTGGCTACAGCAACAACGGTAACCAAGAGTAACGCTATACAAGTTGTTCACACTCTGAGCTTGCTGAGAGAATGACCAAAGGGGGGAGACTGTTAAAATCAAACACAAATGGAGACTAGACTTGAAAATTCCTTGAGCAGACAAAACCAGTTTAGTTACAAAAGCAAAGCTTAATTTAGCTAATTTTGCAAGCCAAACGATGCTAACGTGACCTGGGTCACTTCTTGCTTATGCCTCTGAAAATCATAAGCGAAACTAAAATTGTTCTCTCAAATTGATATGAGGTCATCACGAACCAATTCCTTTCATTTAAGAAAATTCTAATATTGTAACCAATCACTGTGAAGAATAAACAACCAATGCCTCCATACTATATCAGCTGCTTTAGAGCAATATACCTCTGAGCCTCATACCATGTTTTGGTTTGAGTGTTCCTGTCTTGCAAACTATCTTTTTGGTGTGTTCACAATAAACTTAAACTAGTATGACTACTTCAGTGATTCACTGGTTTCACTTCTGTTGTTTTTTCCTAAACTTTTGACGGTTCCCTCTACCATACCTAGACCAAATCTCTTTCTGACTGTGATTTGGCTGCCCAGTTTCTGGACTAGCACTGTTCTACTTTTCAAGACTTGCCACCTGCCCGTGTTACTTTTCCTTCCAGCTATGGCATCTGCAAAATTCTCCTTTAATGGCTCTGCAGTAATTGGTCCCCTTACAAAAAACAGATTGAGAAAATAGTTTTCTTTTAGAAATAGCTCATCAGCAAATAGATAACCTGTTCTCTCTCTGTAGATAACTAATTTCTAGCATATTATTCAGATTCTCAAATCAGCTACACTCCCCTTAATATCTTGAATTGTACCTTGCCTGGTGTGAATTAAGGGCAGATTCGTGAACTGAGCAAGTTGATCCATTAGAATTTTTAGCGTGTCTGAATAGTGTTGGATTGGGGAAAAGTTTCTTTGATTCTGAGGATGATTAGTTTTCTGGAAAGAAACAACTCGACAGAAAAGAATAGCAATTTGCCAAAGTAGTCTTGCTTGGTAGAAATATCCTCACTTCTATTGTTCTAAATCTATATTTACCAAGTCACATTTTGGCTTATAATATGGTTTTCTGAATGGAGTTACTCACAAGAAAGGATTTTCCTAAGCAAACAATTATTAATATTACTTTAAACCCATTGTGAATACATTTCTATTCTGATTTAGAAATGTCTTATGAATTTGTTGGTGTGAGTTGGCCTTCAGAGTTTGAGCACCTTCTGGAGAATGATGAAGGAAACCTGCAAAGCTGAGAGCTTAGAGCTTGGACCTGGGTCGACTCACCGGGTCTGATCACCCTACCTTATCCAGTTCTGCTCTTTGCCTTCTCACATGCACTGCAGTCAGGCCCATGTCTTATGCATTTTTGTACCCCTCATATCACCTGGACTTGTGCATTGTATACACATGAAAAATAGAAGGTGAAGTCTCCAGTAATGCCACGTCCTAAACAGTTAACTGCTAGCACTTAAACATACATCTTCCCAGGCTTTCCCCACCATATGTATATGTGTGAAATTTTTTACTTAACACACCATGGGCAGCTTTATACATCACTAGACACAGATGTCCTCTTGACCTTGTTGCCCCAAACCTGGAGTCTCCACTCCTCATTAATGGTGGCTCCATCCTTCCTATTTCTCAAGCTGAAATCCTTAGGGTCGCCTTAAATGGCTCAATTTCTCACACACCCTACATTCAGTGTGCCAGGAAATCCCATTCCAAAAGAGATCCTAAGCCTAGCCACTTCTCACCACAGTGGTCTGATCATTTTAAAACACAGGTCAGATCAGATCACTCTTTAGCTCAGCTCCTGCTAAGGGTAAACACCAACCCCTACCTCCGAAGGCTAACTCCTCTCTGATTTTGTCCATGTCTTTCCCCTGGCTCCGGCCACTCTGGCCTCCAGGCGGACCTTGGATACCCCCAGCACCTCCCTGCACTGCCCCCCAGAAATGCACATGACTGCCCCCTCACCCCTGCAAATCTTCACCTAAATGGGACCTCCCTTGGGAGGCCCTCCCTGAAAACCCAATTTAAATCACCCTCACTCCTCACCTCCAGAATTCCCTGAACCACCTTGCTCTATTTTCCTCCACAGTACCCAGCACTGTATTTTATCCATTTTATTAGCAGTCTTTCTTCTTTGGCTACATGTAAGCTCCATGAGGGTATGGATTTTTATTTATTTATTTATTTTTGCCTGCCATTTCCATGTTCTAATCACACGTCTCTGCCTTGGGAGTTCTCTGGTTAAGAATGGTGAGCTAGCCTGGGCATGCCCCGTCCTTGTTACCAAAATCCACAACTGACCAAATGAAACAATGTGGAGAAACCAAAACGTTGACTATTCTTGAAATGGTTTTGACATGATGGAAGTAAGCTCCAACAAAACATCACAGAACATAATCTGAAAATGAGTTAGGGGTCAGTAGCATGCAAAATTTTATTTCCTGTTGAGTTAAATGGTGAATTTACAAAGATAAAGAGATGCTTCTAGGTTTATTTGGGGTGCAAAGAAAATTTGGCACCTTAATGCATGAAATCAAAAAGTGTACTGCTCTGAGAGGCATCAGATAGCCAACTGTAGGGTCCTGAAGCACTCTATATGATAATAAAAAAGTGAGAAGAAAGACGAGGTAGGGTCAAAATAACCTACTTCATTAAAACACAACAACTAAAAACATTACCATACTTCAAAACTGGGGGACTTTCCTGGTGGCACAGTGGTTAAGAATCTGCCTGCCAATGCAGGGGACACGGGTTTGAGCCCTGGTCCGGGAAGATCCCACATGCTGCGGAGCAACTAAGCCAGTGCGCCACAATTACTGAACCTGCGCTCTAGAGCCCGCGAGCCACAACTACGGAAGTCCGTGAGCCACAACTACTGAGCCCGCATGCCACAACTACTGAAGCCTGTGAGCCTAGAGCCTCTGTTCTGCAACAAGAGAGGCCCCCGCAATGAGAAGCCTGTGCACCGCAACGAAGAGCAGCCCCCGCTCTCCGCAACTAGAGAAAGCCTGCACGCAGCAACGAAGACCCAACGCAGCCAAAAATAAAAATAAATTAATTAAAAAAACAAAAACAAAATTGGGTTGCAGAGACTAAATTATCTCAGATGTACCATTTTATTCTTTGATCTTTTTTGAATAAAAAAATCTGTTTTTTTCTTTCTACAGACATTCATTGTACATTTAGGTAGATACTATACATTTCTAAAAAGAGAGAAGAGTATCTTGGGAACCCTGCCTTTTATCCTCTGGCTGTGAAGGAATAGCCCATTTCTTTTAAACTACAAACAAATTACTTGTGGCTTTCTCTAGTTTCTTCAGAAAAATATCTAAGTAATTGTCTTCTTTATTATGTTTTTTCTTCTTTATATACCAACCTTAAAAAAGGAGATTGCATTTTCATTCTCTCAGCAACTATTTACCAAGTGCCTTCCCTGGATCAGGTATTATATTAGGTAGTGGGGAAGTTACAATTATGAAGAAGGCAAGGATTCTGCCCTCAAGGTGTCTAGAGGAGGAGATGGACACAAATAATTACAAACGTGAATGTAATGACTTTTGTAATACAAAGAAGCTCTACCAAGCCCAAAGTAAGGCATGCATAATCCGACTGAGGAAGCTGGGGAGAGATGAATAGAGAAGGTGACATTTCAGATGGTCTTGAAGGAATTCATCAGGCAGACAAAGCTAAAAGGGCATGGTGGGCAGAGGGACAGCTTGAACAAAGCCATGGAAACACGATTCGATTATGAACCTGTTTTACCAATGAAGAGGATTTCAGTATGGCTGAGGTACTAGGGGAGTTCTTGCACTGTCCTGCAGAGACACTGATATCCTGAACCAAAGCAGTAGCAGTTGAGACATCATGAAAGAGAAGAATTCAAGAAATACTTTGAAGGTGGGATGTGAGAGCAGAAAGAATGCTTGAGGCATTTCATTCTTGGAAACATAGCTGAGACAGGGCCTGCAAAATACACATTTCAATGACTAGGAACCCTTTAATTTATTCTACTGAGGGAATTTTTGTAATTGGAGTAAAGTCAGTTTGGGCTTAGTAAAGAAGGAAAAAAGTATTGCTTTGATAGGATCCATAGATTTTGTTTTAAAAGAGAAGTATGTAAATGAAAGTACATTCTGGGGATCCAACCAATACTGAAAATGAGTAATAAAACCAGAAGGGACTGTGTTATTTTCAAATTGTACTTCAATGATTTTTCTCCAGTTAAAGAGGCCAAAAACCAGAAAATCTAATTAAAGATGGGGAGGGGTGGGGGGAGAGGATGAGATTGAAGATTTACAGATAGAGATAGAGATTTATGAAAACCCAAAAATGATCAAGATAAAAAAAGAGGTTAGGATAGCTCTTTAATTAAAGGATAACATTCCATTCATTGTTTTTTATTGTTTAACAAAGATAAAGAGATATGCAGGACTTTCCCTTAGGCAGAAAGAGGCTTAACAGCTTCTGATTATGGTTATAAATTGATACCCATGGCTGTGGGCGGACTCAGTCTGTTTCTCCCTGTCCCCACAAAACAAGTCTCTGTACTCTGCTACAGGGAGACCATAACATTGCTTTAACCACATCCCATTCTTTCCTGCTAGCACCTGGGGGTGGGTCAGGTGACCAACCATGGGTGGTGTGCACACAGCCACACCCCTCGTGAACAGGCAGGCAGGCTGGGACTCCAGCCATTGTACCCTGGGTTCTCAAACCATCCTTGCCCAAGGCCTGGTAGCACAGGTAGTGGAGAAAAGCTGCAAAGCCCATTACTTAGGCAAAGGAAAGAGAACTTTTACAGGAAAGTGGAGGGATACATTTTGAAGTTGAGGCTGAGGAGATAAGGGCAACTATATTTGAATCCAAAGAAAAGATAAATAGAAGGAGAGCAAATTTCTTCTGATAACAATGCTGGATCCTGTCTGCTAAATGGGCTTCATAGTTAGAGTGGTAAAGGTATGACTGAACCTTTGGAACCAACCTGCTTGGGAAGTATTTCCTAGAGAAATAATAGCATCATCAGTAACAACATCAACAACACTGATGATGAGACACTGGCAGCAGTTAACATACTATGTCCCTAGTATTCTGCCAAGTACTTTACATGGATTCTCTCATTAAGTCCTCACAGTAACTTATGAGGTAGAGACTATTATTAGTACCCATTTACAAATGAGAATACAAAGGCTTGCAGAAGTATTGTATAATATATTGCTCTGGGTCACAGAGCTAGTAAGTGGGGAGTCCAGGCTCTCGCCCACTACATTCTACTAAACTCTATTATCCTTTATTACACTCACTAATACAAAAGACCTCAATAAACTATAATGCATGAAGGATATTCTAATTAATTAAATTTAGATGGCTTTGCTTTTAATTCTTACTGATAATCTTTCTAAAATCTATCTTACCTCAGTAAAGATAATGTCCTCAGCATAATTATGCCTGTCACTGGTGACTGAGGGTCTTCTGTTGAGAACCATGATTTGTCTCCCCTGGGATGTCCTAGTCTTCCCCCATGTAATTCTTATCGATCTTTCTGGAACCAATTCCACTGCCAGCCAATCTAAGAAGAGTTTTCCTCCACCACCCAGCCCATAGTTGGGTTTTCTAGCAAAATATTGCCCATATCTCAGATTTTTCAGTTCAGAGAGTAAATCTCAGGTATTTCAGAATCAGATTCATGGACATTGTGGTGGCTATGTAAGGTGTCAACTTGCTAGCCTGAACTAAGTTTTCCAGAATTTCCTTCCCGATATGTTCCTGGTAAGAATGGGGCACAGGGATATTTTCACATGAGATTTGGAGGTGAAAGTGAAGCAACAGCCATTTATTTAAAAAGTTTATTTTGGAGTACTTTTAGGTGCACAGAAGCATTTGTTTTCACACTCAGAAGGTTGGGGCAGGCGCTTTTGTGGCTCCCACACGCAGTTGTTTATCTGCTGGCTCCCTCTTCAGTGAGGGGCAGCCGCTGGGCCTGCAGCCGCTCCCCTTTTCCAGATTCTCCGTCAGCGCCTCCAACTGCTGGGTGGGGAGCGTGTTTAGCTCCGTGACACAGGCACTCGCTACACTGGTGGGACATCCATGTCACCAAGGTTGGAGACAGAACTGACTGGTTCCAGTCTGTCCTTGGGTTCTAGTTCATGCTCATGAGCTCCACTAGGTGCTGTGGGATCCAGTTTTCCTTTGCTCTCCCCACACACCCCTTTTTCATCTATCTTTCCCTTCCCAAATGTCTAACCAAGTGGACTCAAGCTCCAACTTAGAAGCACAGACAGTTTAACTAGCATATAATCGTGTAAGTTCAAATCCCTGTAACCAATCATTCAATCACATCACACACACACACCCTTAAATATCTCTACTTGTGGTTCTGCTTCTCTCTTTGAACCCTGCCTGATAGATATGAAAGGGTTGAGTGCTTGAATCCAATGGAAACATTGCCTTTAAATGGTAAGATCTCACTGTGATGATTTATTCATACCCAGAAGCCAGGTTCAAGGAAAGGAAGAAAAAGAACAGGTAAGAAGGGAGTGACAAGGGGTCATGGGAGCAGAAAAAATAAAAGTAATTTGTGATAATGTAACATGTCTACTTCATACCAGGCACTATGCCTGGTGCTAGAAATATAAAGATCAATAATAACCCTGGACCTTATAATCTGTGGGGGAGGAAGGATTCTTAAAGAGCTAACTACAATAGAATAAGTGCTATATAATTGGCATGGATAAAGTACAATGGAAAACAGAGGAGGAAGTCATTAATTTTGTCTGAGAGGATTGGGGAGGGCTCTGCAGATGAGGTAACACTGACGCTGGGCCATGAAGAATGAATAGGGAATTCACTAGTGCAGGCATAAGAATCACCTAGAGAGCTCATTAAAACACAGATTTCTGGGCCTCACCTCTGAGTGTCTGATTCAGTAGGCCTGGGGAGGGGCCTGAGAATCTGTATTTCTAACAAGTTTCCAAGTGATGCTGCCACTACTGGCCTGGGGACCACACTCTGAAAACTACGGCTCTAGTGTGGAAAAGCAGGGATGGGGTGGCGAGCATCCTTGACACAGCAGAAGCACAGTGGGAGAAACATAAAAATTCATTGACAATTTATTTCCCCTTCCCATGACCCTCCCTCTTGTTCTCCCTTCTCTCTTACTATTTCTATAATACTTTCTTTGCCCTCTTGGCCCACTATTCTGGATGAGTCAAGTTTTACGGTGTCTTTGAGGCATGACGGCAAGAGATGATCCAGGGCTGGAGTTCAGGAAAGCAGTCAGGCTGGACATATTGATTTGGGAGCTAAACGTCCTGGTGATGGGGGGAGCCATGAAGTGCAGGGGAGATATCACTCAGGGAGAGTGTGCAAAGGGCAGGAGATGAGCAAGTGGGGAGGGAAGGGGAAGAGAGCAGAGCAGAGCTCAGCAGGGCCAAGGACGGAGGGCCCAGGCACACCAAGAGTGGGAGGACAAAGGAGAGTGAGTGGGAATAATCAGCCAGACAGAAGAACAAGAGTGGGTTTTGTTATGGAAGCCAGGGAAAGGTTTTGAGAAGAAGGGAATGGTCAACTCTCTCAAAGGCAAGGAGGTCAAGTCGCGGGATGAAGAAAGGCCGAGGGATTTGCCAATTAGTAGATCAGTGATGGTCTTTATCTGAGCAGTTTCAGCAGAATTGTGGAGGGAGAAGTCTCACTGCAACAATGTAGAATGAAAGGAAAGTGAAGAAGTAGATAAAGTGACGTGGACTACCTTGCAGAGAAGCTTGGCTAGGAAAGGAAAGGTATGCGACCATAAGTAAAGGAGATCGAGATAAAGGTCAAGAGAGAAGCTTGTTTTTCAAAAAACAGAGATTCAAGCATATTTTATGGCCAATGGGGAATAAAAGCAGAAGGCTGAAAATGTTCGGAGGTAGAGACGCAGTACACAGTCGCTCCAGATCCTGCAGGGGCGGGACTGGCTCAAGAGTGCGGTAAGGATGATCCGCCACAGGAGGGAGGTGGTGAAAGACAGGAGCGTGAACATCTCCGTTAGTTCACGCCTGATAATTTCCACTATTTTTCCTGTGAAAGTAGAAAGCCAAAGCAAAGTACCTCTGTTGAGAGAGACAGAAAGAGAAGGCAGTGGGCGGGACTTCCCTGGCGGTCCAGTGGTTAAGACTTCACCTTCCAGCGCAGGGGGTGCAGTTCGATCCCTGGTTGGGGAACTAAGAACCCACATGCCTCACGGCCAAAAAAACCCCACAAAAACCCAAAACATAAAACAGAAGCAATATTGTAACAAATTCAATAAAGACTTAAAAAAAATAAAAGGCAGTGGTATATAGGGGGCCTGGAGAGGGTAATCACTTACAGGTTTTGGGAGAGTGAGCAGACTTATGAAAATCATCCAACTCCACACCTGAAGGCCTAAATTAGGCTGGAGATCCTGAATTTGTCTCGCTGCACAGCAGGAGGTAAGCGGTGGGTGAGCTAGTGAAGCTTCACCTGCCACTCCCCATCGCTCGCGGGCATTACCGCCTGCACAGTCGCTCGCATTACTGCCTGAACCATCCCCCAACCCCGTCCAGTCTTCCACGAAACCGGTCCCTGGTGCCAAAAAGGTTGGAGACCGCTACCTTAGAGTTTTCTTCATCAGTGATCAACAGACAATATATAAAAGCGTAAAAGCCGGCTAGCTGATGGATCCAAGGCAGGGCAGCTGCAGCAGAACTCAAGGGAGCAAAGGCAAAGACTTAGTGACAAGTAAGGTTTTATTAACTAAGATAGGAGTAGCAAAGGGAGAATCAAGATGCCCAAGGAAGCAAACAAATTTGATAGTCTGGACAAGCTGCATTTGAGATGCCTTTGGGACATTCAGAAAAGAAGTACATATCTCAGAAGTGAGGGTGAAGTTAAAGACAGAGGTTTGGGAGTCAGCTGCATAGAGGGTCAAGCCAAGATTCAAAATCCAAGCCAAGGTAGCCATTGCAATAACTCAGACATACTCTGTAGGATGAGAAGAGTTGACAGAAAATTAAGAAAGAAATCTAAGAAAGAAATGAAAATTTTTATTTGAGGATTATAACCCGGGGACAGCATCTCAGAAAGCTCCAAGAACTGTTCTGTCCCTTGGAAGTCAACACACAGTTATATAATTTTTCTGAGACCAAGGGCTGTACATTAGATGACATATTATTGATATTTTACACAATCCAGACCTAACCATCATTGTGGTCCCTTACAAGATCAAGGAGGAATGTTATCTTTTAAGGAGTTGTCTTGTTGATGCTGGGAGAATGTTGCTGTTTATGGTTGAGCAGGTATTTCTGCTGATGGGGGAGGTTTAGTCCATGCATAATGCAGATACACAATGCATGGTAGAGGGAAGAGAGGAGGCCAAAGGGCAGAGAAAATTTTTTATTTTTCTTGTCTTGGGGATTTCCCTGGTGGCGCAGTGGTTAAGAATCCGCCTGCCAATGCGGGGGACACGGGTTCAAGCCCTGGTCCGGGAAGATCCCACATGCCGCGGAGCAACTAAGCCCATATGCCGCAACTATCGAGCCTGCGCTCCAGAGCCCGCGAGCCACAACTACTGAAGCCACGCGCCTAGAGCCTATGCTCTGCAACAAGAGAAGCCACCCAATGAGAAGCCTGTGCACCACAACGAAGAGCAGCCCCTGCTCGCCGCCACTAGAGAAAGCCCGCGCACATCAATAAAGACCCAATGCAGCCAAAAATAAATAAATAAATTTATTAAAAAATTTTTTTTCTTGTCTTGCCATAAAATATGAATTTTATTTTACAGAAGAAAGGATGCAGAACACTCATGTTTAGAGGGCAATGGAGGAAGGGAGGCTGAAAAAGTGGTCATGGAGTTTGAGCAAAAGGAGAGAACATATTGTTAGAAAAGAGATGGTCAACAACATCAAATGTTTTGAGAGCTCAGCAAAGACCAGAAACAACATGGAATCATTGGATCTGACAATTCAGAAACCGTTGGTGACACTGGCATGAATGGTATTCATAGAGTATGGCTCAGAAGCTAGAGTACAACTGGGTTGAGAAAGCGGTGAGGCAGCAGGTACTCTTTCAAGGGCTTTGGCTATAAACAGAGAGATGGAGCAATAGTTCAAAGAAGAGCCAGGATCAAAGATCTTTGGGGATGGGAGCTATGGCAAGACTGAGCACAATGGTTTATATAGGCTGAGAATAAGAAGCCAGTGGAGAACCTATAAAAGAGTATGAATAAGACAATGAGATAACATGTTTGCTTATGAAGTCAGCAAAATTTTAATAAAAATGACAAGAATTAGTGCTGGTGATAACGCATATCGGCATAATCTTTCTGAATTTGTCAAATACTGTATGTAGGAAGATGCAGCCCAGGTTACACTCAGGAATAAATGGGTGACCTTAAATATTTTCATTATAATAAAAAAAGGAAGGAAGAATAAAAGAAGAATTCTCTTCATGAATTTAGGGGAAAAAAAAAGGACAAATGTAAGGGAACTAAGAGGGAGAATATAATAAAGTTAAGAGCAACAATCGACGAATTATAAAAAAGAGCAAATTAACATAAAGAAAAATCCAAGAGCTGGTTCTTAAACCAGCTACCTCCACCACAGAAAATTTGATAAATCAAATATCTTAAAAATAAAAATATGCAAAAATACTGTTAGAAAATATCTACCATGTGTATTTACATTGATTGGTGCTGCCAGCTAAAGAGCAATGCTTCCCATCTGGCTCTACAAGGATTAGGTCATTAACCACTGCAGGCTCTGACCTCCAACACACCCTGAAAGGAATTCAGGGCAGAGATGAGGAATGAGGCACTCTGTGTTCTGGGAAAAAGTGGCAGAATGGGCCTTCTGATAGTTAGATATTTTCAGGAGGAAATTTTATGAACACAAATTCTTTCACCTTCTCACACATAGAAAAGCACTAAAATCTTTAACGGAGACATCTGTTCCTCGTGACTAGCAGCAAGCCTCTGCCAAAACGTGTGCTTGACGCACGTGCCTCCTTCACCAAAATCACATGCATACTGATCTCCCCCCACCTGCACCTCTTCAGAGCAGTTGCTTGGAGCTATTAAGGGGGCTGTCTCCCAGGCACAGTCCTCAGCCAGCCCCCAGTAAAACTGAACTCACAGCTCTCATGTTGTGTGGGGTTTTTTTAATATATATATATGCACATATGTGTACGGTTTTATATACACACACACATATAAAACAAATAGTAGTTACTTGTTGGGAGGAGTGGGAATTAGGCAGATAGGGGAAAAGATAGGAAAGATATACTTCACCATATAACTTAATAATTTTTGATATTTGAATCATAGGAATTCAAAAATAATTTCAAAGAAAGTTCTAGAAAATACAGATTTTTTTAATCATAAGAGAATATTATAAGCAATTGAATGCTAATACATTTGAAAATCGCAATGAAATAGACTATATTCTGGAAATATTCGAATTTCCAAAACTGAATCTAAACGTAGGCAATCCAAATGGATCAAATTCAGAAAGAAATTGCCACTGGATAGAAATTCAAACTTTTGTTGAATAAATGTATGATTTCTTTAGCTTTACTAATGTGTCATTTTTTGTAGGAAAAAAGTTGTGTGCAGTGGAAAACTGTATCATCTAGAGGACAACTTTCCAGGTTATCTGATTCTATGAAAGCTATTTTACAATTGTAAATTATAGGTAACTGAGAGCAGTGCAAAGTAATTCTTATCAATAGACATGCAAATTCTGTTCTGTCTGGTAGAAGTTCAACTGATTCTCCTCTTCCCTGTGAAAGCTTTTGTTTTCATTTGCACATTTATTCATTCATTTCAATATTGCTTATCTATAATTCAGTATTGTTGATCTGTAAGTGTGTCCATTTTAAAAAATTCTCTTTGAACTGGTTATAACATCTTCCTGGTTCCCTCACTGACTACTGAGTACCATAAAGTCTATAACACATGTTCATTTTTATATCTGTGTGAGAGTCATGAATTTTCCTTTTTCTCAATGTTATTTTTTTAACAGTTTCAAAATTTTAAGGAAAAGCTAATTTTAAAGCTAAATATATTAGAACATGAAAAAGATGGGAAGCTACCCAAAGTTTTTTGAAAATAGGATATTTCTGATACCCAAAACTGAAAAGCATTATCTCCAAAAAAAAAAAACTATAGACCAATTTCATTTCTGATTAAAAACAAAAGACATCAACTCTCAGTTTTGATTTGATGAAATTTTATAATTCTTTATCAAAAATTATAAATTCTTCATTTTTTTTCACATATCCACAGTTTATGCCCTTATACAAAAAAAAAAAAAAAAAGGACAGCAATCATTTCTGTCCCTGGATCTTGTGGGTGAGTCTCCTGAGTGGATCAGAAAGATCTCTTTGACTCCCTGATGGATTGACCATTAGGGAACCTCCCCGAACATTCCAGTAAGTACTCTAATAATCCCCTCAAATGACCATAGTTTAAGGAGTATTTAGCCAAATTTGTAAAAACAAAAAAGGGAGACTTCAAGTCCAAAGCATATTCAGTCTCTCAATGAATTAGAAAACCACAGAAATGTTTTCTGATCAACTGAAGAATGTGAATCAGAAAAAAAGTTACCTATCAACACAGGTTTTAGTATCAACAAATCTGGTTTGTGTTGGAAGAGGTTACCACCTAGAACTTTCCCTTTACTGAATTCAGTTCCATATTCAAAACTGAAGTTGGTTCCTTACCTCAGTCTCCTTTAAAACCTTGGTTTTGACAACTGTAGTTTTGCCAGGCAAGCTACTTTTTAGAACTAAAATTCTCACAGTTGGAGAGATTGCTTTTGTAAGGAATAAAATTCAGAGTGCACGAAAAGAATAAGCTACAACTAGGTACATGAATTATTTCAGAAGCGTGAAGATGGGTTGGGAATTTTATTAACATACATTTTTAAAAAAAGGCAAAAAAAATTATCACTTAAATAGACACTGAAAAGGCACTGTGTGAGATCTGAGGGGTTCAGGATATGCTACCCCAAAACATGCCCCTTTGATACGGAACTATTTTGAAGTAAAGGTGTTGTAGTTCCTGAAATCCCTCATCTGCCTAAAAGAAGAGCTTCTCCAAAGGAACTCAGTTGTTCTAAATCCCTTCAGGAGCAACTCTAATCTCTTTGCACAGAAGAAAAGTCAGATATTGTCACACCGTCTGTTCTCCCAAGGAAGGGCCCATTCCCTAAGGATTTTTCCTTAGGAAACATCATTTGCTTTTCCCTAAGTTCCCCTTCTCCCCCTCCCCTAGGAAGTTATGTATATATCCCAAATTCTTTTTATTATTTGAGGTATAATTGACATACAACAATATATTAGGCCCCAAATCCTAACCACCTTTTTAAAAAAGTATTTATTTTATTTTATTTATTTATTTTTGGTTGTGTTGGGTCTTCGTTGCGGTGTGCAGGCTTCTCATTGCGGCGGCTTCTCTTGTTGCGGAGCACGGTCTCTAGGCGTGCGGGCTTCAGTAGTTGTGGCTCGCGGGCTCTAGAGCACAGGCTCAGTAGTTGTGGCTCAGGAGCTTAGTTGCTCTGAGGCATGTGGGATCATCCCGGACCAGGGCTCGAACCCGTGTCCTCTGCATTGGCAGGTGGATTCTCAACCACTGCGCCACCAGGGAAGTCCCTAACCACCCTTTTGAGTTACTCATCTCTGGGGGCTCCCAGGTGTAAGCGGGATGCACATGCTAATAAACTTGTTTGTTTTCTCTTGTTCATCTGTCTTTTGTCAGTCCAATTTATAAGGCCCCAGCTGGAGACCTAGGAGGGTAGAAGGAAAAAGAATTTTTCCTTCCTACATATTCTACACCCATTCCTTATTTTCTTTTTTAAGGCAGCTTTAAGAAGAGTAGGAATAGAAGGCTATTTCCTTAACATAATTTGTAAAGGTGTATGGAAAAGCAATAGTCAGAACCATGACTATCCTAAACCATGAAACCATAATAGAGGCATTCCCCTTAAAATAGGAATAAATTAAGGGTGAACCTTACAAGTGTTTATTTAGCAGTGTTCTGGAAGCTCTGGACAATGCAGTGACACATAAACTAGATATAATGGGCTATAATAAATATACTGTTGTAAGGGAGGAAGTAAAAATCAAGCGTTCCCAGGTGCCGGGCTGGTTTACCAATCTCGCCTTCCCCTCATCCTCATAAAAGGTTTAACTGAAAAACTATTAGACTTAACAAGAGAACTCAGCAAAGTGGCCGGATACAAAACAAACATCTAAAAATCAATAGCTTTCCTGTGCACTAGAAATAGCAATTACAAGATATAACAGGAAAAAAAACTCCATTCACAATGTGCAAGATGTAATATGTGGAGAGAAAACTTTGCTAAAAGATAAAAAGAAGACCTAAATAAATGGAGAGACAGTAAGAAATTGTCAGTTCTGTGCAAATTACTCACAGTAACGTATCTCTAAAAGGGGTCTAGGGATTACTGCCTTAAAAACCCCTCAGACGCTTATTAAAATTCATATTCCTGGGCTGAGCCCAGACTTCACAGAACAACAAGAGGGGGAAGGTAGGTTTTGAAGGAAATTGTCTTCTTACCAAGTTCCCCAAGTGATTCTAATACACATTACAGTTTACCAACCACAGTTTTATGTAGGTTTCATAAAACTTCAATAAGATTCCAACTTCATCTGGAATGAGAACCAAGAAGGGGGCTGCCCTAACATATGTTAAAGTATATTATAAACTTAAAGTATACACATAAGGAACATCGAAAACTTCAGTAATAAACATAATGTGGTCTTTTGCAAAATAACAGCAAACAAATCAACTGAACAGTAGTCCCAAGAGAAATTCCTACATTAAGTTACAGAAGTATAATTGTTTCTCTGTGTTAATTATTACGTCACCAGAAAACTGCTGCATCTTTTTTCACCCACTTTGGAGGCTTTGTTTGGAATGATCTGAGGCTATGTGCACCAGAAGTAATTTGGCTGGGGATGCCACAGGTACGTGTGTTGTAAGGAATAATTATGTCACTTAAAATGGGTTTTTGTTGATGATCAGTCTGGTGCAGACCTGGTTTAACACCATGGGGAGGTGTATGAAAGTGAAAGAGATGGATTAGACTCACAGGTCCTAGAAGGGAGAGGCATGGCAGGGGACCACATGGAAGGAGGGACCAGCAGTCACTGAGTGGGTTCAATCAAGCAGCATGGGGAGCAGAGAGAGGGAAAGAGAGAAAGAATCCATAGTCAGGTGCCTTCACGGGGGTCGGGGTGTGTACACAAGCAAAAGACAGGAGGGGATTTCACTGGTGCTTTTGAATGTCACTAGGTCACAATCAGGGGAGGTCAAGAAGGGAAACTTGTGGTAGGAACTAGCTTATCACACTAACTGGATCACCTGGGCAGGGTGCACACAGCCTGTTTGTGGGGATGTTGAGGCAATAGGAAAATATGAAGTTTTAAAAATTTATAATACAATTGGCCCTGTGATGCCTCCACATCACTGACAATACCAAGTGGGTTGGATAACACTTGCTCCCTGGGCTGTGGAGATGTTAAAGGTGAGTGGGACCGCTTGACTTAGCCATGGAAGGGAAACTGATACAGGTGACAATTAGGAAGAGTCCTATTAAGCATCTGACAAGAGTTTGGAACCCAGTCGCACAGCTAGGCACCCCACTTTGTGGGCAATAGGCAAGAAGAGAACAGGCCAAGCATCTCTGATTTTAAGTGAATCTGTTGGAAGATGTTGGCTGGTATGAGAGATCTTTACCTCTTGGCCCATTCCTTGTAGTTTGGCCTGTACCTGTGCAGAGTTAATAATGTTGTACAGCAGGAAGTACCCTGTGTGATGAGAAAACAGCTATTCTGAGTGGCTGCCTAGGCATTTTATAGTATATTTTATATACTAGGCATTTTACAGTATAACCCTGCTCACACCCAGAGTCTGGACATTCAGACAAGGACCTGAACTTAGGATTCCTGCCTCAAGTGCCTGCTTTGATTTTCCTGGGGCACCTTTAAAAATAACCATTTAGAGTTGAGCCCCAGAAAAGTTAGTGACCTCAGACCCAACTGCCTTATAGGTCATAGGTGCTTGCTACCCTGCTCTCTATCTTCTGCTCCCCCCTGATGGAGGGCTGCCCTTCCGCCAGCTCACTGCACACCCCCATTTCTGGGATCTGTAAGTGATAAATCTTGTAACTTAACTTTCTTTGTGTGATTGTATTAAAACTGTGCCTTCAAACAAAAGGACCTAGGTTTTCACTTCCCCAAAGTGGGAGCTCGGATGCTGAGGGAACCACCTGCCGACCCAGTGTGGATGGCTCATGCCTCCTCTTTCAGCTGGTCATGATCTGCATATTCTTAATGTAATGCACCAGCTCCAGGGTTTGGGGGAACACACCCTGAATGGCACAAACCCCTCCCTCCCTGGCTAGTAAGTAGTCAAGAGCCAGCCTGTTATACATCACCATGTGGGTTAGAGACTCATGGGCTTGTTGCGTAAGGGACAATATTTTGTCCAGCCTCTGATTGATCTGAAAGGGCCACGGAGAGGCGCTGGTTGGCAGTTATGATTTGATTTTGTTTGAGAAAGGCTATACTGGTGCCAATGCTGGCTGCTCCTGAGGTCTATGGCAAGTCTTACTGGGACAGGAATAAATATTGTCCTTGGGTTGACGGAAGCGGGAAGCACCTGGCAGATAAAGAACTGGGAAACCCTAGTGTAACCGTTGCACCCTGGGGTATGGTTTCGTTAGGGAAAAGATGGGGGAGCCAACAAGAAAAAATATATAAGGTGTTGTGCCTATGAGTCTGGGCCACAATAGTACCTGAAGGTGCCATTATCGAGAGCACAATGTATTGGTGAGAATGTGGTGGTGTGTTTAACCAAGGGAGAAGAGTGGTCATGGTGGTCATGGTCAGAGACAAAAGGCAAGAGACTGTGGTGGCAAACTGGGTGAGGGTGGTAGGCAGTATAGGAAAAGGCATCAGGGAGTGGGTGGTCCTCTCCCCAGGAAGTCAAAGGGTTGGCTGACATAAGACAGGTGCCTCCTGGAGAAAGCAATAATCTCCATTAATTTTAGCAACCTCTATCTGATTTCCCTTTAGGCAAGGACGCATAGGGTGTATGTTTTGGCAGAGAGCAAGGAGTATACTAGAATTGTGGGCTAAGTGGACTGCAGGCTCAGGAAGAAAAGCAAGAATGTCCCGTGCCCACTTTGTGCCATAGGAGAGGTGGGCCATGAGTGTCCCTGGGTGGAGGTTTTAGTGTGAGAGGTGCCCCTCAGGCACAGGGGGTGAAGCCATCTCCAATGGCAAGGTCTTGGGGTTGGAGCGATGTCATCTCTAGCCGTGAGATTCTGGGCCAGGACAATGTGGTCTGGGATGCGGGATTGGGGGATCCTTTCCAAACTGGTACCCACTCGAGTTGTTGTGGGCTTCCAGATTGTAAACCAATGAAAACACCCAGACCAGTAGTAATAAGACCAACAGTCAACAGAATGGTGTACAGCTGCACCTGACAGGTTTTTGTTTTAGTTTTGGTGGAAGTTTTGGTTCAGATGGGTCCTGTATCAGATGAGCAGCTGCCCGGCCTGTGGAACAATCTGTGGTTAATGAGTCCTAGGAAAGTATGTGCCCTTGACCTGATCCCCAGCCCTAAGGGATGAGAGGTAAGATTGAAAATTTATAAAAATAAGTTAAGGCTTGGGGCAAGATAGAGAACTTTAGAGTTTACTATTTGTTGTACTAGAATTTGAAAAGGGGTTGTTTGAGAGACCATATGTCTCTCAATTCAGTTGGTTATTTGGGACCTATCAGGGACATAAAAGTTCTGTTTGCTACCTCTTCCTAGAGTCCAGTCTTGTGTATTTTGAAAAGTGAATATATGTGTCTTAGTTACTGCCAGTAATGTCTGAAGGGAATAAGGAGTGACCTGGCCTTAGTATCTGCAGAGGCACGTGCAATTGTGATTTATATTTTGGGTACCTGTGAGGCAAGAGAGTTCTAAAATATTTTACCCTGAAGGGGATCACTTTTAGGCAATGGCCCAACAGTTTATAATCAATATGAAATGGGGTCACTGTTGGCCAGGGCTTCCAGACACTGAGATGACTGCCTGGAATTTGGCTGAGTATGTTGTTTCTGGGATCCCATCCTTTACCGGGGACAATGTGGCTCAGGGATGGAAAGTAGTGACATTCCACGGAGCTCCATCACGCATGATGGTTAGCAGTGCTGTCTGCACAGTATAGGAACTCCCACTGCTCTTCACTCAGTTAATCCAAAGATGCTCCCCAGGTAGCCAAGTGTTCTGGGGGACAGGTGACCTCCTCCAGCACCTTGGCATCTTGCAAGGGACTGAGGGCAAGGGAAGCCACCCCCTCCTGCAGGTGGAATACACCAGAGGGTCCAGGTTTGGCTCCATCTTGTCTTAAGGAGGCCTTGGTAACCATGCTGAGCTTGTGAGGTGTCATTTTCATGATCCAAAGCATAAGGGACAGCTGGGTGTGGAGGGTCACAGGCTCAGGGTGTGTGAGAACCTCTATTTCCAGGAAAGCTCAGTAAGTAGCCAGTCACTTGTTTTAATGGTGTATAGCACGAGACCAAGGGGCAGTTTCTTGTATCAGAAGCCCTGGGGCAACCAGTGGCTATTACAAGTGGTCCAGAGACTCCAGGAGGCATGAGAAGAGGTTGCCAAAGCCTCTATAGTGAAGTTTTTGAAGACACTAACAGGAGTGCCTGTAGATTTCAATTTGTAAGTAAAATTCATAAATGAGAAACATGCTGTCACCAGAATCCAAAAAGGACTAAATGATGTTTAGTTATTAACACACACTAATGTGCGTCCTATGAATGTCCTTGGAGGAAGTTGTTATCAATGTACTGTCATACCTGTGCTCCTGCAGAAAGGCGAAGGTAATCAAGATCTTGTCTGCAAAGACTGTGTGTGATGGCACAGCTGAGGTACCCCGTGGTACAGGTGTATCGTGTCCCTTTGGAGGTGGGGGCAAACTGCAGCTGAGAGGCTGCTGAAATAGGCACTGAATGGGACATGATAGCCAATCTATAAGAGCAAAGTTTTTACTTGTTATTAATTGAATAGAGTCGGTCATTTCAATAACATTGGGTACTGGGTATCGGGGCCTTGATGAATGGGACCACAGCATCAAGGTTGTAGTACTCTATCACAAGGCACCTTCACTTATTTATTCTTCAGATTTAAGAACAGACAAAATTGGGCTGTCAAATAGAGAAGCAGGGGGGATAATCATTCCTTTATTTACTGGGTTTTATACAATAAGTTTTCATCTTTGAAGGTCTTAATTTATTTTGGGCCATATTAACTATTTTAACTGGGATACATAGGGTTCCATTTATCAAGCCAATTTGTAAGTGCGCAAAACTTACATTGATTTTAATTTATTATTCATGATATTAGAGCAACTATGGCTAATATGGAATATTTTAGGGCAAGGGATTACAGTTAAATTGAGTTAAAGTGCAATGGGTTACAGTTAAAGGTTATAGTTAGCGTGTGGCATATACCTATATTTTCCTCTCTTTTATATGGATATTTAGTTACCTTTTTAAGGTTATAGGTGGCACAATGTTTAAATTTACTGGGATGCCCAGGTATAACTCTAATTTGAGCCCCAGTATTATCATTAGGTTCAGGAAGTTTTGTTAGCTGGTGCATTTTAGCAAATGTTAAACCTCTAGGTTGCCGAGGCACAAATGCCAATCAGCACCCTTTTCATCTTTTTGTTACAGATATTCTTCAGTGTACAAAAATTGTACATAAATTTTGGATTTCCAATTGGATCAAATATGGACCCTTGTTTTAACTTAGTTATATATACACATATACATATATAATTTATTTAATTACCTGTTATTTATTATTTGTCCTCTATTTAGGGTTTTTTTGTTGTCATTGTTGGTTTAATCAGCAAGTAATCCAGGACTAGGATTATGTTTGATACACCTGGTCTTTGCTGGGTTCATAAGGTTTACAGTTCCTTCCTTCCTTCCTCCCTCCCTCCCTTCCTTCCTTTCTTTATCCTTGGGCTTGTAGCCACCAAAAGTGGCAGTTTCTCTACCCAACGGCTTTATTCATTTAGCCACCTGAAAGCAGTGGTCTTTAGTTTTAAGAAAAGGGAAGGGTGAAGAGGAAGGACCACCATAACTCTAGGCAGACGCCTCTCTCTGGGACAGCTCCCCACCAACCCTTCCTTTTCTCTGTTTTGTTAAAAATCTGTTTGAGTGTTTGGTATCTCTAGGCAGCTAAATTTTTTTCCTTTCTTTGGACAAATTCCTGGTGGTCCCAGTGACGGCTGCTGTGAGGGAGGGGGCAGGAGACTCCCTCTCTAGAGGGTCCCCTTCAACCTCCCTCTAGAGGGGCTGGGGTCTCCAAGTAGGAGATCAACAGGGCCTCAACTTTGTCTTCTAAATTCTTTGTTTTGTGACAACTTAATTCTAAGGAGACTATTAGCGTGTCAGTAGCGCTAAAATTGACCGGGAGATTTGTCACCTCATGCAAACCGAGAAACTGCCTCAGGTGTTTTGGGGGAGGTGTTTTGGGGGAGCAGGATTAATGTGCTCCGCCCCCTCACCACCACCCCATCTTTTTTTTTTTTTAATTGAGCCACCCATCTGCATAGATGGGATCCCTGATAACCCAGGGGCTTGGGATTCGCAAGAGGGACGTAGCAGACAAGGGGTCGCCAACCCCAGCAGCACTGACCCTTACAGGACCCCACGGCCGACACTCAGAGGCGGGGATCTCCCGACACTGAATGGGAAGGGAGCAGTACTCCTCCTCCACGGTGTCACTCAAAGTCACAAGGGCGGTGTGGACCGGGTCACGAGTCCGGTGTACTCCGGGACACACCGATCCCTCCGTTTTGGGCGCTAACACTCAGCGCTTGGCGCCACCCTGCGGTGCCCTAACCAAGACACAGACAGGGGTTCTTCCCTAGTTAGTCCAAGCTCCGGGACCGCAGGCGAAGTGACAGGCAAGCTGCCCAGCGGCTCTGTGTCCGGGCAGCCCCAGGACGACCTGACCCCTCCTGCGAGGCTCACGGCTGGGAAATGGGATCCTGGGAAGTTCTGCTGGGCTTGAGGCAAGGTCCGCCCTTTAGAGTGGGGAGTCTTGGCGGCACTCGGAGGGGCGACACAAGGCAGCGCGCTTGAACGCCATGACACAGAGCCTCCCAAATGCTGAAGCCCAGGCGCCACAGCCCACTCACCAGCCACGCGCAGTCCGTGACTTAGATCACCCCATCCTCCTCGCCAGTTGTGTTGCAAGGAGTAATTATGTGACTTAAAATGTTGTTCGGGGTGGTTTTTGTTTATGGATGATCGGTCTGAAGCAGACACGGAAATAACGCCGGGGAGAGGGGTATGAAAGTGAAAGAGCTTGATTATATGCACGGGCCCTAGAAGAGGGAGGCGCTGCGGGACGCGCAGGGGACCACGTGGGAGGAGTGCCTGGGAGCGGCTCAGTCAAGCAGGTGGGAGCAGAGAAAGTGAGGGGCCCGGGGCAGTGCCTTTACCGGGGGTCAGGGGAAAGTGCACATGCAAAATGTGCCAGGGGATTTCACTGGCATGTTTGACCGTCATGAGATCACAGTCAGGGGAGGTCCAGAGGGGAACTTGTGGCAGGACCAGCCTATCACACTGACAGGGTCATCCGGGCAGGGTGTCCACAGCCTGTTTGTGGGGATGTTGAGGCATCAGGAAAATAGGAAGTTTTAAAAATTTAAAATACAGTACACCTCAGAGGTGCCAGGAAACCAGAACAGGGAGAGGCTATGTAATTCCCAGTCAGGTGATGCGTTCCATATGTAAAAACATGTAAAAAAATCAGAAAGGGCCTCTGAGTTGGAAAAAAAAAAAAAAAAAAAAAGGAAAGCCCCAGGAAATGTAGGTACCAACCTGAGACTGAGCTATTTCTCACATGGGCAACTCTGTGTAGTAGGTTCTGGAGTGAGAAGCAGCATAGTTGTATATTTAACAACATCGAATATCTAATATGGGGAAGGTCTACTAGTCTAAGATAAACGTTAAAGTTTCTCAACAGTGGCACCACTGACATTTTGAGCTGGATAAATCTTTGTTGTGAGGGGGCTGCCCTATGCATCCTAAGAGGTTTAGCATGATCCCTACCTCCACCCATTAGATGGCCGTAGCACTCCCGTTCCTGCTATGACAACCAAAAAGGTTTCCCAACATTGTCAAATGTCCCTAGGAGGCAAAAATCACCTCTGGCTGAGAACCACAGCTTTTAAGGAATTAACGGGGAATACACACATTATTTAATACATGTGCTGGGAAAATCAACTTTAAAATGGGGGAAAAAACTCCATCTATTTAGATCCTTATCTCATATCATACACGTAATCCAGGTGAAATAAAGAGTAAAATATAAAACTTGAAACTATAACATGGCTAGAAATCTTAGCTAATATTAATTAAGCATTAGCTAATATTCAGCTAATATCTGGATAGGGAAGCATTTTCTGAAGTTTAGAAACAAAGGAAGAAACCACAAAGAAAATATTGATATCCTTGACCACATAAGGCTAAACTTCTGTAAAATTAAAAGGTAAATGACAAACTGGGAAAACATTTACAAGCAATACAACAAAGGGATAATATTCTTCATCTATAGTGACTGTATCAACAAGAAAACAACAAATGCATCAGAAGAAAAATGGGCAAAAGACATGAATAAAGATTTTACAGAAAAACAAATGTTCATATTAAGTACACAGAATATTGTCAACTTTACGAGCAATTGATGAAATGGAATTTTAAAAATCAGTTTCCATTTTTACTCTATCCAAAAGACAAAGTGTTGTTTTTTTTTTTAATGGTAATACTTAGGGACTTCTCTGGCGGTCCAATGGTTAAGACTCCGCACTTCCAATGCAGGGGAGTGCGGGTTCAATCCCTGGTTGGGGAACTAGATCCCACATGATGTGAAGTGGCAAAAAAAAAAAAAAAAGACGCACATGGCGATTTTTAGATAAACGATGTGGGCACAAAGTGAGAGCTCAATAAACATTTGTTTAAAAAAAATACTTAATGCAGGTGAAGATGTAGATAAATGAGTGCTCTTTACACGGCTGATGAACCAGGGCCTTTTACACATTTCGGAAAACAATCTGGTAATAAGTATCAAGAGGCTAAGAAGGTTCCTATCCTTTCCCTTTGTATTTCTACTAACAGAAAGTGTAGTGGGTTAAATATTTTCCCTCTCAAGTAAGATATGTCCAAGTCCGACCCCTCGTTACCTGTGAACGTAACCATATTTGAAAACAGGGCCTATGCAGATATAATTAACAAAGTATCTTAAAACAAATAATCATGGGTTTAAGGTAGGCCCTAAATTCAATGACTGGTGTCCTTATAAGAAAAGGAGAGGACACAGAGAGACCACACATAGAGAAGAAGGCCATGTGAAGACAGGCAGAGATTGGAGTGATTTTGCCACAATCCAAGGAATGCCAGGAGCCACCAGAAGATGGAAGAAGCAAGGAATCATTCTCCCTCTCCCTATAGAGCCTTCAAAGGGAGCATGGCCCTGCCAACACCTTGGTTTTGAACTTCTGGTCTCCAGAACTATGAGAGAATAAACTTCTGGTGTGTTAAGCTACTAAGTTTGTATAATCTGTTGTGGTAGCCCTTGGAAACTAATACACTACAGAAACAATCAGCAATATGAACAAACTTTTATATATAAAGATGTTCATCCCTGCATTATTTATAGCAGTAAAAAATTAGAAAAACTTAAAGCAAATAAAAAAACAGGAAGATTAAGGAAGTTAAAATAACCCATAATATATTGTACAGCCATTGAAATATGTTTTGAAGAATTTCTAATGCCATAGGAAAATGCTATGGTATATAAGTATAAAATTCAGGATACAAAAGCATATGTACAATGTGATCCCCAAATGCAACTGTATATAATATGCATACTTATGAGTATGAATAATGCTGACGAATAACATGAGTAAAAAGTCCTAAATAGAAAACAGCACATAAAGTCAACAGTATACCAAAAGAAAAATAAACCATGGCATAGGAGAGTTTATCCCAGGAAATATATAATTATTATTACGAAGATAACGCAATAATAAGCCAAATAAAAGAAACCCTACGAGGATGTTGAAAAGGCATTTGACCAAATTCAGTGCTCATTCCTTGCAAAATATCTGGAAAACTAGGAATAGAAGGGTTTTATAATAAGTATCTCTCATTATTACCATCAGCCAATATCATTTTTTTGGTGTAAAAAGAGAGCTTTCTGATTAAATGAAACCAAGATGAATGAATAGATTACCATGATTATGTTAAATGAGACAACAGTCCCCAAATGGAGTCACTTGTACTAAGCCCATATCACCAAACCAAGAGTTAATACCTAACCTAACTGCTGTTTTAGCCTCTCCCAGGATGTAACCAGTTGGTCTGAAATTACTTGGTCAGCACTAATGAGGTAATCTGCTTGAGAGACCCCTGTCTTCCCCTAAAGGAAGGGGATACTGCCTGAAAAAAATCCACTCTTTGCTAGAATAAATTCCTTGCCCCGCCTCCTTCTGCCTATAAAATCTTCCATTTTCTACAGCTTCTCGGAACTCCTTTCTATCTGCTAGATGGGATGCTGCCCGATTCACGAGTCGTTAAATAAAGCCAGTAAGATCTTTAAATTTTACTCAGTTGAATTTTTTTTTTTTAACAACTATTAACACTGTTTGGGCAGGTTTTACCAATTCAATAAAAAAGAAACAGAAATTAGGGGTCTAGTTATAAGAAATACAGAAATGGAATTATTATCTGCAACAGTAAGACCAGAGACGATTAAAATATTATTGGAATTAATGTGTGTTCATATAAAGGGTTGGATAAAAGATGAAAATTCAAACAGCTTTTAATTATACAGGAAAAAAATAGAAACATAATAGATTTACAATAGCAACAAAACCCATGAAATATCTAGGACTATCTGTAATGAAAAATGTACATGAAAAAACCCACAAAACTCTGAGAGACACAAAAAAACTTGAATAAATGCTCCTGGAGGGTTAATTAGAATGCTGTGAAGAAAGCCACTCTCGCCAAATTAATTTAGAGATATCAAAGAATTCAACAGAAAAAACTCAAGGGGATTAATTTGGAATTTGACAGTGTTTTTAACGTTCATCTGGAATAACTGCTGTAATACATAACTACATATAAAAATTGTGCCTAAGTCCCCTTTGCAATCTACGTAATAACCCTAAAGAAAGTTAGTTTTATTTGAAGATTCACAAAATAATCATTCAATATCTCTACCTGTTCTTTTAGTGGTCAAACTAATAAATAAGAGATTACCATTCATTACTTGGGAGGCTTCAAAACTGAAGGGTATTTTCTTTAAAGGGTTTTTTTTTTTTCCCTTGTGCATCATATGTTATGTACTTTATTCCCTTTTGTCCTGGCTAATTTCCTCTGGGGAAATGCCAACCTCTGCAAAGCTTTGTGGTTATTTTGAAGTACCCATCAAAACGTTCTTATTTACATATTAAACTTTATTTTTATACTGGCATAAAGACAGGCTGGTATAGTAAAATAGTGGGCTAGATTTGAATCACAGCTCTGTCTCTTTCACAGTGTGCTCCCATTTATTTATTTCTGAAAAGTAGATTAAAATACCTACCTCAAATATTTGTTGTGAGGATATAGTAACATAATTATGACCTAGCACAGAGCTTAGCTCATACTGGAAACTTAGTAAGTGTGATTTACTATGTTTATACATTGTACTTTCTAAGCTTCGCCTTCTTTCTCTGTATTTACCCAGTATGAGTATGCAATTATTTATGCTTATTTAATTCAATCTCATATTATCGTTAGACCATAGTTATTCACATGTGTCTCCAGTGTTAGGCTGTGACTTCTTAGTGGGAGAAGGCAATGTTTTACTCATCCACTTGTTCACACAGCTCCTTCTAGCCCAATGCTCTCTGCATTTCAGATGCCCATTGATGTGAAAGAAAAGAAGAAAAAGAAGGAAGAGAGGGAGGAAGAAAGGAAGGAAGATGAAGCTGATTCTCATGACATATGTAGTATGTTTGTACTCTAGCAATAAAATTTTATTTCATTATGTCTTTTATTTTATTATTTATTTATTTATTTTTGGCTGCGTTGGGTCTTCGTTGCTGCACGCAGGCTTTCGCTAGTTGCAACGACGTGGGGGCTACTCTTTGTTGCGGTGCGCAGGCTTCTCATTGTGGTGGCTTCTCTTGTTGTGGAGCATGGGCTGTAGGCACGCGGGCTTCAGTAGTTGTGGCTCGCGGGCTCTAGAGCGTAGGCTCAGTAGCTGTGGCGTACAGGCTTACTTGCTCCACGGCATGTGGGGTCTTCCCAGACCAGGGCTCGAACCCGTGTCCCCTGCATTGGCACGTGGATTCTTAACCACTGCACCACCAGGGAAGTCCATTATATCTTAAGTTTAATAAAATTGTAATATTTTAGAGGATCTACTAAATTAGTACAGAGAAGTGAATTGACATGTACAAATCAGACTAAATCATTGAGGAGCCAAAAATAAACCACAAACTAATCTGTCCACAACAGTTATTGAATTCTTACTATGTACTTAAATGATATCAGGGTTCTGGCTCTTAATTCTATCGCCTATCCTATCCATGGTTTAATAGTGAAGAAATGTTGATATATGGAAACAGCCAAAGTCTCATGTATTATAAAAGTCAAGAAATAGAGACTTATGAGTCCCATACTAGGAATAGTAGCCCTGCCTTGCTCAATTATACTATTTTGTTTTACTGCATATGGTCTGGACTCCAGGGCTTTATTTATAGGCAGTGCGGTGTAATTACAGCTGCCAAGAGGAAAAAGTTAAATTTTTTAAAACTTACACTACTAAGAAACTAGTACAATTTTCCTGAATGTGTAACTGGTAAGCTTATAATAATTTTAATACTATCAAGTTAACATCTGAGTCATTAATGAGAAGATACTAATTTTCAAAATGGCACCTAAGAAAGCTCTATATTAAATATAACCAAATGTAAAAATACAGGAGAACCCAATTAATGTTCAGGAAGAGATAGGGTTTATGAAAAAGGGGGGCCTTAAATCCATGGGCAAATGTAAATAAACAGAATGGGCAGGGAGGTCATTTCAGTGTGGGGAATCATGAAAATGAAAGAAAGACAAGACTACACCCCAGTGAGTGGGCAGTAAAAGTCTACATTAGAGAGGAATTGGAAGTAAAACATGGACAGATAAAATGGGCTCAGAGGGGACCTCCCTGGTGGTGCAGTGGTTAAGAATCCACCTGCCAATGCAGGGGACACGGGTTTGAGCCCTGGTCCGGGAAGATCCCACATGCCACGGAGCAACTAAGCCCGTGTGCCACAACTACTGAGCCTGCGCTCTAGAGCCTGTGAGCCACAACTACTGAGCCCACGCGCCTAGGGCCCATGCTCCACAACAAGAGATGCCACAGCAATAATCCCGTGCACCACAGCGAAGAGTAGCCCCCGCTCGCCTCAACTAGAGGAAGCCCGTGCACAGCAACGAAGACCCAACACAGCCAAAAATAAATAAAGAAAATACAGAAAAATTTTTTTAAAAGGGCTCAGATTATGCATGGCCTTGAAAGGCAACACCGGTAGCTTGGATTTGGTCCTATAATAAGATACTATCTCAAGAGAGTTCCTGGGCTGGGGAGACCTTACGAGAGTGAAATAACGGCAAGATGAGGCAGATAGCACTGCGCACATGAGGCTCTAGTGGCCAAGAGGCAGGAGGCAGGGACACCAGAGTGGAAACTACTACAGTGTCTGCACATATGAAATCAGAATTATTTAGCATAATCTT
This sequence comes from Balaenoptera musculus, assembly GCF_009873245.2. NCBI lineage: Eukaryota > Metazoa > Chordata > Mammalia > Artiodactyla > Balaenopteridae > Balaenoptera > Balaenoptera musculus. The sequence goes on along the minus strand of NC_045789.1, from coordinate 42,568,067 downwards.
AACAATCTTTACTGCCTGGGAATTGACCAGAGTTATTTCTACATAGCAAACAGTGGAAAAAGAAAGCAGGCAGCAGTGCCAGGCCAGGGCAGCCAAGGTCAGGCCTTCTCTGAACTTATACTTTGCATTCAGGTGGTCATGGGTGTCACTAAAAGGGCCCAGGTGAAAGACACTGTAAGAGGGCTTTAGAAAATGTGAAACGGAACTGAATTACCACTAGTTAAGATAAGGAAAGACCCAGTACTGGAAGTATTTCACAGTGTGTCCAACACTGGGTAAGACATCATTGAAAAGTACTACCTTGATGTGAATAGCACTTTTTAAAACCCATTCACACGTTACATCAATGGCTGGTATGGGGCTTCCCTGGTGGTGCAGTGGTTGAGAATCTGCCTGCTAATGCAGGGGACACGGGTTCGAGCCCTGGTCTGGGAAGATCCCACATGCCGCGGAGCAACTAGGCCCGTGAGCCACAACTACTGAGCCTGCGCGTCTGGAGCCTGTGCTGTGCAACAAGGGAAGCCGCAATAGTGAGAGGCCCGTGCACCGCGATGAAGAGTGGCCCCCACTTGCCACAACTAGAGAAAGCCCTGGCACAGAAACGAAGACCCAACACAGCCGAAAATAAATAAATAAATAAATAAATTAAAAATAAATAAATAAAAAATAAAGTAAAAAAATAACAGACGATTATGTTACTGAAGGCAGCAGAATTAAAAAAAAAAATAGCTGGTATGTATATAGCAATTACTGTGCACAGGCGCATCTAATACAACCCTAGGAGGTAGGTACCACCATCCACTTTCACAGATGCCCAGAGAATAATTACTCACCCACTGTCACTTGCTGGAGCCGGGATTGGGACCCAGGGGCTGAGCTCTGAGCACTATACTCTACTGCTGTTCATCCTACCTGCTCTTTCAAACAACCTATAAAGTAAGTAAGATGAATCTGCTTTACCTGACAAATATTTATAGAGTTCTTAACCTGCCAGGCCGCATCCCAAGTATCGAGTTTCCAATGATGGATGAGCCACACCACCCCTAATCTGAAGAAGCTTACAGTCTAGTGAGCAAGACAGACAAACCCACAGTTTACTGATGAACAACAGAAACTCTAGGCTTCCATAAATTAAATAACTTATTCAAGCACACAGCCAGCTAGAGGGTGGTCAGGCCAGGGCTTAAATGCTGACATTTACATCTCCAAGTCTAATACTTATTCTGAGTAATGTTGCTACTTCCTTTTCTGGCCTACTGGGAAAAACAAAAGAAAACAAAACAGGGATTTCCCTGGTGGCGCAGTGGTTAAGACTCCGCACTCCCAATGCAGGGGGCCCAGGTTCGATCCCTGGTCAGGGAACTAGATCCCACGTGCATGCTGCAACTAAGAGTTCGCATGCCACAACTAAGGAGCCCAAGAGCCACAACTAAGGAGTCTGCGAGCCGCAACTAAGGAGCCCGCCTGCTGCAACTAAGACTCAGGGCAACCAAATAAATAAATGAATATTTAAAAAAAAAAAGAAAGAAAACAAAACAACAGTATCATAACCAGGACTATCTAGTCTAACCAAACTTCTACAAAAAGAGTCTGATCTCGGTAAGCGGGAAACATTAAACTAAGCTATTGTGATTCTGATGCAAACAGCACAGACCACCTATGCCAATAAACTACATATCGTTTCAACAGCTGAAAAACCTATCATTTCAAACATTAAATGTCCTGTCATCAATAATTTTTGCTAAAAATATTTCAGATACTTTGGGTGAATCACTTACATTGGGCCACTGTTCTCAAGGAAAACCAAGATAAATCCTTGTGGTCTGATATGCTGAAGATGACCCCAAATAACTCAGTTCCACAGTAATTAAAACTATTTTTCATTTTTCCTTCTGCTCTTTTAATGCTCCCTAAAGGAGACCTAGAATCCTTTTTTAATATGTAAGAGAATTGTCCCAAACTACCTAACTGTACTGGCCTGCAAAACTTGTTTTACCACACTTGGCCCATTACAGCTTTCAGAGTGAACTACTATTACTCACCATATGACTTTAAGCCCCTCTTGGTCCAGGCTTAACTGGCAACATCAAGTGCAGCAAGGATTCGTTAGTTGCTTTTACCCACAGGATGCTTAAACACAGCACTCAAGCCATGCCAGTAGTAGATCTTTTTGCTTCTTTTTTATTTCTCAAAAGGGTCCTGACTGGGATCAACCATACATGTAGTGTAGGTAGCTAGTCACTATCACATGACTTGGAGGGTGACAATAAAGGCCTCCCATGCCCCTAAATAACCCCTATCCCAGCCTGTCAAAGTAGCTAAATTTACGGAAGAGAGGTTTGATCACAGGGAGCTACTAGGGTCATTAAGGAGGTTAACAGGTATTTACCAAATGTGTGTTATGAGCCCAACACAACAGGAGACTAGGCATGGCCCATGTGACCAAGGATAGGGGCCAGAGTTCACCAGTATCGTTAAGATAGAAACGTAGTGCTTTAAATAATTTTAATATCTAATTTATTTTTAGTAAAATGTAAAGTATTTTCACATCTTCACACTGCTCACGCAAGGGGCAGCAGGGTGTAGTGGAATGAAGGGCCTTGGGGGAGGTCTTCCACGTCCTCTTCCAGCCTCATTTCTGAGCATCCAGTGAGCCAGCCCCTCTGAACAACCAGTGGCTCCCCAAGCTGCCCAGCTCTGTTACCCAGGCTCTGCGCTAAGGGCTGCAAATACAAGGATGACTACACAGTCCCCTGACCCCAGGCAGCTCACAGACAATCAGGAAACAAGTGCAGCACCAGATTGGTACAGGGATTAGGGAGCTTTGAAGGGAGGAAGGTAACCCAGCACGGAGGGCAGGGGGAGGGCAAGCGAGGAGGAAATGACCCTGGGCTGAGTCTTCAGGGACGCGGAGGTTTCCCATGCAGCTGTGGTGGCGTGCGCGGGGCAAGCAAACAAGGCATCCAACCCCTGTGCGCACAGGAACCAGAGTTTTGTGGTGCTCAGAGCACAATGGGTAAGGCAGTGAGTGGTGAGTGATGAGCTGAGGGGGAGGGCAGGTGCCTGGCACAGGGATGGCTACACCGTAGCTGATGCAGTGCCGCTGAATGTCTGGTTCCTTGTTTGGCATTTACACCAGGGAAGTGTGCTCATTGCAAATACCGTAGAAGGTACACATCAGGAAAAAGAAGATGAAAAGTATGCAAAATCCCACAGTTTAGAGATAACCACTGTTAACATTTTCATGTACAATCTTTTATATATATGTATGTGTGTTTATATATTATATATACGTACCTATACTAACAAATATATTTTTCTTCAAAAATGAAATCATTTAAAATGTGATATATACCCACATGGAATATTATTTAGCCTTAAAGAGAAAATTCTGACATGCTACAACATGGATAAACCATCAGGACATTGTGCTAAGTGAAATAAGCCAATCATAAAAAGACAAATACTGTATGAGTCCACTTATATGACATACCTAGAGTAGCCAAATTCATAGAGACATACGTCAATGGCAGTGGCCAAGGGCTGGGAGAGGAGGGGGAAACAGGGAGCTATTGTTTAATGGGTACAGAGTTTCAGTTTTGTAAGATGATGAGATTTTGGAGATTGGTTGTACAACAATGTGAATATACTTAACACCCCTGAACTGTATACTTAAAAATAGCTAAGATGGTAAATTTTATGTTATGTGTGTTTTTTTTTAACCACACTTAAAATAAAATATATAAGTAAATAAAATATAAAAAAGAAATTCACTTGATAAAGCTATTTTAATACTTTTTCCACTTACTTTTGTGATCACCTTTCCACGCGAGATACATACTCCGCCATCAATATTTCAGATAACTGCATAGTATTCTATTGCAGAGATCTACCTTAATTTATTTAACCCAGGAGAATTACTTTTTAGGATGGAAGAAACCTGCAAACACTTGGCTGATAAGAAGGAGTCAGTGACACTTGGCTGATGGCATGGAGCCAGTAAAGAGCAGAGAGAGATGCAAGACCACAGAAGAGAGAGGGATATTAATAGAGCAAAGGTTCCAAAGAAGGCATGAGGAGATGGCATTCGGGGTTCAAGTAATGGGCTAACCTTAAACACGGGGAAAAATGGATACCACATCCTCTGAGGAAAGGAAATGAAGATAGGTATGAATAGATTTGCATGTGTAAAGAAGACTTTGGGAAATTGAAGAAGTCAAGAGATGACATCTTAATGAAGATAAAGTGGTAGAGAAGTAGGGTATGAAAGAGTTGGAAGGATACATAGCTATGTTCAGAGAATAAGACACTGAGGTTAAAATTTCTGAGGTGAAAAAGTACCAGCTGGACGAGGGTTTGGGTGGAGGGTTGAGAGTGAGTAGCTGTGGTTTAGTGCCAGAGAACTCACTGAGAAGGTATCTAATGATTTTGAGGCCAGATTCATGGTCAGATCATCTAGGATGCCACCTAGATGATCTGACCAAGGGTTATGATGACAAGAGTCAGGAAAGGGAGGTACAGGAAGACCAGGTCTTCAGTTCTTCAAGAAACAAACGAAAGTGACTGGGAGCTGGATGGAGAGTAGTGATGAGAAAGGGTGAGAGGTGGTTTACCACATTTAGCCTCAAAGTTGAGGATGGCAAGCCTTTTCATGCAGTGACCCATAGAGGAGGGTGACAGAGCAATCAGCCAAAAGGTCGAGAACTTTATTAACCATGGATCCCCTGGGGTGAAGAGGAAAAGAGTGGGGGAAAATCAACAGAGGACTGGAAGTGAAAACGCTAAGAGGGAGTGAAAATACAAGATATGACACACGTGGGTGGGGAGGTGGGTATGGGAAGTCATGTCGGCACAAGTTATGGTCCTACAGGAGGCAGAAGGACATGGGGTTATGGACATAGGTGGATGGCCAGGCTTGAACAAAGGAGGGAAAATGACTGCGGAACCCAAGTCCAGTCTTAGAAAAGTGTCAGGAACTGCTACTAAGTTTGCAGAGGGACACAATGAGACTTCTGGTTCACAGAGTACATTTTCCAGTATCTCCAAATTCCTTACCGTAACTTATTTTCCTCCCTAGCACATTAGCCATACACTATACTATTTCCCTGTATATTTTTGGTTGGTCTTCTCCACTAGAATATAAAGCTCCCTGAGGGCAGGAATGTTGTCTGTTTGTTCACTGCTCTATCACCAGCATCTACATCATGTCTGCACATAGCAATGACTCAATAAATCACACTTGTTGAATGAATGCATGAATGAGTGAATGAATAAATGATAAAGGCCCGTTAGGATAAGGATATCTCATGAGGTTTGCTAAAACGGCAGGGAGGGTCTTCACCAGGAGGCAGATATCTTACAGTGGTCAGTCCTGAAGGGATGGAAAATGTCGGTCAGGGCCTCCTCCCAAGCTGTGTCTGCTCCTTTTTTTCATTTCCCCCTCTTCCCGTGACTACTCCTTCTGATTCTCCAAGACTCAGCTTGGGTGTCACCACCTCTGGAAAGCCCCCCCAGTGTCTCCTCTGCAGTGCTCTCAAGGCACCCTATGATTCTTCTATTACTATGCTTACACCCTACTGTATGATGACTGTTTACATGTTGGTCTCCCCAACTAGACTGAGCAAGAACAGCGTATCTCCAACACCCAGTAGGGACTCCATACATGTGTGCCGAATATACAAATAGAAAACACTGGACGTGTGAGTTGGTCAACAAAAGCCTGTACTTTTCCTTCTTTGAAGCTCAACCCTGCCATACACGAATTTGTACTTTGGCACCACTGAACAAGGGGGCCGCTGTTGCCACGGCAATCAGGTGGGAAAAAAGCTCAGCTTCCAAAACCAAAGGTAAATTGGAGTCTTTCTGTTTAAATAAGAGGGGTCCACTGTCTTTCACGTGCCCATTCCCCTGTCCATCTGATCCTGGGCATGCCTGTGATACTCTGGTAGTGCATCATCAAAGTGCATGGGTTGCCTTGCCCACCTGTGGTGCTGCCCAGCTGCCAGAATATGATAGAATACCCGGTGAGCTTTGTGAAAATGTCTGATTTAACTGATCTGGGGTGCAGCCTGGATTTTTACAGATTTTCAGATGATTCTATTGCACAGCTAGGGTTGAGAACCTCTGCCCTCTGGCTCTTTGCCATTTTCCCCTGACTTGCGGCGCTGTCCAAGGTAGCAGCTCATTAAGCACTTCTTCACCCCAATGTCTGCCCAAGCCCTCCATGGGCAAAGGTCAGCGGTTGTTTGAACAACCCAAGGGGAGGGTGCTATCCCTTAGGACTTAATAAAAGCCAAATCATGCAGTTAGCTGTGAGAAAACCATAGCTGGGTGTTCAAGCAAAAGCCACTCTGTCCAATAACCACACGTGGCTATTTAAACTTAAACTAATCCAAATTTGAAATTGTTTTAATTAAAAGTCCAGTTCCCCAGCTGCACATTCAAGTGCTCAGTAGCTAGTGGCTGCTGTACTCAACAGTTCAGAGATAGAACATTTCCATCACCATAGAAAGTTCCGTTGGACACTGCTAATATAAAAATATCCTTTTCTTCTGAAAATAATCTGGGTGCTTATATTCATTTTCTGCTAATCATGGGCAAAATGAGCCACATGGTATGCAGAGGGCGAACACACTGAATCTCTGGTCATTTTTTCTCAGATGACTGATGGTGACTCTTTACCCCTTTTCGGGAAAAAGAACAAAGAAAGGAATTCTATGCTATCATGAACAAAAGTTTTTCTGAAAAGTCCCATCTATGTATTAGGGCAGCAGTGGCTTCCCGACTTTTTTGACTGTGTGTGACAGTAAAAAATATATTTTCTATCACAACCTTGTATACAGATATACATGTATATAACAGAAATTACAAGTTTTACACATCAATATTTATCCTTACTACATGTTTTGCACTTGGATATTTTATAATTCTATTATATTCTATTTTCTGTTTCATTAAAGAAAAATAAACCTACTTAACTGTTCTCATAGCTCTGGTGGCCTATAGCTTGAAAAACCACTACCTTAAGATAGAAGTTGCCCACACAAAACTGAGACTCAATTTCACACTGTAGAGTTAATAGCCAGCTAGGTAATAATTAATAGCTAACATTTATTGGGCACTTCCTATATGCCAGGCATTGTGTTAAATGTTTTATATTCACTGCCTTATTCAATTCTCATAGTAACTCCATAAAATAGTTGTCCAAGAACTATGAAAGGGCTGAGATTTTACTTGCACAAGTTAGCCTACCACAGTTTCCTGGCTGCTGGCAGAAGACGCAAGACTTCTGGGTTGGAGACAAAGGACTTTATCACAGCAACAGCAGTAGCCAGAGTATCAGCATTTCCTTGCACTAGTTTCCAACTCCAGTTCCTGTAGGGCATCAAAAGAGGGCTATGTAACACCTGCACATGCAGTGAGTAGCATTACTGGAGAGGAACTCAGCTGCAAGAACTTAAGTCTATTATATTGGATATAAGCATGCCTGCTCTGGGCTTCTGAGGGCAACACTAATACCTATCATCCAAGACCATTTACTACACAAACATCCTTAAAAAGACAGTTTAGACTGAAAGGGCAGTCAGTGCCTCTCTTTGAAAAACCTGTTGAAATGCATGGGGCGCATGGAGAACTGTCCCCCAACAGTAGGTGCCATACTTATCCCCATTTTGTACACGAGGAAACAATGACTTAAAGAGGATTAAGTAACTTATTTAAGGTTACACAGCTAGTGACCCAGGTCTACATGACACCTAAGCCTAGGCTGATACCACCTTCTTTCATAGCCAATGGACAGTGAAATAGGAAGAGAGAAGAGAGCTGTCATTCATTTAGTCATTCAGGTCTGAAATTTGTCCCTACAGAAAGCAATTAGCCATATATAATTTGTAATAGACCATTTTTTTTCACATTTTCTTCAAGAATTCCATAGGAAGAGTATCAGATGAACAGGGGTTGACAAGCTTTTTCTATAAAGGGCCAAAGAGTAGAGATTTTCAGCTTTATGGGCCTCATGGATTCTGTTTTAATTGCTACTCAGCTCTGTGGTGGGAGTGCAGAAACAGTCACAGGTAATACATAACCAGTGGGCATGGCTGTGTTCCAATAAAACTTTATTTTCAAAATAGTTTGCTAACTCCTGTTCTCAGATAGCCCAGTGGGATACCAAAAAAAAAAAAAATGGCATAGTAATTTCTACACACAGAAAACCCAATGATTTAATTGGAAAAACAAGGTAAATAGGCAACAAGCAAGCAAACCAGGAGCTATATGAAACTGAAGCGAGCCTAGGTTCTATGTTGGAGTCCTGTTAAGTCAGCCTGGATAAACAGTATGTCAAGAACTAATGTAAAATATTCATGGACTAAAAGTAGAATGGAGTCCACACATCATCTCTCTGTGATGACTGGGGTCATGCCAAGACTCTAAGAAATAATGTGACTTCCAAAGGCTTTTTCTAGCTCGTAGATGCTCAGTAGGGGACCAGTTATCCAAAACAATCCTCTTTAATTTTCCATGTGATGACATGAGTTAAAACCTATGTTATGAATAAGGGGGAAGTAACAGTGAAAAAAATGTTACCCTGGGCCAGGGACCATTCTAGGGATTTCACAAATATTGCCCAATAGCTAATAAAGAATACCATTTCTGAATTGCCAAATTTATGGCTCTGTAAGTGAACACTCACTTGGGTCAGTGGCCTGATCTTAAAAAAAAACACGATGTGCCACTATTTGACCACAACGGTATCCTTCCCCCAAATCAGTTACTGGAAAATTTTTGTCTTTATTTTTACATGCATACATATACAATCAAAATTTTGTTTATTCTTCTTTTTCTAATTCTTTTAGGTGGTACGTTAGGTTGTTTACTTAAGATTTTTCTTATTTATACAATCAAAATTTTGGTATACAAATGGCAACCCACTCTTTTTCATATAATCAATTTTTATGTCACATATAAGCTCAAATTAAAATGGAAAAATGCCAATCAAAATGTCATAGAAAAGATAGCTTTCTCAAGAACAATTCTATTAGCTGCTAAAATTACAGGGAGATAAATATGGTTCTTGTAAACACTGTGCTGTCATTGACAAGACTGGCAAATTTTTCAAAACGACATACTTTTGAAGTCTAGGCTACACGGGAACATAATAACACAAGGAGGAAAAACTGTCACCCGTAAGTTAATATTCCTGCTACTGCATGGAGATATATTTTAGTTACTAGTGTTTCTATGTAAATACACTTTAAGTTTTAGTGAAAAGTAGAACTTAGAAATTCCAGGAGATATATTCTCATTGAAACTCCAGGACAGTTACATTACAGAATTCTAATTATAATTGACAAACACTCCAAGTTAAGTAAAAACTTATATTTCTATTTGGATTGCTTTACAATGGTATCAATATCTCTTAATTAACACCTTGTCACTCACGAATCAATAGAATAAAAAATAATTTGAAGACTATTTTATTAACCAGCCCAGTTAAAAAACATACATCACCTATTTTAGCTATGTAGAGTCAGTTTTAATTTATGCTTTAAAACTTCCAATTATTACCATTTAGGGCTTCCCTGGTGGCGCAGTGGTTGAGAATCTGCCTGCCAATGCAGGGGACACAGGTTCGAGCCCTGGTCTGGGAAGATCCCACATGCCGCGGAGCGACTGGGCCCGTGAGCCACAATTGCTGAGCCTGCACGTCTGGAGCCTGTGCTCCGCAACAAGAGACGCCGCGATAGTGAGAGGCCTGCGCACCGCGATGAAGAGTGGTCCCCACTTGCCGCAACTGGAGAAAGCCCTCGCACAGAAACGAAGACTCAACACAGTCATAAATAAATAAATAAATAAATAAAAGAACGTGAATTTCTAAAAAAAAAAAATCCAATTATTACCATTTAAAATATTTCTTGGGCAGCTAAGTCATCATAAGTGTAAAAAAACCCAGGAAGATATCTACTTTGTTAATAAATGAAATATTTGATGAATAATAAGGCTATGCTATTTTTGGAGACATTTATGTTTACAGTCAGTTGAAAACCATTATAATTCATTATAATTACTTCATTGTTAAATAACACCATTTAAACTACAGGCTAATTTCCACTACTGCCATAGTTAATCACAACTACTTCTTCTTCTTCTTTTTTTTTACTTTTTAAGCTTTGTCTACATTAGCCTAAAAGTATTACATGACTCTCAATGTTTTGTCAAAGACACTTCATCTCACTCCTTTGCATTCCACAGATAGAGTCTGTATCACTGTCCTCGGATATGGATGATTCTGAAGCCTTGAACAAAATCTGCATATCGTACAAATTTTTAGTATGTTAGACACAGCCTCTGTAACCATGATGACAAGCTGTTGCCTTTTTTATTCTAACTGACAAAGTCTATGGATAAGTGGTTGCTCATATTTAGTTTGACCTTTAAGAAAACTGAACTCTACTTCCAAAATGAAATTAGTTTTACTTTCCAGATTGCACTGGGTCGGGGCAGGGAGACTCCCAGCCTCAATTTTAAGACATCTCCTTTTATATGAAATTCTCGAAGCAACATTGTTTTCCACTTATCATATTGAAAATAGATCATGAAGCACTAACAGGCAGAAAGTGATTTTGAAAAACAAACAATTTAGAATGAAGTAAAAAGTGGGGGATTTATGGGACGGGCATATCTATTTAGACTTTTGTGACTATTTGCTACAAACCAGTATGCAGAAGTTAGGAAGTGGTCAGGAGGGAAGAAGACTGAGCTCTTAGCCTCTGGGACATTTGGGTTTCTTTGGGCCCCAGGCTGCCTGTCCAAGGGCATTAACCTTCAGAGGCCACAGGCTGGCAGCAGTGAGGTCTCTTCCAGCCTAAATGTGCAATGACTCCCCTCTCACTCATCAGGCCTCATCTTACACAGAAAACAACTGTCATCAGCTCATTTCCACACTTCTGCAATGCTGTACAGTGTTTGAGTCTCACGGGTCTGCAGATGTCCATCTATGTATCACTATTGCATTGCAATACGGGAGCTGAAATTGTTGAACTTGTGGGCTCGGTCAGCAGATTGCCCAGGTTCAGCATTTAGCATGGAGTCCTGTCTTAGATCGGTGTTTCCCAAAGTGATTCTCAAGCCTAGTTGCAGAGGTAGTATTTTACATCATGATCCAGTATACACACACATTTATATAATAAAAAAACGGGGGCTTCCCTGGTGGTGCAGTGGTTGAGACTCTGCCTGCCAATGCAGGGGACGCGGGTTCGAGCCCTGGTCTGGGAAGATCCCACATGCCGTGGAGCAACTAAGCCCGTGAGCCACAGCTACTGAGCCTGCGTGTCTGGAGCCTGTGCTCCGCAACAAGAGGGGCCGCGATAGTGAGAGGCCCGCGCACCGCGATGAAGAGTGGCCCCCATTTGCCACAACTGGAGAAAGCCCTCGCACAGAAGTGAAGACCCAGCGCAGCCATAAATAAAAAAAAACAAAAAACAAAAACCAAATAATGACCAAGTTTATATAGTGCTTATTGTATATGGAGAGTTAAAATTAGAACCCAGGGGTCCTGTTTCTGCAGTGCTCTTGACCACCACTCGCCACTGCCTCGTGGCCTTGCACTTGCATGCGTGGGGGAACCAAACGTTTCATCAAACACTAGTAACCCTCACTAAGAGGGATTCACAGTGATAATTCCTATTCTATTATATATCCCATCTCATTAAAAAAAAATGCTGATGCTAACCTGTTAAATTGATTTCAAAACTCAGGACACATGGTTTGAAAAATATTATGATAAGTGTTGTATGAAAAATTTTTTGAAAAACGTGAACAATAAAAAAGCAAAACAAGTATACGTATCTCATCTTAGAGACTTTACTATGCTATAGTGCATCATAAATCTCAAAAAGAAGGCGGGGGTGGGTGGGTGGTTAAACGGAATAGTTCCTAAATTTACTCAAGCATCTCCATCCCCTCGTGGAATGGACACTAATTTGGGAAATGTTATCCTATAGTGTTAACACCTTAAGGGAAGAGACAATTTGGGGGTTAATTTAATTTATATTTTAGTATGCACAAACACCTTTGACAAATTTCCAAATAACTGATTTAGGGAGATTCCTTCCCGGAGAAGGTGAACGCCCAGGACCGCGAGCTCTGGCCTGGGGAGAGGTATCCCAGGTACCTAGGCTGGGATACGTAGGTGAAGGAGGGTCACTCATCCAAGATATATGAGAGACAGTGTCTTGAGAAAAAGTCTAATTAAAAATGTGTCCCTCTTACAAGCAGCTCATGCAGCTCAATATCAAAAAAACAAACAACCCAATCCAAAAATGGGCAGAAGACCTAAATAGACATTTCTCCAAAGAAGATATACAGATAGCCAACAAACACATGAAAGAATGCTGAACATCACTAATCATTAGGGAAATGCAAATCAAAACTACAATGAGGTATCACCTCACACCAGTCAAAATGGCCACCATCAAAAAATCTACATACAATAAATGCTGGAGAGGGTGTGGAGAAAAGGGAACCCTCTTGCACTGTTGGTAGGAATGCAAACTGATACAGCCACTATGGAGAACACTGTGGAGGTTCCTTAAAAAACTATAGAGCTACCATACCACCCAGCAATCCCACTACTGGACATATACCCTGAGAAAACCATAATTCAAAAAGAGTCATGCACCACAATGTTCATCGCAGCTCTATTTACAATAGCCAGGACATGGAAGCAACCTAAGTGTCCATCGACAGATGAATGGATAAAGAAGATGTGGCACATATAGACAATGGAATATTACTCAGCCATAAAAGAAACGAAATTGAGTTATTTGTAGTGAGGTGGATGAAGTTAGAGTCTGTCATACAGAGTGAAGTAAGTCAGAAAGAGAAAAACAAATACCATATGTTAACACATATATATGGAATCTAAAAAAAAAAATGGTTATGAAGAACCTAGGGGCAGGACAGGAATAAAGACGGCAGACATAGAGAATGGACCTGAGGACACGGGGAGGGGGAAGGGTAAGCTGGGACGAAGAGAGGTGGCATGGACATATATACACTACCAAATGTAAAATAGATAGCTAGTGGGAAGCAGCCGCATAGCACAGGGAGATCAGCTCGGTGCTTTGTGACCACCTAGAGGGGTGGGATAGGGAGGGTGGGAGAGAGACCCAAGAGGGAGGAGATATGGGATATATGTTATATGTATAGCTGATTCACTTTGTTATAAAGCAGAAACTAACACACCATTGTAAAGCAAGTATACGCCAATAAAGATGTTAAAAAAAAAGTGTCCCCTCAATGGTTAAAATGATGGCTTTAATGAAAGCCAACTTAATTAAAAAATTGAAACAACATAGTAGATGTTAAATAAAATCCCATTCTAATGGTTTTACTAAAATAAAGGTAGGTTATTTTTTAAGTGGATTTGTTCACCCATAGGGGCTGGGCTAGGTGGGAGAGTCTGGGTTGAAGGTTAAGGGAAAGAAACCAGACAAGAAGGGCCCAAGGAAGGCAGAGGCTTCAGCCACTCCTTGAGGGGCACTCACTTGTCAGACTTTTCATAGGGTCTCTGTGAGCGCAGGAGAGGTAGGGGGGCTGCTTGTACCTCATCATCAACTTCCTGCCCCTCTAAATCTCCCTCCCTTAGAAATACTGAAAAGTGCAGAAACTGCCTCTAAGAATGAATGATTCTATAATGCGCAAAAGAGCAAAAAATAAAACAAGTTCAAGAACACACACACATGGGCCAAGCATCTAACAACTCTGGGTGATGCTTATTTTGTGGCTAGCAGACATATGGAATTAAAAAGGGAAACTATTTTAGAATAGAGTTGAACTTCAGCATAACACACTTCTTCACAGTAATTGCAACTAGTTTTTCATAACAACAGGGTTACAAAGTGAAATCTTAATTCCTAGTTCTATCAATGCCAATCTCCCACTTTCTTCTAATTAAGGATAATTGCCATTAAGTGCTATCTCTGCAGGAAATGGTGGAGAGAATTTAAAGCTGCACAGTCCAGTATGGTAGCCACTAGCCCATGTGGCTATTTAAATTAATTAAAATAAATAAAATTTCAAATTCAGTTCTTCAATTATGCTAGACATATTTCAAGGATTCAAGAGCCACATGTGGCTCATGGCTACCATGTTGTGCAGATTATAGAACATTTCCATCACTGTGCGAAGTTTCATTGGACAGCGCTGATCTAGAGAAAGGCCATTCACAGATGCTAAAAAGAAAATTGTTCATTTCTCCGTTCATCTAGAGTTCCAAGTGCTACCTAGCAGAGCTGGTTGACTTAGGAATACCACTGGTTGAATTTGAAGGCTACTGCAAAGATTCATTATTATTTCAAAATATCATTGCAGTTGGCCAGTGTAAAATCTCTTTACATTAAGTCTTTCCATTGCCACAAGTTATCTTTCAAAATCCAAACATGCTAGGAAATGATATTTGGTGATAATAATAACTTGTTTAAGTTCCACTAATTTTTGAGCTAGTGCTTAGAGCAAATTATGAAAAAAACAACATAAAGATATATGGCACCATCAGCTCTGGGAATAAAAGTTTATAGTTAAAATAAGTAAGGATGCACATCTGTTGTTGCCCTTAGGATAAAGAAAATATATATTACACACCTGGGTCTTTTCCTAGCTTTTTCGTTGAACTAGACTCAGATTCTGTAACGTTTGGTCTTTGTATCACATTTTGAGAAATTCGCATATATATAATTTGAGCCTCACAGCACCTAATCCCCTGTTATAGTGTGGATTCTGAATGCTGTAGATTCTTCTTGTGAAGGGGAAGATTGAGAGGTAATACATTATCTTGTCAGTGTCTGTCTGCTTAATTGTTTACTGAAACTGATCCCCAAGTGGCCGGATTCCGTTGAAACCAAAGTGGCTAGGATTGCAGGGACCCAGCTTAGCTTTTCGTTCTTCATGACTCCAGGCTGCCCTGCTAATCTGGCCACTGTACTGCAGAGGTGTGTCTAGGTCACAGGGGAAACAAAGCAGGAGGACACACAGGAGTGCAAAGTCAAGTGTCGTCACTCTTGATGACCACAAAGCAGATAAAGTGAGTACAAGAAAACCCTGCAAGGTCATAGTAAGCATGACTGTGGTATCTCTATCTAGAACAAAGCCTAAACATAAGGCATTACTATGTTCATACAAAAAAAAAGAAAAAATTACTCCACAGAGTAAACTATCTCCCCAAAAGCAAGCAACCTGTAAAAGGCATTTGATGAGAAACACATGAGTTAAGTAATTGCTATAAGGACACTTTAAGGTCAATTTAAATAATACAAACACATTTCCTTCAGCTAATGGCAGATTATAATAAACATGCGTTTCCCAAACACTTTAATGTGTTTGTTCAATGTCGTAACATCTACCAACTGTCATTATTGTTAGCAAAACTTCTTTATCCTTTTATTTACCATGTCCAGTTTTTGAACTTCCAACTTTGAGAGCTTGCAAAATATTTATTAAATACTGTATAAATAAAAGACACCATTAAAATTCTTATGCTTATGCCTTGAAGATTAAACTCACATTTCTATCTCATTAAGAGACGGTAGCTATAGTTAATCGTAGAAACATGGTGCGTCTGGGACGCACAGAAGAAAAAGTTTGGGATTATTTAATGCACGAGAGCTGAGAATGTAAAATTCTATGATCTGCAAATACCACACATATGGGCTTCCCTGGTGGCGCAGCGGTTGAGAATCTGCCTGCTGATGCAGGCGACACGGGTTCGAGCCCTGGTCTGGGAAGATCCCACATGCCGCGGAGCGACTAGGCCTGTGAGCCACAACTACTGAGCCTGCGCTCCGCAACAAGAGAGGCCGCGATGGTGAGAGGCCCGCGCACCGCCATGAAGAGTGGCCCCCGCTTGCCGCAACTGGAGAAAGCCCTCGCACAGAAACGAAGACCCAACACAGCCACAAATAAATAAATAAATAAATAAAATTAAAAAACAAAATACCACACATATGAACCTAACAATTTTTCCTTGAAAACTTTAAGTAGGTCAACTTATTAACTGTTACCATGGAGTTTACACATCCACATTTGCCTATCTTTTTGATGAACTGCAGCCCGGAATGGAGTTACAACCCTGAATTATTAAAAATCTGCCTTTGATTCAAGCAGAGAAATGAAGAAGCAGAAACTAATATTACCATTTAGGCTGTGTTATTGTAATAAATCCAAGAACTTTTTAAAAAAACCCATGTTATTAGTATATCTGGTTGCCTAACAGGACCTCTCCTGGTCTCCCACAGGAAGTGGGACCAGGTTCACTCCAGGAGAGGGGTTTCCATCCCAACTGGGCTGTGTTCTCACATTTGTAGTCAACAGTCCTTGGCTCAAACGTGAAAGACGGTCTGACCGGAATAAATTTGACCAAAAAAATCAGGGAAGTGTTTGGGATATAATAAAGTGCTGTGGAGGTAGGGGTGGACGGAGGAGAGGGGTGAGTAGAGAGAAAAGGAATATGAATCTAGAATGGGAAAAACCCTCTCGTTCTCCATTTGATTCGTTTAAGGAGGAGAAAATCACTCGACAAGGGCTCTCTCCAGAACCCAAAGCTAATCACTCTTTTATTGCAATGGGTGGTCAAACAGCCTCGGTCGGTCGCCCACTCACCGGCATCTCGCCGGAGAAACCGAAAATCCCATTTCTTCCCAAGTGTGCACCCAGGAGAGGAAAGCGAGATTGTTCATTTAGAGCGGAGGGCTGCGCACAGGGCAAGGCAAGTTAGTGCCTCCCTCCCGGCTCCCCTGCTGCCCCCGCCAGCCTGTCTCGGCTAACGGGAAAGTGAACGGTGAACGGCGAACGGCAGGGAGACCGGGAGGCCAAACTTGGGGTTGTTTCCGAGTCCCCCGACAACAAAAGGCCTGGGTATCGGATGGGGCGGCGAGGGGGGGAGGGTGACACCTGTCAAAGGACGGGATCCGAACCGCAGCGGGCGGGAGGCGCAGGGGTTCGGCTGACGGCACTGCGGCGGCGGCGGGGACTCCGGAACGCCGCCAGCCCCCGCGCCTCGCTCCGGGAGTGCACCCGCGGGGGCTCGGGAGGCGGCGCCGCGCCCGGGGCGCTCCGGGGCGGGGGCCGCCGCCGAGCAGGGCTCCGCGGCCGGGAGGACCCCGCCGCCCGAGCCCCGCTGCGGCTCCCGCCGTCCCCTGTTCTCCGCCTCCGGGCTGGGCGCGGAGCCGAACCCTATGCCCCCTGGCTGCCCGGCGGCCCCGCGCGGAGGAGTGGGCGCCGCGCCTACCTGCTCCGGTGCGGCGGGGCCGCGGTCGCCTGGCGGGGCCGTGACCTGCGGCGGCGGCAGCGGCGGCGGCGGCGGCGGCAGTCGCGGCGAGGAGGGCGCTTCCTTCAGGAAGGGGTGGGATCTGCCCGCCCGCCGCGCCGCGGCCCGCCCCCGACTTATTCTGGGGTCCCGGCTTCCAGGCCTCCCAGGGAGAGTGACCCCTCCACACCGCCCCCACCCCGGGTCTCCGGCTTCCACCATCCCTCGGGGCCCCGCATAGTTACCCGGGGCTGGAGCCGAGCGGGGACGGTGGAACCGCTTCTTTCCAAAGCCTTTGTGAACGCGATTGCCTGGCGCTCGCTCCTCACTCAACAAAAGGAAGGACTGAATCTGGGATCCTCCGCCTGGTGGTTATTTATTCCTGACCTGTTGTAACCTTCTGGTCGGCTCCCTTCTGTCCACACACCTAGGGTTTTTGCACAGAGCAGCTAAAACTCATTTTCGTGCCCGCTGGCTGAATGCAGTTCGCCGCCGCTCAGCGCTCTCCCGCGGTTTTCTTTCATCGTGAAGAGCAAACACAGGGCCAACTTCTGACCCTGGCAATGAGCGGAGACTCCAAGGCCGCCCTCCCAGCGCCAGGTTGCTCTCTTCCTGCCAGTGTCTCGTCTGAGTCTGTTATAAAACTGTATTCATCGGCATCTGAGTAGCTTTCCCCACCGCAGACCGCAGCCTATCAGTGGCACCATGTCAGTGACCTCTGGCAGCAGCGTGGATCAAGGCTATTTTTATCTCACGCTCACCGTTAACTTCTCTTCCAAACGCAGCCTTCCGGGGCTCCCACGGGAGGACCTCCTTTATCCACCTGCCTTAGGCTGACCTCCATTCTTTTAGGAGGGCCCCCCCGTACCACACCTGCCTCTTCTCATCTGCTGCCTCTCAAAGCACACGGTTCAAATTCTCCAATTCAACATTCCAGAACTCTTCCTTCCCCCACGATGTACTATTCCCCCATAATACACTATTATGTGTGTATTGATATGTTTTTACTGCTTTCTCCTGGCTACTAGACTGCGAGCTTCTTGAGGCCAGGGACCTGGCCTCTTCTGTTTACCTTCTCTTCAGGTTCAAACATCTGGTTAAAACAGCAAAAACAAAAACTTTAATCTAGATCCCCTGCTGAATTTTGTGGAGGATAGCCTATGCCCATTCTTTCTGAGGAGAGTGACGACTGCTTTCATCAGATCTTCAGTGATCTGTGACTCCCCAGAGTGAAGAATTGCTTGAGGCCAGTCGGTGAATGAACCTCAGCTCTGAGGCGAGGACCGCTCCCCCCCCCCTCCCAATTCCATCCCTTCTATACCATTCATTTCTCTCTGTGATGACTGAAGGCACCCTCTAGCTACACCTGCTTCCAGTTCATTCTTTTAAAACTTCTGGATTCGTACAATTAGTAGTCCTTCTTAACTCTGTCTGCGTATCTGAATCACCAGTGGGAGCTTTAAAAAATACAAATGCCTGGATCTACCTCAGACCCCCTAAGTCAGAACCCGAGGGCAGGGAGTGTTGAGCAGAGAGGAGCGATCAAAACAAGGATATTTTTACAAAGAGCCACAGGTGATTCTGACATGCCCATGACTAAATCACTGCCTTTCTTGGGAGAAGGGGGTCCCTATTTGTAAAATGTCCTTACTTTTCCTTGTCTTTATGGAAGGATTGAGAACCCTTGCACTATGTTAATTTATTTGAACATTTTCATTTTCACTCAGAGCCAGGCCCACTTGTGCTTAAGAAACAAACTTGAATTTGTGAAGGTGGCAGGCTCGGTGCCATTTGTCAGCAGCGCTAAATCATCTCCACCTTCATCTCTAAAACGTCCATCCAAATAAACTCAAAGAGTGGAATAAATTACATTCCTGACAGTGATATTGACAGCTGGAAGATTATGTTAAAATCCCAGCCATGAAGGAGAGTTGGTTGTTATAAACGGATTCCATTAATGTCATGAGACTTCTAGTGAAGCTTCAAGAGAACTGAAGACAAACTAAATATGTTTATCCATGCTTTGATTTTTCTTTTATTGGTCTTGGTATCCCATCCGTTAAAATTCATCCATGATGTACTCAGTACAATCTTAGATATATTAAATCATGTATGGATGTAAGAGCAAAATACTATCCTGGAGCTGGTTCTCTTCTTTAAAAATGTATATAAAGATCTATCCTGTATTCTAAAATGATCTGTTAACAATGTTCCAAAATGCTTCAGGCTTTGAGGAAAGGGCCAAGTGCAGATCAAACAGGGTTTAAGACCTGGAAAGAGAGGCCAGCCACAAACTTGGTGGGTAGGATGGTGATCCTTACGCAGGGATAGAATCATTCCACAGAACCACGATGAGGCGCCATGATTCTGACACCATGGTGCTCTACCAAGTCCACTGACCTAACTCACAGCACAGGTATCCCTCCATCTGAGTAGGGGTGGTGGCTTTTCTGATATAAGTGAACTTGTTACCCAACTGAAACCACTACAGAACATTTAGAATCACAAAGAAATTCTATATTCTCTCATTTTCTTTCTCCCTGCAGCCACTTTATTGTTGTTTAAGATTCAAGTCAGTTCCTTTGTTCAGCTGGCAAAACAGACTTGAGAAGCACGGCTCATAAATAACACTCCTGGGATTCTGGGAATCCCTGCTGCTGGTCCAATTGCAGTGAATCTCGTTGTAATAATAATCTCTGTATAACAAAATTATTCCCAGCCTTATCCAATCATTACCAAGCCTTATCAGTTGAATTATCCAACCCAACTGATGATTCATCTCTGGTGAGCAGCAAAACCATACAAAGTTCATTGAAATGGCATTTGATCTCTACCAAC
This sequence comes from Balaenoptera musculus, assembly GCF_009873245.2. NCBI lineage: Eukaryota > Metazoa > Chordata > Mammalia > Artiodactyla > Balaenopteridae > Balaenoptera > Balaenoptera musculus. The sequence goes on along the minus strand of NC_045789.1, from coordinate 42,547,930 downwards.
ATCTACCTATTAAAGAAAACCTCACGGGGTAATTGGAAAGTGGACATTAAACAGGATGTTAAATGGGAGCTATTATTTTATTTCCATTTTGACAGGGGCCCCAGATAATGGTTGCCAAACACTCTCACATTCCAAACAAGTTGCAGGACCACCAAGTAGGGCTTGCAAAGGAGTGTTGCCTGACCTTTCACTTGTTTTGAAGGTATAAAAGGGTTGAAATGGAGGCTGCCGGAAGTGCTGTGGATGAAGAAGGGTTTCTGTGGAAGGAGTTGTAGGTGTTCTAAGAGACCCCTCCTATGCAGCCCCCAGGGCGAGGGCGAAGGGTGTTCTTCTCTCACCTTGAGTCTGATGAGAGGGACTTCAGGCCGGTCTCTCAGAGAGCTTGAGATGTGTCCCCTGCAGTTTGGGAAATGCCATGGACCAGGGTCTGGCTCATGCCTGAGAAATCTAAAGGGCCAGAGTTGGCAAAAGTGGCCTGAACACAGTGGGGTAGGGACTCTAGTAGGGGAAGTAGTTTACTCCCACGGAAGACAAGTCTAAGGTAGTGAGACAGACAGTGTGGGCTTGACTTTGATCTACCCAAGAGGACTGCTTGGAAGGGCAAAGAGACCTCAGCAGATAGAAGCCAGAGGTTTGCCTCCGGATGCCCCGGGGGCAGAAGACTCTAAGGCAACCATCAGAGGCAAAATGAACTTGTGTGGGCCAAGGCGACAGGTGGTGAGAGATTGCCCAGCAGGGTGCTGGTGGCTCCAGCAAAGCCATGAGAGCACCAGTGAGAGGAAGTGTCAGCTCCATGGCCGCAGGAAGCCAGGCCCACCTAGAGCCAGCTTTTTGCCTCCTTAGCCGTCTCTCTTTCCCACTTTAGTCCTGGAGGAGTTAGACAGCCTCCTGATGTGCAAGGAGGAGAGAAGCCAGGCTGCAGAAATACAGCGAGAGCCTACCATTACGTGCCTTTGCCACTGAAGTGTGGGCTTTTTATTATTACACTAGACTAGACATATTAATTACTGATATAAGACTATTTTTGACTACCAATAACCAGAGGCCTTTCGTTTTGTTTTGTGTTTCTTTTTGAAATTGAAGTATAGTTGATTCAAAATGCTTCAGGTGTACAGTAAAGTTTCAGTTATACATATACATGAATCTTTTTCAGATTCTTTTCCAATATAGGTCATTACAAGATATTTAATACAGTTTCCTGTGTTATACAGTAATACAATTTTATATATAGTAGTGTGCAGATGTTAATCCCAAGCCCCTAATTTATCCCTCCTCTCCCCCTTTCCCCTTTGGTAACCAGAAGTTTGTTTTCTATGTCTGTGAGTCTCTTTCTGTTTTGTAAATAAGTTCATTGTATCATTTTTTTAGATTCCACATATAAGTGATATCATATGATATTTGTCTTGCTCAGAGGCTTTTTTATTATTTCAGAGTGACCCCAAAAGTCATAACACCTACACATTAATTTATTCAAGGGGTGGGAAAACAACTAGCCCCACAGAGCAGGTTTGAACAGGCATGACAGAGGAGTATAGAGCTGTTTTCTGATTATACCATGAGTCCCGCCGGGTCAACATATCAGCTATATATTCAAATATAATGCATTCCCTATTATACCTTAAAACCTCTGGGGATGTGTCAAGCTGGTATCTTACCTGAATTGCAAATAAGTGAAATGTGTCAAGAAACTCCCTTCATGTGTAATAAATTATAACTTAAGCTTCCCAACAAGAAAGAAGTAAGAATACTGGATTAAAAGATCCAAATGGATCTATATGTTGGTTTAATCTTTGCTGTGGTTTCCTCATCTAGGGGACTGGGATTAGATAAAAGGTCTCTTTTAGTCAGAAAATTCTAGGTTTTCTAGAATTTTCTAGAGGCTACAGCACATACAGCCTGCCCTAGATCAGGGACCAATGAATTCTTCAGGGTCTGCTCCACTGGGCCAGCAGCACTCAGACCAGCATATCTGGTCCTAGAGGACTGCAGTGCTTTGCAGTGATAAGGGAGAAATATTTCTGAAATGCAGACGGACAAGTATAGGGGTGCCTTCCTTTGGAGACCAACGTGTGGTTGAGGTTGATATGATTTCCTTGCTGACAGTTTCCGTATTATGCACTTGGCAGTTGTGGTCTGGGAAACCCCGAGCCCTTCACTGTGTTCTCCTGAGTGCTAGGTATTATCATCTCGCTCTCCTCCTCCAGTGAGAAAGCAGAGTCTGAAAGAGATCTGTGGCTGGTGCTCAGAGGAAGAAACTCAAATAAACACCAGATTCCGTGCTCTGAAAATCACTGTAACCCCATTATCCCCCTTTGAACTACGACACTGTCCTTTATTACAAGAGAATAAGCCAAAAGAGTGTGAACAATTTTTATTTCAATTAATCCCCTCTCTTTGGACCTTTTGCCAATATGCACTGTGTTTATGAAAGGCATCCATTATTTATTTGATAAAAAAACAGAAAGAAAAAGCCCTCCTAAATCAGAGAGCTAAAGATTAATCATTTTATGGTATGAGATTCTTTTTGTCACGGGTGACTGTTTTTGAGGAATTTAGATCATTTGTACTCAGTCTTTTAAAGCTCTTGCTAGGAGATGTTGCTTCAGCCCTAGAGTTTTTGTTGTCTCACTCTGCTGTCTGCCCCAGCCTCTACCCTGAGACTTCGCCTTGACTAGCAACTAAAGAGTTAACACGGACGGAGAAGTCCTCCATAGCGGTGTCTGGACAGTAGGTGCCCACCAAGCCCTGGTTGTTAAATATTTTATATTTCACCCCTGGATGGAGACTCAACTTCCCTCCACCAAAAAATATCTTTTTATCTTCTATAATTCTCCCCCCCCCTTCAAAGATGAAGTTCCTCACTTTATTTCCAAGCCTAACTCTACCAGTTGTTATTCTTTATTCTGTCCACTCCCAAGACTCTCTTTTGTGTGTGTGTGTGTGTGTGTGTGTGTGTGTGTTAGTTGGGTACCTAGGCTAACTTTTTTTTTTAACATCTTCATTGGAGTGTAATTGCTTCACAATGGTGTGTTAGTTTCTGCTTTATAACAAAGTGAATCAGCTATACATATACATATATCCCCATATCTCCTCCCTCTTGGGTCTCTCTCCCACCCTCCCTATCCCACCCCTCTAGGTGGTCACAAAGCACCGAGCTCATCTCCCTGTGCTATGCGGCTTCTTCCCACTAGCTATCTATTTTACATCTGGTAGTATATGTAAGTCCATGCCACTCTCTCACTTCGTCCCAGCTTACCCTTCCCCCTCCCCGTGTCCTCAAATCCATTCTCTACGTCTGCATCTTTATTCCTGTCCTGCCCCTAGGTTCTTCATAACCATTTTTTTTTTTTTGATTCCATATATATGTGTTAGCATATGGTATTTCTTTTTTTCTTTGTGACTTACTTCACTCTGTATGACAGACTCTAGGTCCATCCACCTCACTACAAATAACTCAATTTCATATCTTTTTATGGCTGGGTAATATTCCATTGTATATATGTGCCACATCTTCTTTATCCATTTATCCAATGATGGACACTTAGGTTACTTCCATGTCCTGGCTATTGTAAATAGAGCTGCAATGAACATTGTGGTACATGACTCTTTTTGAATTATGGTTTTCTCAGGGTATATGTCCAGTAGTGGGATTGCTGGGTTGTATGGTAGTTCTATTTTTAGTTTTTTAAGGAACCTCCATAGTGTTCTCCATAGTGGCTGTATCAATTTGCATTCCCACCAACAGTGCAAGAGGGTTCCCTTTTCTCCACACCCTCTCCAGCATTTATTGTTTGTAGATTTTTTGGTGATGGCCATTCTGACTGGTGTGAGGTGATACCTCATTGTTGTTTTGATTTGCATTTCTCTAATGATCAGTGATGTTGAGCATTCTTTCATGTGTTTGTGGCTATCTGTATATCTTCTTTGGAGAAATGTCTATTTAGGTCTTCTGCCCATTTTTGGATTGGGTTGTTTGTTTTTCTGATATTGAGCTGCATGAGCTGCTTGTATACTTTGGAGATTAATCCTTTGTCAGTTGCTTCATTTGCAAATATTTTCTCCCATTCTGAGGGCTGTCTTTTCATCTTGTTTATGGTTTCCTTTGCTGTGCAAAAGCTTTTAACTTTCATTGTTTATTTTTGTTTTTATTTCCATTTCTCTAGGAGGTAGGTCAAAAAAGATCTTGCTGTGATTTATGTCATAAAGTGTTCTGCTTATGTTTTCCTCTAAGAGTTTTATATGTCTGGCCTTACATTTAGGTCTTTAATCCATTCAGAATTTATTTTTGTGTATGGTGTTAGGGAGTGTTCTAATTTCATCCTTTTACATGTAGCTGTCCAGTTTTCCCAGCATCACTCATTGAAGAGGCTGTCTTTTCTCCATTGTATATTCTTGCCTCCTTTATCAAAAATGAGGTGACCATAGGTGCGTGGGTTTATCTCTGGGCTTTCTATCTTGTTCCATTGATCTATATTTCTGTTTTTGTGCTAGTACCATACTGTCTTGATTACTGTAGCTTTGTAATATAGTCTGAAGTCAGGCAGTCTGATTCCTCCAGCTCCATTTTTCTTTCTCAAGATTGCTTTGGCTATTCAGGGTCTTTTGTGTTTCCATACAAAATTGTGAAATTTTTTATTCTAGTTCTGTGAAAAATGCCATTGGTAGTTTGATAGGGATTGCATTGAATCTATACATTGCTTTGGGTAGTATAGTCATTTTCACAATGTTGATTCTTCCAATCCAAGAACATGGTATATCTCTCCATCTGTTTGTACTGTCTTTAATTTCTTTCATCAGTGTCTTATAATTTTCTGCATACAGGTCTTTTGTCTCCTTAGGTCAGTGTATTCCTACGTATTTTATTCTTTTTGTTGCAGTGGTAAATGGGAGTGTTTCCCTAATTTCTCTTTCAGATTTTTCATCATTAGTGTATAGGAATGCAAGAGATTTCTGTGCATTAATTTTTTATCCTGCAACTCTACCAAATTCATTGATTAGCTCTAGTAGTTTTCTGGTGGCATCTTTAGGATTCTCTATGTATAGTATCATGTCATCTGCAAACAGTGACAGTTTTACTTCTTCTTTTCCAATTTGGATTCCCTTTATTTCTTTTTCTTCTCTGATTGCTGTGGCAAAAACTTCCAAAACTGTGTTGAATAATAGTGGTGAGAGTGGGCAACCTTGTCTTGTTCCTGATCTTAGAGGAAATGCTTTCAGTTTTTCACCATTGAGAATCATGTTGGCTGTAGGTTTGTCATATATGACCTTTATTATGTTGAGGTAAGTTCTCTCTATGCCTACTTTCTGGAGGGTTTTTATCATAAATGGGTGTTGAATTTTGTCAAAAGCTTTTTCTGCATGTATTGAGATGATCATATGGTTTTTCTCCTTCAGTTTGTTAATATGGTGTATCACGTTGATTGATTTGCATATACTGAAGAATCCTTGCATTCCTGGGATAAACCCCACTTGATCATGGTGTATGATCCTTTTAATGTGCTGTTCGATGCTGTTTGCTAGTATTTTGTTGAGGATTTTTGCATCTATGTTCATCAGTGATATTGGCCTGTAGTTTTCTTTCTTTGTGACATCTTTGTCTTGTTTTGGTATCAGGGTGATGGTGGCCTCATAGAATGAGTTTGGGAGTGTTCCTCTCTTTGCTATATTTTGGAAGAGTTTGAGAAGGATAGGTGTTAGCTCTTCTCTCAATGTTTGATAGAATTCGCCTGTGAAGCCGTCTGGTCCTGGGCTTTTGTTTGTTGGAAGACTTTTAATCACAGTCTCAATTTCAGTGCTTGTGATTGGTCTGATTATATTTTCTATTTCTTCCTGGTTCAGTCTCGGAAGGTTGTGCTTTTCTAAGAATTTGTCCATTTCTTCCAGGTTGTCCATTTAATTGGCATACAAAGGATCTCATGATCCTTTGTATTTCTGCAGTCTCAGTTGTTACTTCTCCTTTTTCATTTCTAATTCTATTGATTTGAGTCTTCTCCCTTTTTTCTTGATGAGTCTGGCTAATGGTTTATCAATTTTGTTTATCTTCTCAAAGAACCAGCTTTTGGTTTTATTGATCTTTGCTATTGTTTCCTTCATTTCTTTTTCATTTATTTCTGATCTGATCTTTATGATTTCTTTATTTCTGCTAACTTTGGGGTTTTTTTGTTCTTCTTTCTCTAATTGCTTTAGGTGTAAGTTTAGGTTGTTTATTTGAGATGTTTCTTGCTTCTTGAGGTAAGATTGTATTGCTATAAACTTCCCTCTTAGAACTGCTTTTGCTGCATCCCATATGTTTAGGGTCGTCGTGTTTTCATTGTCATTTGTTTCTAGGTATTTTTTGACTTCCTCTTTGATTTCTTCAGTGATCTCTTGGTTATTAAGTAGTGTGTTGTTTAGCCTCCATGTGTTTGTATTTTTACAGATTTTTTCCTGTAATTGATATCTAGTCTTATAGCGTTGTGGTCAGAAAAGATACTTGATATGATTTCAATTTTCTTAAATTTACCAAGGCTTGATTTGTGACCCAAGATATGATGTATCCTGGAGAATGTTCCATGAGCACTTGAGAAGAAAGTGTATTCTGTAGCTTTTGGATGGAATGTCCTGGAAATATCAATGAAGTCCATCTTGTTTAATGTATCATTTAAAGCTTGTGTTTCCTTATTTATTTTCTTTTTGGATGATCTGGTCATTGGTGAAAGTGGAGTGTTAAAGTCCTCTACTATGATTGTGCTACTCTTGATTTCCCCTTTTATGGCTGTTAGCATCTGCCTTCTGTATTGAGGTGCTCCTATGTTGGGTGCATAAATATTTACAATTGTTATATCTTCTTCTTGGATTGATCCCTTGATCATTATGTAGTGTCCTTCTTTGTCTCTTGTAATAGTCTTTATTTTAAAGTCTATTTTGTCTGATATGAGAATTGCTACTCCAGCTTTCTTTTGATTTCCATTTGCATGGAATATCTTTTTCCATCCCCTCACTTTCAGTCTGTATGTGTCCCTAGGTGTGAAGTGGGTCTCTTGTAGACAACATATATATGGGTCTTATTTTTGTATCCATTCAGCCAGTCTATGTCTTTTGGTTGGAGCATTTAATCCATTTACATTTAAGGTATCCCAAGACTCTCTTAAGGGTATCTAATCCCTCCCTCTCACGTGGCTCTTCCCCTTCACCTATAAATGTGGGCATATTCCCTCCATCCTAAACACACTTTCCTGATGTGTGAGTCTTCCAACTTTGTTCTTTTTCAAGATTTAAAAAATTTTTCTCAGTCCTTCTATTTTCATAAGAATTTTTGAATCAGTTTGTCAATTTCTGCAAAGAATACAACTTCTATTTTATCTTTTTAAAAACTATCTATCTATTTATTTATTTGGCTGCACCGGGTCTTAGCTGCGGCCCACGGAATCTTCATTGCCATGTGCAGGATCTTTTAGTTGTGGCATGTGGGAACACTAGTTGCAGCATGTGGGATCAAGTTTCCTGACCAGGGATCGAACCCGGGCCCTCTGCATTGGGAATGCAGAGCCTTAGCCACTGGACCAGCAGGAAAGTCCCCCAACTGCTATTTTTATAGAGACTGCATTTGAACTGTTAGATTAGCTGAGGGGATATTGCCATCTTAACAATATTTGGTTTTCCAATCTATTAACATGGGATATCATTCCATTTACCTAAAACTTAAAATTCTTTCACCAATGTTTGCAGTTTTCAGAGTATAAGTGTGCATTTTTTTGGTTTAAATTTATTTAATTCTGTTGAACATAATTATTTATATTAGCCATTGGGAAAATGCAAATCAAAACCCCAGTGAAATACCACTACACACCCACTAAGAATGGCTAAAATTTAAAAAAGACAATCACAAGTATTTTACTTTTTGATGCTATCATAAATGAACTGTTTTCCTAGTTTTATTTTCCCCTGCCCTTTCATCCTTTCTCTTCCCAAACACATGTTTGCACGAGCCAGGGCTGATCTAGCAAATCCCACCACTGCCCTAGAAATGTGAAGGAAAACCACACTCCTTCTGTGTGTCCCCTCTAGTCTCAATGCTCTGCCACAGCACTGCTTCACTACTGATACCAGACGTGTGGGTTTTCCACACATCAAACAGTCCTCTGACACCAGCTGGGTATCTTATTAACTCTATTCTGATAGGTAGATATACCTGGAGATAGTGTTAGATCTCACATGTTAAGGGTTTAGTCCCACAAGAAAGTCTCCTCTCCACTTAGATGCCCACTTCAAGTCCAGGTTATTACCTGTGCTTCTGACAATAAACTATAGATTGGAGATTCCAAAGACCCCCTCTTTAGGTTCAGTTACTTTGCTAGAGCTGCTCATAGAACTCAGGAAAAGAGATTACTTACTAGATTATTGGTTATCATAAATGGATATAATTCAAGAACAGCCATATGGAAGAGATGCATAGAGCAAGGTGTGTGGGAAGGGGAATGGAGCTTCTGAACCCTGTCCTTTAGGCTTCGTTATATAGGCACAATTGATTAAATCATTGGCCACTGGTGACTGAATCAATTTTCTTCTTCCAATTTTCTTCTAATGCCTTTATTGTTTTGTTTTTTATTTTTGGTTTTCCGATACATTTGGAATTTCTTATTTATGTTGCAAGGACCAGGGATCTAACCTGATCTCCTTCCAGTTTGATTGATAATAATGCCAATACTTTTCATTAAATAAACAACCATCAAAATGCCACATTTGTAATGGACTAATTTTAAAATCAACTTGGATTTATTTTTGGGTTCTTTGTGCCAATATCATTCTATTTTTCATCATTTTAATATAAGGCAAATTCTTCCTTGCCATTCTTCTTTTTCATAAATTCCTTCCTTATTCTTAGGCATTTATTCAGTCATATTGTAGTGAACATTGTTGGTTGCCTTCTCAGCTTTCCAAACATCACTCTCCTACTGGGAAGTAGTCATGCATTTTGGATGGATTGATCTACTCTTGGCCATGGGGGTGGCCTCAGTTGGCCTAAGCCATCAGTTTAATCCTATTTATCTGGCTCTGGCTCATGAACTTGTTCGTGTGGGAATGAGACCTAAACTGGTCTAATCAGAGTGAAACTTTGGACTTTTCATTAAAGGTGAGGAGAAATAGCAACTAGCCCTGGTGGCAGCAGTCTTGCAACCATGAGAGAAACAAGTCTGAGGATGATGCCAACACATGGAGGAGGACAAAGCTAAGATAACCATAGAGAAATGAAACCGGGGTCTTGATGAAATTGTGCCTGTAGTCTACCCTACATCTGGAATTTTCAGTTGTACAAACCACTGAATTCCTTTTTTTAACTTTGTTAGAGTCAGGTTTTCTGTTACTCTCAATGGAAAGCCCCCTAACTGATACACATATGGGCTTTACAAGAATTTTCTTTTTAAAAACTAATATGAAGATGATCTTTCATTGTCCCCTAACCCTTCAATCTCCCCATTGGATACAAAACTAGATTCCAGCTCTTTAGCATGGGCCTTAAGCCTCGCTATGATCTGATTCTATCCCACTTCCCAGCCTTCTTTCCCATTACTGTTGTCCCTCTCTTCAACCCCACCACCTAAATCTCCCTCAGATTCATCACCCAATCCCCATCACTCTATTGGCACTCATGTAGGTTCAGCCCCATATTAAAGTTGTACCCACATTTTGACATACAGTCCCCAAACATGTATTGAATGCCAAGTCCTATGGGAATGGCCTGTGCGAGGTGCTGGGAACACAGGCATGAGTGAGACATGAATACTGCTTTGTAGTGGGGGAGTCAGACTCATAAGCAGATGGCTTTGATATGACGTGATAAAGGCTTTCATAGATGCCTGTATGACACCCCGTGTATAGTGGTGATGAATAAGTATTTGTTAAACAAAATGGGATTTGAGGCCATGTTAACTAATACAAACATGGATTCTAGATCCTTACAGTTAGATGTATGCCAAGATAAACCACTGCGACGAAAAGCGAAATAAACATAGGAAATGAATAGGACCTTTTAACAAAGTATGGTCATTTACAGCTCTTTTCTTGTGATGTTTTTTGTCTGGTTTTGGTATCACGGTAATCTGGTCTCAAAAAAGGAGAATTGAGGTAAGTTATTTTTTAACAGCTTTATAATATTCCACAATTTGCCAGCACATCTCCATCTCTCCCTTTTGGGACTGCTGCTGAAGGCCCCAGGCTGCTGAAGATTGAAGCGGGATGAGTAGAACCAATTGGTACTAAGAAGAAAGTGAGCCCCAGACACATACACTCGAGTAGAGTGTGGGCCAGTGAAAGGGGGGCCTCTGCTTTGTTCACCTTAGTAACCTCAGTCACCTTAGATACCCCAGTACCTTAGCACAGCTCCTGACACATAAAGCAGGCACTCAGTTATTGCTTACCAAATTGCAAAAGTACTCATATCTTCCCCCTCAAAAAGCTGGACCTGCCTCTTGCTAACAAAGTCCTATTTTATCTCCAGGCTATTTGTTTCTTTTTCCAACATCTTTTCTTACCCTCTTCTCCTTAAAGGCTGTGTCTATCTTCATTTGAACCACAGTGACCTGTGAAAGAAGATGGACGGGGCCAGTCAGCACAGGGTCTGATCCATCCTGATTCCAAACTCATCTGGGGCCCATCTCCTAGGACAAAGTTACTAACAAACCTGAGCTGTTCGTTTCTGGAGAACAGGTCCCTGAGAACCAGGCCGTGCTGTCTCAGGCCACAGCTGCCACTGTGTGAGTCTGTCAAGTTTTTATATGCAGCTCAACCCTGCAAATACACACTTAATTATCTCCCTCACCTTTTGCTCCTTCAAATGCACTAATTGAAAGGTAGGTATCCAATGCGACCATCTGGCAATCTTGGCCCCTGGCCTCTGCAAATACTGTCTCCACAGTGCCAGCCCTCCAATCTCCCCTCATGCACCCCTTTCAAACCCAAAGAGCTCAGAGCCTTAGAGAGGTAGGCTGTCCCAATCCTTGCCCTGGGAGTGCTGGCTGGACCTGTCCTTGGCTGCCCTTTGTTAACGGTTTCTGTCACTATAGATGCAGTATTTGAAAGTAACAGAACTATCCTTGTTTTAAAGTCTTCTACAAACGCTTCCACTCGGCTCTCCCCATAATTGTGAGTCAGTGAGACTAAGTTTAATTTCAGGACTCCACAAGCACAACTTAGCAAGAGGCCATTTTGCATTATAAACAAGCATGATAGGCTTTCACGTACTGGGTGAGAAGCAGGTCCCTGCTGGAGTCAAGCCAATTCAATTAAACTCCACCCACCAACCTCCTGTCAGAGAACTGAGTTAGTCCAAGATGATTCTCGGGCCATCAACTGTTTGTGTCACCTTGAGGCAGCCAAATTCTCTAGGTCTCAACTGTAAAATTAAAGTCTTGTAGACTATGATTTTATTTTATTTATTTTTCATTTAAAAAAAATTTTGTTGAAGTATAGTTGATTTACTATGTTGTGTTAATTTCTGCTGTACAGCAAAGTGACTGAGTTATAGATGTATATACTTTTTCATATTCTTTTCCATTATGGTTTATCACAGGATATTGGATATAGTTCCCTGTGCTATACAGTATACCTTGTTGTTTATCCATCCTATATATACTAATTTGCATCTGCTAATCCCAAACTCCCAATCCTTCCCTCCCCAACCCTCCTTCCCCTTCAGCAACCACAAGTCTGTTCTCTATTAGAATATGATTTTATAGATGTAGTGTCACCCATTCGGTATGCAGCAGAGGCAAGTCACTGTGGGATACCCTGTCCTTTCCCATTAATAGGTTTACACAGATGAAACTTGATTGGAAATAACATCAAGAGCAGCTTTGGGTGGTTAATTAAATCTTCTAATACTAAAAGGGGAGGGAGCATCATGGTTGCCAGGTAACCATCCATTGTCCTTTTTGGCAGAGGGGTGGGGCCGGCTTGGGTCTTTTTTTAGTTGCAATTGGCGGGGCCATCCTGTGGCCTTCTTCCTGACCATTGCATCCTGTGGAGCTCCACCTATCCATCCTCATGGGAGTGTAGAGACACTCCTGCCTCCTTCCCAGTCCCAACATTTTCAGACTAGAGCAATGGAACCAATTTCTTGTTCTGTAAGAGCAGGTCTACCCATATTCCTAGTGTACATATATGTATGTGTCTCCTTACTATTTGAAAATATTAATTAATGCAACCTCCCCCATCTTATGGAATTCTTCCCCATTTGCCCCTGAGAGCCTGCCCCTGCCCTAGATAGATAGAGTCACCCACTTCAGAAACAGAAAACCAAGATTGCAAATACTCAATTTTTCAATCTACCTGTAAAACAGAGAGATTCAGGTGACCATTTGTACAGCAAGTTTCCCACCACTACTGTGGGCCTGGAGGAGAGGAGGAGGGGGAAAGAATGATGAGGAAGATTTGAAGTCTGAGAAATGTCAAGCTTCTTCCAGAAGCCTCACTTCTCACCTGCCCCAGGGGACCTCCAAGTCAGTGTCCAGTTGTCTCCCCTGAGGTCCACTAGTTGCCAGTGATCGGCACACGCCTGTCCATCCTTCAGCCAGTGAAGCTTGCCTCTCCTCTGACCGCTTCACGTGGGCAACTACCTGTTCAACAGCCCTGGACCCTTGCTGGCCACCCAGAAGCACTACCGAGAGGTGAAGGTGTGGTCTCTAGATACATCAAGGAGTGGTGGTGGAATGAGAGGGCAGCCAGTGCCCCCTGACCAAGGTGAGAAGACATGGAACAGTTTGAAATCTCCCACTGAGCCAGCATGATGGTGGAACACATGGTCCTTATTACACACACACACACACACACACACACACAAATGGTTCCCTGGATTCCTCTCCATTTTCTTTGCCACCATCCTCATTCAATCTATCATTGTTTACAACTGGTCTCCCAGAGTCTACTCCTGTCACCCTTCAATCCACAAAGCAGCCAGAGTGATTGAAAACAAACACATTATCACAGACATAGAAAGCAAACTTGTGGTTACCAAAGGGGAAAGGGTTGGGGAAGGGATAAATTAGGAATTTGGGATACACACTACCATATATAAAACAGATAACCAACAAGGACCTGCTGTATAGCACAGGGAACTATATTCAATATCTTTTTATAACCTATAATAGAAAAGAATCTGAAAAAGAATATATATAACAGCTATATATATATGTATATATAAAAGTGAATCACTTTGCTGTACACCTGAAACATTGTAAATCAACTATACTTCAGTAAAAAAAAAGTCTACAAAAGACAAACACATTATACAGGCCATTTCTGTCTTTGGTGGCTTCTCATTGCACTAAGACTAAAGCCCAAGCACCTTCCCACTGCCTACAAGGCACTATGTGGTGTGGGGCCTGACTTTCTCTTCAGCCTCACGCAGGCCCCAACCCCCTCACTCACCTTATTCCAGTGATATTGGTTTTGTGGACAGTCTAGAACAGGCCAAACGCTTTCCTTCCCCAGGACCTTTGCACTAAATGTTCTCACTAGCTGGAAAGTTCTTGCCTTGGTTGTTCCTATGACTACTCCACTGGTCAGATCTCAGCTTAATTGTTCTTTCCTGCCTTAAGACAATTGCTCCTTCTATTCTCTATCTCCTCTGTTTATTTCCTTCATAGTACTTATCACAATCTTAATTTTTATGTATCTGTTGACTTATTTATTATATTCTTGAATATAAGAATAATAAATTCTTGACTTATTTATTATATTCTTCCCTCAGAATACAAGCTCAGCAAGGTCAAGGGGCACTCTATCTTGTTCGTAGTTTTATCCAAGTGTCTAGCTCACTGCCTGGCACATATCAAATAGTTAATAAATATTTGTTGAATAAAAGATGTACCAAAACAACACATTTACATGCATTCTCACACATACATAATATCACTTATGCAGTGCTTACTATGTGTCAGGCATTGTTCTAAGCACTTTCTATGTGTTAACTCATTTAGTTCTCACATAACTCCGAATAGGTGTTATTATTATCTCCAGTTTACAATGAAGGCAACAAAGTCACAGAGTGGTTGACTAACTCCCCTAAGTTCACACAGTGAGCTAGGTGAGGCTGGGATTGAACCTTAGCAGTCTTTCTCCAGAGTCTGTGTTCTTAACTTTTATGCTCTAAAAACTCTGAACAAAGAATAACATATTTAACACATTTTGAGTTTCATGGTGTGGGAGACACTCTGAGCTGCCCACTCAATATCCATCTCAACACCCTGCACCCCTGATTCTTGCCAATAGAACCTCCCTTTTGTTCAGCGAGGCAATGTGGCCAGCGCCAGCACTAAGCCAGTCTTGGTAACACCACTCCCATTTGCTATTTACTCATAATTTCAGCCTTTTTTTGCATATGGGGGTGACACGTGACCTGGTTCTGCCCAATGAGAGACCAGAAGAAGTCTGTGGGGGGACGTCCTCTTATAAAGGAGACAGGCAGGAGCTGAGAACTCAAGGACGCCATTTTTCTTCTTGCTGTATATGTGGACCTGATCCTGGAGCTGCAACAGCCATCACAGGACCGTGAAAGGACGAGCGTGAAGATCAGAGGCCAACATGCTCTGATAGTACGTTAGTACTAGACTAACATAGGATAGTAGACTTAAACTAACTAGGATAGTAGACTTAAAACACAGTAAGGACATGAGTCTGATGGCATTGTGAAACTGCTGAACCAAGCTGGGAATCACCTACTTCAGACATCTTGTTATAAGAGATAATTTAATATCAATATGCAACTGTTTTTTTAAACAGCTCTATTGAGGTATAGTTTAATTTAGGCACCATAAAATTCACCCATGTTAAGCATACAATTTTAGTAAATTTACAGAGCTGTGCAATCACCACCACAATCCAGTTTTAGAACATTTCCTTCATCCCCTAAAAATTCCTTGTGCCAGTTTGCAGTCAATCCCCATTCTTACCCACAGCTCCAGGCAATCACTGATTTGTTTTTCTGGTCTCTATAGATTTGCCTTTTCTGGACATTTCATAAAACATCTTTTTTTGGTAACAAAGTATTCCTAACTGCTTTTCATGGCATATGGATATGCAAATTGTAATGAAACCCACACTCAGGTGACAGCAAAATGAAGGAAAAAGGGTGACCGCCAATATGGTGTGGCGGAAAGAGCCCTCAAGACCAGGACACCCAGTTCTGGTCCCAGCTCTTCTCTTAATCAGCGGTGTACCTCTGGTAAGTTGTTTTTTTTTTTTTTTAATATTTATTGATTTATTTATTTTTGGCTGCATCGGATCTTCATTGCTGCACACGAGCTTTCTCTAGTTGTGGCGAGCAGGGGCTACTCTTCATTGTGGTGCACGGGCTTCATGGGCTTCTCATTGCGGTGGCTTCTCTTGTTGCAGGGCATGGGCTCTAGGCGCACGGGCTTCAGTAGTTGTGGCATGCGGGCTTCAGTAGTTGTGGCTCGTGGGCTCTAGAGTGCAGGCTCAGTAGTTGTGGCACACGGGCTTTGTTGCTCCGTGGCATGTGGGATTTTCCCAGCCCAGGGCTCGAACCCGTGTCCCCTGCATCCAGGGCAGGCGGAATCTTAACCACTGCACCACCAGGGAAGCCCTCTGGTAAGTTTTAAAACTTCTCTGTGCTGATTTTTCTCATCCATGAAATGAGGGGATCCAAGTGAATGGCTTCTAAACTCCCTTCCAGATCTGAGATTCTAAACTATTTTCTTAAGAAACAAAGACAGTACTTGAGTTATTTCAGGTAAAACTGTATCATTCAACTAAAACTGATTGACTTGTATAAATCTAAAGGGTTAATCATGTTAAGGTGGATAATTCTGCTAATGCAGAGAACTGAGGATGTTATAAAATATCTATCAGAGAAAGAGATCTGTGTTGGGCAGGAAGATAATTGTATGCAGAAGAAAATGAATGAATTGTTACAAAAGGGTCATGTTTGGACCGCTTGTCAGAAAGAAGGGTGAAGGATGCTTAGAAGACGTTCTGTTTATGGTGTATCTGAATGCCTAGACATGAACATTTCTTTTGTAAAAGGGACTCTGTGAATTAGAGTGTTGTCTCATGACTGTAGATAAATAGGATCATATTTATCTTTAAAAGTCTGTTTGTTACTGTCATTTTTTAAGAGATGTAATAGTAGGATTGTGGTTATAGATTAAAAAAAAAAGTCCTCTGAGGGATGGGACTACTCTGTATCATGATTGTAATAATGGTTACATGAATCTACACTAAATGATGTTAAAATTCATGGAATTATACATACCGCAAAAAGGCAGTTTTACTGCATGTTAATTTAAAAATTGAAATTAAAAAGTCCTTACCTTTTAGAGATACATACTGGAATTATACAATATCTAGTATTTGCTTCAAAAGAATGTGGGAGAGAGGGGAATGTTGGGGTATGGATGAAAGAAGATTGGCCATGAGTTGATAATTTTTGAAACTAGGTTCATTATACTCTCCAGGGGTTCTGTATGCTCTCTTCTCCCTTTCTGTGTCTGTTCAAAGATTTTCATTTTAAAAAGTTAAAAGTAAAAGCATTGGTGAGCAAGAATAAAGTTTCTTCCTGCTTGCATGTTGAAAAGAAGCTCATTTTTGACTTCCTGACTGATGGCTCTCTCTAAGGGAAGGAATACTCTACACAGGTAAAGTGACGGGAAAAATATATCATCTCTCTATATAATTTATGCACATTTCATGATGTGAAAAAGGATATTTTAATGTATTTGATCCAGCTGGGCTGAGTACATTTTAAAAATTATCTTTATATTAAATCAGAATTAATGGTTTACTGAGTTCCTGTTTATTATAGTCCTCAAAATAATCCTTCAAATATAATACCTTGAATTTTTACACCTCCCCCAGAAGATACAATTACCATTTCACAAAGGAGAGAACCAAGGCTTAGCCATACATGCTACATATCTAGCATAGTGGAGTCGGAATGCAAATCCAGATCTACTTCTAGAGACTGTGCTCTTACTTTCTGTGCAGTCAGATTTCTGGACTGGACTATCTTCCAAGCAGGATGCTTTTTACAGGTTCTGTGTGCCCATCCTCCACTTCTGCCTGCTTCTGATCTAGCATCTCATACCTGGGACCTTCTTCAGAGGGCTCCCAAGGGCTACTGGTTTCCTTTGCCATAGCCCAGAGAGCCAAAAGTGCGCAGAGTTTATATCCCCATAAACTGGCCCAAAGCCAGTGATTCACTGCGCAGGAGTACCAAAGTTCAACTCCCTTGCTTTGACTGAGACAAACGCCGAGGAACAATTAACACACCAGAGCTCCCCCGGGGATCAGGTGGAAAGAGAAACATCGTCTGAAATCGTCCCCTTGCTCAGCATCTCCCACGTCCCTGTCCTGCTTCCCCAACTCCCTCACTGACTTCTCCTGGGAGTGTTTCCCCAGTAAATCACTCGCTCATGAACTGCTGTCTCAGGGGCTGTTTCTTGGGAACCCAACCAAAGACAACTTCTTTTTTCTATTTAGATGCAGGTTCCTTGCTAATAATTTCTCTCCTAGGAAACATTTATGAGACTATGTATGTGTTTTCAAAGAGGCAATTTCATATATCCATATATATTTCTGTATGCAATTCCCACAGTGATGGAAATAGACATGTCAAAGATGGAGAGACAGATATTACCTGCTATGAAGATCAAGCTGACTCATAATAAGAGGCTAAAGAATGTGCTCTTCGTTGCCACAGCATCCATGCAAGTAATCTAGTAGCACAGCTAAATCAGAATGGGCTTCCAGATGGTCATCCAAATACCGTCTGCTGAATCAACACTGCTTTAGTCCATAAAGTTGGGGTGAGGGTTGGGAAGAGGGCCTGTTAGTGTGGGTTGAAGAGGAAAGAGAACACTTTGAGTAGACTCAAAACCCCATCTCAAGGCCTGAAGCACGACAAACACAGTGCTTTCCAGTAAGCCCCTTGCTGGAAAGCAGGCATTACATTTACGGAAAATAGAGCCCAACTGAGACGCATCCCCACTGAGCAGGGGATTTCGTCTGTAAAGGAATCTCATATTGTGTTACCCACGGCAGAGTGTGGCGATTAAGAGTGTGATTCCGTATCTCACCTGTGTGAATCCACAAACTGGCTCCATGACTTTCTAGCTCTGTGACGCTCACAAGTTACTTCACACTTTTGATCCTCTATTTCTTATTCTGTAAAATAGGACAATAATAATAAAGACCTCATATTGTTGTTGAGGGAATTGTATGAGGTCCATAAACCACTGGAACATGATAAGAGCTCAGTAAATGATTCTTACTATTAAGAGAGCTGCAAATTGCCTTCTTTGAATGTCTTTAGTAATGACATTGGGGCTGGAGAGATTGCACCCATGTATGCTGGGGTAGAGAACATCTGCATCCTTTAGAAAGCAATGTGGTAAATCAAGCACCCCCCAGACAAACTCCGTTTGGGCTTCCACAGCAATGTGTTCTTATCTATGTTACAGTGCTTGACCGTGATATATTCTGGCTTTTCTGTTAATGTGTTTCTCCATCGCCAGGAGGAGAGTTCTTTGAGGGCTAGGAATCATTTTCATCATTGGGTCCCCAGCATTTAGCAGCTAAAGCAGTAGGTGCTCAGTAAATATTTGTTGTCAAATGAAAGCAGAGCCTTATCCCAGTAACTGGGCTATGGGAAGAATTATTCTGACTTAAGCTAAAGAAGAAAAGAATTTACACAAAGATGTCCAATGCGATTATAGTTGTAATAGCAGAAAGAAAAAAGAAGGAAAGGAAGGAAGGGAGGGAGGGAGGAAGGAAGGCAGGAAGGAGGAAAAGGAAGAAGGAAGGGAAGAAAAAAAGGAAAGAAAGAGAAAAAGAAACAATGTGATTGTCCATGGTAGGAGAATCTAAGTAACTTAAAGCATATCTAATCAATTAAGATATTATGTAGCTATTATAACTTAGAAAGTCTTTGTAGCAACATGGAAAAATAATTATGATGTACTGTTAAGTGAAAAAGAGAACACATTTTTATCTTAATGATGACATCAACTCTGTAAAAGTTATATAAATGCATACAAACAAGGGCTGGCAGGCTTGTGGACTTAACGAAAACAGGTTATTTTATTGTAGTGATGACATCATGGGTGAAATTTTTTTAATTTTTAGTTTTTCATTAATATTGCTACAATATTTGTGTGTGTGAAGTTAAACAGCGTTCTTAAATAAAAGAGAGCAGCTAATCTTTCACGGCAGAACTCTCTCAGTTTTCATAGAACAACGGCCTCCCAAGGTCCCTTTCAGCCTGGGAGTCTGGTATTTCCCAGCTCCTAGCACCACACTCTGCGACTCCTAGGACAGCTGAGAAGCAATTGCTTGTATGCAATGTCTATGCTGTCAAAACCCAGTGGAAACCAGAGTTAGAATAAGGCAGAATCAATAGAAGTTGTGAAAAGGATGACCTCTAACTCTAAAAGTACTTTCTAAACATTTACTGAATATCTGCTAATATGCCAATCACTCCCCTAAGTGCTGGGGATACAAAGGATGAACAGGAACAGGACAAAGTTCTTGCCTCAAGGGAGTTCAAAGCCCAACAGGGAAGGGAGACAGCAAATAAACAGCTATAGTATAGTATGGTAATTGCTAAGAGCATAGACTAGGCGCTGTGGGATGGTTAATTAGGGGCAAAGAATAGGAATGACTTCAAACTGGCTGAAATCAAGGAGGGCTCGTTCTAAGGATGTAGGGAAATGTCATGGAACCCAAGGAGGAAATGTATCCTGGATCCTCAAGATTCAGGAACCCCAGTTCCTAGATCTGAAATACCTTGGGGACCAGAGCAGCTAGTCCTCTGACCATTTCTCTCTCTTTCTCCATCTCTATCTCTTTCATTCCTTTTGGGGTAATGAGATCTTTTGTCTCCTCTTCCCTTGGCACATCTATTCCTCTCTCCAGACTCATCCCATTGCTCTGTTTTCACATGGTTCACCATGGCTTCCCTCAAATGGTGCCAAGCTCTAGACTCTGCATGATCTTCAGATCCAACAACACTTAGAGCTAATTAGAGTTATCAGGTCCCAATTCCAAAGTTCTAAGGAAGGGAATGTGGTGGGTGAATCTTGAGTCAGAGCCAGATGTAGTTGAGGGCAGGGTCAGGTAGCCTACTGTCTGCCTACTCAGGAAGGGCCATGGGACTGCCTTGCTAGAAAGGGGGCATCTTGAAAGCAGACAAATTGACGAATGCATCCCCTTTGTTGGAAAGCAAAAGACATAGGGATCTGACTAGAGATGCTGTGGTCAAGAAGGTGTTTTTGAGTTGAGTTTTGGGGTGACAGTGAGGGATTAGACGAGAATAGGGTATAGATTTCAAATATAATTAGGTGGAAGAATCAATAAACGTGACTGGATGATAGAAGGAGGGTTGTAAATTGAATCTCGGTTTATCACATAATTGCCTTAGCTCTTCCTATTTATTAAGGGACCTTTTAAACTTCACTGTCCTTGGAACTATCAGAGTTTTTTCCATAGACAAAACCAGGGAACACCCGTCTACTTCAGCAATAGTACATTGTATTAATCACCAACTCCAACTACACTAAGAGCATAGTTACAGGAAACAGCCTGATTCCTCAGAGGAATTTGAGAACTCCATCTATAGTCCAAGCTTTTTGCAGCATTCCAAGTCCACATACACGCACACCCACTAACACCCACTCTGAGCACTTTCATGAAATGATGCAGAACATTTTTGCCTGGCTGTACTTGTTTTATTTGTTTTGCATAATGTATGGAATAAATTCACCATGCTATTAGTTGGAGAGAATTACAGCCAGCATATGAGGTGTATTATACTCTGTATATATGTAAATACAGCCCATTTATAAACACAGTGTTTGTGTGCATATGTGTGTTTAAAGTTAGTTTTTTAAAAATAAATTTTATGTATTTATTTATTTTTGTCTGCGTTGGGTCTTCGTTGCTGCGCCCAGGCTTTCTCTAGTTGTGGCGAGCAGGGGCTACTCTTCATTGTGGTGCGTGGGCTTCTCTTGTTGTGGAGCACAGGCTCTAGTCATACCGGCTTCAACAGCTGTGGCTCGCGGGCTGTAGAGTGCAGGGTCAGGAGTTGTGGCGCTCAGGCTTAGTTGCTCTATGGCATGTGGGATCTTCCTGGACCAGGGCTTGACCCCGTGTCTCCTGCATCGGCAGGCGGATTCTTAACCACTGTGCCACCAGGGAGGCCCTAAAGTTAGTTCTTTTAAAACAGGAGCTGTCAGTTTACAAATCCTTATTTATGTTTTGCACATTGGTCCTTTCCATTCCCACTGCCATCACCTAATTCAGGACATTACCAACTCATCCTAAGTTATTGCAGTAGCCCTAACTGACCATTCTGTCCATGGCCACCAGATTTAGCATCTTAAAGCAACACTTGCATGGTGACACTCCCTGTTCACAAACCTTCCGTGTTTCCCTATTACATACCAAATAAAATCCAAAGTCTATGTCCTAGCATGAAACGCTGGTAGAATTTTGTACCTACCAACCACCCAAGCTCCTTTGCTAGTCCTCCATGCTTCCGCTAAATTGAACTATTTACTTTACTACTAGATTCCTAAATATACATGGATCTTTTCAATCAGTATATACTTTTCCTTCTGCCTGGAATAACTACCCTTTTCTTTCCTCTTCTCCAATGATCAAGCTAATTCCATTTCTTGCACCCCATCTTTGCTAATAAACCCAGTAAAAAGTGATTGTGCCTTCCTCTGCACCTCCAGAATAGTTAGCAAGGATATTTTTCCCTACCATGGATATGTTTGAGTACATCTTATCTCTCCTTCTAGATGGAACAACATGCACTCTTTCTTGGTCTTTGCACGTGCTGCGATTCTTTCACCTACCCCCTCCCTCCCCTACCCCTCAGCACCCCACTTGCCTAGCCCTCTCCTGTATCAGTCAGTTGCTTCAAACAACAGAACCCAAGCTTGGCTCTCCTTAAGGAATTTGTTGGAAGGGTTTTGGGGACTCACAGAATAACAGGAAGCTGGAGGACCAAGATTAGAATACAGACACGAACAAGGAACCAAGGAGGATCAAGGGCCAAAAATACAGCAGTTTTTTAACAGGGTTCTGCCATCGTTGCTGCAGGGCACTGTTGCCATTAGCCAGTACTCTCACCACCATTACATCCCTCCACACTGGCTACAGATGAGTTTTATCCATCCTGTTTTTGTTCCTCTAACACCAGATTCAATATCATGGGCAGGGAGTCTGACAGGCTGAACCCAGGGCTTGTGCTCATGCCCTGACTTCCAGGAAGGAAAGAAATATAAATGGAGCCTCTTACCTCGCTGACTTCCCTTGAGGAGACAAAGTTCTAGAGACCCAGCAGTGCACACACAATAAAGAATTTCTCGCAGATAAGAGGTTTAGGCAAGGTTACATCCCCACAAATGACAAATGTCAATCACAACTTCTATTCCCTCTTCAAGCCATACTTTGATGTCACCTCCTCTAAGAAGGTGATAAAAACTTCTCTCTCCTCCTTCCAGGAGGAGCTAGGGACTCCCTCTCAGCTCCCGGAACATCCTGAAATTTCTCTATTACAACACCATCTTGCGCTTAATATATATTATTTTTTCTATCTTAAAAAATTCATTTTTGAAAACATTAAAGTATAAAGAAAAAACAAAAGTTCACCCATAATCTCATTATTAACATTTTGGATTGAGTATTTTCATTTTTTCTTCTCTTATACACATACCTTACTTATCATGTACAGAGGTTGAGTCATACTTGTCACATGACATATTTATGCTCATCTCTCTCCTCTAGTAGATTGTGAAACCTGTGAAGGCAGAGGTGGTGGTGTTTCCTATCTTTGCATCCACCAGCTGGTAGCACCTAGACAGTGCTTGACACATGCTTGGCAAATGCTTGTTAAATCAAGTGAAAAGCTCCTCGAGGACAGAAGCCATGTTCTGTAAAACTTTATAATTATTGTAAGACTTATTATACTATCTTGCACATATTAAATATTTTAACTTAATATTTTTAAATTAAATAATTAGTTATATGTCAGTCTTAAATTTTGCAGTTTTCAGCTATAGCTATGTATGTTTTGTTCCCCTGGCTGCACAAATTTAGGCGTAAACTAGGAGTGTAAATTATAGTAGCAAGGAAATGAAAATGGCCTTTGTCTCTTCTTCCTCCCCAGCAAATCATCAGGAATATTGAACTCCCCAAATTTCTCTTCCCTTCCTCCTTGTAGGACAAGACAACTTTGAAATTCTACTTCAATGGCCATTCGTTCTGACATTTTATGGCTCATCTTTCCCATGGTCCATATAGCGTATTAAAGATGGCAGCAAATTTTTTGTCACTTTTGACACAGAGAGGTAGGATCTATTTCTCTGCCACTCTGCACTGGGGCTGGGCCTGTGACTGCTTTGAATACAGCGAAAGTGATGCTGTCCCAGTTCTGAGCCTGTCAGCTTCCTCTTTGTCCCTCTTGGAACCCAGCCTCCATGTTGTAAGGGAGCCTAAGCAACCATTTGCCGAGGTCCGTGTGGAAGAGAATAGAGGCTCCTGGCTGCCTGCCCAGGCTGAGCTCTCAGCAGACAGCTAGCTATGAGAGGAGGCTGACTTGAGAGTAATTCTCATCCCAGTCAAGCTGTCCCAGCAGATGCTACATAGAGCAAAGATGAATTGTCCCAGCCTTAATCATGACCTGACATCAAAATTGTGAGCAAACAAATGGTTCTGGTTTTAAGTCACTAACTTTTGGAATACGGTAGTGTGTTACACAGCAATGTATAACTGGAACAAACCCCAAAGTTGACCCTGCTTCTCTCCCAGAGATAGAGGAAAGATATCTTGCCTCTGGGGCAACAGCAAGAAATTTGCTCTTCCTGTTTCAAATTCCTTCTTGAGTTGTATCAGAGAACTCAGGAGTTTAAGTGGCACCTTTAAGTGTCTCACTGTAAAGTATTCCCTTTCTTCAACAACTGACCAGTGCTTCAAGAGAGACCTGAGGGCCCTCAGCTTTGCCCTCCCACAGAGCAGTTTCTCTAAACATCTAAGGCTTTGCCCGAGAGCATGAGGGCAGCCTTGATAACCCCTTCTTGTTTAGAAGTCTTCATTATAACTTCATGGAGCCCAACTAGTAGTCCTCCAAATCTTTGATTTTTCCCCAAAAGATTCATCAGATCTCTGTGAAGTTAAGACTCCACTTAGCTGCCCTAGTAGACATGGCTGGCCCCCTCTGATGCCCATACCTTAGTTATATTTGCATGATATCCAAAGTGCCTGACTAATCTCACTCAAGCTTCTGAAACTCTCATTAGCTCATAGTAAACAGACTCAGTAACCTTCCTTTGGTTTTATGATCCCCCCTTTCAATTTCTTCTGCCTGATGCTTCAGCTGCCTGCGTTGGATATCACCCCAGCATCTTAAATCCAGAGCCCTCTTCTCCTTCAGCAGCTCCCATGGTGCAATTTCCTCTTTCAATTCTGAAAGACTGCAGCAGAACATGCATTATCAGGGCATCCTAGGGTTGGGGAGAACCCAAGGGGGATCATTTAGATCACTCCCCTGACTTCAGATGGGACTACATGCACACCAGAGTGGTAACAAATAATTTAGCACGTAAAAATAACAGGGAATACTTAACTCTCTACAAGATATCTGAGATTCTTTTGCGACCCACAATCTTCCACCCTAAATCTAAAGCCTCCAGGATTGGGAATGAAGCACTTATTAAAAACTCCAGCAAGTGGATTGGGTCCTCTGCAAACCTGGGCCTCCTACGAACACTCGGGTAGGCACACACTCATCTGAAATAGGGGAGAGGTGGCGTTCAGGGACTTGATTAAACTAGATCCACTAAGAGTCCTTTTAGGTAAGGCAATCAGTCATCCAAATGGGGACATTTTTAGGTGTAAAAGGATTTGCTATTGATAATTATGTCATGGCAATGGTTACAAACTGGGACTGTCCCAGGCAAACTCAGATGAATGGTCACCCGGTGTTTGGGAGGTGCTAAGAACATGGGAGTGGGAGGAGAGGTGAGGCAGGACAGAGGTAAGAAGGGAAAAGTGTCCCAAAATGTATCTTCCATGTCCTTTGGAGCTTTTAAACCAATGGCTCTCACATTCAAATTGCCCAGGGAGCTTTAAAAAAAATCAAATCCAAGGCCCCAGCCTAGGCCAATTGTGTCAGAACCTCTGCGTGTGAAGACCAGGCATGAACATGTCTTGGACATCCCCAGGTGATTTTAATGCACAGGCAAGGTTGAGAACCGTGCTTGGGACATTTGGTGAGTATCTCAACTCATCTCAACTCATATATATATTTTATATATAGCAATGTGTACCTGTTAATCCCAAACTCCAAACTCCTTGGGTGCAAGCTGAGTGGTCCCTTTGGAGCCAAAAGATTCAAACATTCCTGTAAAGTTTGACACAATAGGTTGTGTTCAGCTACAAAGAACAGAAGACCTTAATAATAAATAAGGAGATTTATTACTTCATTTAAATGAAGGCCTAAGGTAGAGTGAAGTTAGGCTTTGTTAATTTGGTGGCTCAATGACGTGCTCAAAGTCACATTTTTGAAACACTGTGCATATTGTCACTTACTCAGTGATGCCTGGGAAAAACAAGGTCAGGCTGACGTCACAGAGTTTTATGTTGACTAGTCACATGTTCTCTGTGTCCCGACCACCAGCAGTGTCTGGCCCTGGCAGGCACCCAGTCATTGTTGATTGAATAAATGTTAGCTCTTCCCATTAAAAAAAAGTCTTACATTCTTCTGCCTTTTCCCTCTGTCATCCCAACTTGTTGGCTTTCTTTTGGGCTAGTTCCCTGCATAGTCATGAGATGGCTTCCACAGTTCTAGGCATCAAATTCAGGCATGAAGTCCCGAAGGACTGTCTCATCCCTGTTTCTTTCTAAGATCTAGAAGACTTTCCTAGAATCTCCCCAGCAGACCTCGTCTCCTGTTGCATTAGCCAGACCTGGGTCATTTGCCTGTAAACAATCACTGGCAAAGAGAATAACGTCACCATGATTGGCTTGGGTAGCTCAGGGCTTTTACTGCTGAGCTGGCTGAGGGTCTTCTTCCCTGAGGGAGGGACACTCGGCAAATCAGAGTTCTGCTGGCAAGAAAGGAAGAGTGTATAGGGACCAATAGTGTTTGCAGCACCTAACTGTACCCCAAATCAGGAACATCTGCAGCAAACCCAGTCAGGTTGGTTTGTGGATAGAAATACCCACCCTAATGGGGTTTCCTGCTGATCAGATGAGACTGTGTAAGCAAAAGCGCTATGCATTAAGTACTATTTTAAAATCATGTATTTTTAATTTTTATTATTATTTTTTAAATTGAAACATAGTTGATTTGCAGTGTTGTGTTAGTTTCAGATGTACAGCACAGTGATTCAGTTATTTATATATATATATATTCTTTTTCAGATGCTTTTCCCTTATAAGTTATTACAAAATATTGAGTATAGTTCCCTGAGCTACACCATAGGTCCCTGTTGGTTACCTATTTTATATATAGCAATGTGTATCTGTTAATCCCAAACTCCTAATTTATCCCTCTCCCCTCCTTTCCCCTTTGGTAACCATAAGTTCGTTTTCTATGTCTGTGGGTCTAAATCTGTTTTGTAAATAAGTTCCTTTGTATTAGTTTTTTAGATTCCACATGTAAGTGGTATCATATGATTTTTTTTTTTTAGAATTTTATTTTACAGAAGGAAAACAAAGGCACAGGGAAATGGAACGCTATTACCAAGTTTACCCACGCAGTCCTGGTCAGAGGCCATCTGAAGTGCTGGCCTGTGTGTGTCACAGGTGACTGTTCTGCAAACACTTTCCACATCTGGTTTCCCAGCTCAGCCATGGGGTCTTCCATGTGGGGCTTAAGAATGAGGTATAGAATAAATATGAAACAGAAATTGAATGGGATATTGCTGGAGGAATACTATTTATGATGTGTGGGGAGAGAATGGAGGAAGTATTTGCAGTGGTCAGGAGAGGAAGAAACACTTAAATGGAGGTGAAATAAAAACCAAATGGAGACCCACAGAAGATATACAGATGTCGAAAGAACCCCTGGCAGGAGACGTTTGGGAAGTAGGACACTATTGCTTAATATCTGTCATGCTTGCAAAGGGTTCATTACTTGTGATGTTACAAGATGTTTTTTTCCCTGATTCCTAGAAGTTGATCTGTCAAAACACAGATGTTACATTAGGCTGCTTTGCTGTTTGTAGGACAGCTTGGCACCTTATGTTAAAGACTTCAACCACTTGGGGAGTCTTTGCAGAGGAGAGGATGGGGGACTGAGATGTGCATGAAGCTGAGATTCTTTTTCTCGAATCATTTTGGAAATAATTAACTTAGTTCTTTGAAAATGTGTGTATTGCTTCTCTTTCCCCCACTCCACCCTTTCTTAAAAATCTTTGCTCCAGCCTATGTAGTTTCCTCATGTTCTTGGCATGGGTATAATAATATGTTTGAGAATTTTGAAATCCAGACCATGAAACAAAATATTCTGTGGTTAACACACAGTGCCGGTGGGGTAGTGTCATTGAGAACACCACTGACCAAACAACCATATATACCAGTATTTACTTTCCGGTGGTTCCTTGTTCTGCCATCTCTAGGGTCTAATTTACATTTGGAATAGTAAACCAGGACCAACAATACAGAGGAAAGAGCCAGAGTTACACAACCGATTCATTCTTGGTTAATACATCCAAGTTAGCAAGGCTACTCTTGAGTGAAATTACAAAAATGATAATGTCTCTTTGGGAGGCCCATCTCACTTCTCTTCCGCATGTCTCTGTTCCCTGCTGTCTTTCTCTCCTACTGATGAAATAATAAGAGTTCTCCAACTCCAGCATCCCAGAATCCTGCCCACTGCTGCACCCTTCCCACTGGTTTCTTCCCCCTGGTTATCACAAGCACCACCACCCCCTCCCTGCAACCCTCAGTATATTCCAGCTCAGCATGGCTGGTCCACACTGGGTGTTAGGATAGCGTGACTGAGTAAATCAGTTTACTTTAAGGCGTGAATGACTGAAGATATTTACCTTTTAAATGAAGCTCTTTTAACACAAATGGATCTGTAATTGGTGGAACTCTAGGCAGTGACAAAGAACAGTAAAAGTGAAGACTTTCAGGCAGTGACAAAGAAAAGAGTGGTGACGGAAATCTGGGGCCATCTTTGATATCACCCACTTAGGCCACAGCAAACTTAAGCTACTTAACATCAGCTTGAGAGTCACACCTCCTCATCTGGGAGAGAAGTAGAGAGGAAAACAAGGAGATGTTATTCTTCTAAAATCATGAGTTGCCTCCTTCTTTGCCTTGGATTTGCCTCCTCCTTTTATGTCAGCGGTCATGGTTGTCTCTGGGTTATGTCCTCAGTCAGTCCAGCGTGGGCTTATAATTGCACAAACTGTGATAAAAGAAACACATATCCCAGAATACTTTTCCGGGAAGAAGTTCTTCTAAGACATCAGACTTTGGACCACAAGGTCCAGACTTATGTTCACAAGGATCTCGTTTATAAGCAGAGTTTTAAAAGAAGCAAACCCAGAAAAGCTTGGTAAAAGGTGACAATGATAATGATATATCCATGGGCTCTACCCTGGGAATTCCCTCATGAATAGACTCCAAAAGAATGTATAGGCTCTTTAGTTAAGCCTGATGAACTTCTTGTGTTAAACATCAAAAGCAGTTAAAGAATCATAACCCTGAACAAAACAGTGAACTACCAGGTTCTGCTACTGACTCCCTCTCATTATATATGCACGTAGGCACTCCGTATCTTGGTTTTCCCACAAAAATAAAACTCTGTGCCTGATTGTCTGTAATAGCAAAAGGTTGGAGATAAAAATCTAATGTTTATCAACAGGGAACTTGTTAAATAAACGATAGTATGTCTACACGATGAGGTAATTAGGCAGCAATCAAAAACGACAAGGAAGCTATTTTCTGGCATAGGACTAACTCCCACAGAGATTGAATATATAAAGGTGTTACCTGCTGTGTAAGAAGGGGCCACACAGAGACACACTTATTCACATTTGCTGCATTTGCATAAATAAATAATAATTAGATGGTTACTTGTACAGAGAAAATAGGTAGGGGAGTGAAATAATGGAACAGGTGTGGCAGCCAGACTCTTCACCATTTTCTATTGTTTGGATTTTTGAGCCATGAAAATGGATTACCTACTCAAAAGCTTTTGTGATTACAATTTGAAATATTTTCAAAGTGGTTTGTCGAGAATAATATAATTTGTTATATTATCAATTATTTATATTATTTGTTGTATTATTAATTATTTATTAATAATATTAATTAATTATTAAATAATTAATATTATATGTTATATTATTAATTATTTATATTATTTGCTAATATAATTTGTTATATTATTTGTTATATTATTGATTATTTATATTATTTGTTATATTATTAATTATTCTTACGATGTGTTATATTATTTGTTATGTTATTCTCCAGTGAAGTAGGTTGAAGTTGGATGATGTTCTCCATAGGATGGAGGAGGAAACAGCCTCCAAGTGACCTGGCTAAGATCCCACCTCTGCCACTCTTTGATTTTGGGCAAGCCGCTTACCTCTTCCAGCCCAATCTGTGAAATTGGAATAATAATAGAATTGAAAAGATGAATGTGGCGGCAGGTGAGGACTCAGTGAAAGTTAGCTGCTATCACATGGCTGGTCAGTGGCTGAGATCCTAAAACCCAGTTCTCCTGACTCCTAGTCCAGTGTGTGCTTCACCAGAAGCTACATAGGAAAGAGGCTGTTCTTTGGTGTTCAAAGAATTAGAGATTTCTTTGAAGGAAGGTATCTTCTAAGAGGTAAGAACAACTTGGTATTAATAAAAGAAGAGCCTCTGAAATGAATAGATTTTCCCTCTAAAAGTTGTTCTGTCTTCCGGGTACCGTAACACTTTAAAAATTAACATTGTTGGATGAATTAATATGATGTCTGAGGTTTGATTTAAAACAATATAGGAGTAGAGGAAGTAGGTGGGGGGTATAGATGAAACAAATTTGCTGTGAGTTGCAAACTGTTGAAGCTGGATGATGGAGACATGGAGGTTTATATACAACTTTGTCTACTTTTAAATATGTTTAACATTTTCCATAATAAAAGGTAAATGTATATATTGCAGCAGATTAAAGATGGCTACAAAATTCTCTGATACTCCCCCTATTTGAGTGGTGGGGTCTATGTCACCTCCCCTTAATTGGGTGGGCTCTGTAGCTGTTTTGATCAATAGAATACAGTGGAAGTACCCTGTGCTAGTTTGCTGACTTTGGCCTTACGAGACTGGCAGCTTCTCTTGAGACACACGCCTGGAGCCCTGAGCTGCCATGTATGAAGTATGTCTGACTGTCCTGCTGGAGAGACCATGAGGAAGGGGCTTGCGAGCATGTGAAGAGGGAAAGGGGCCCAGCTTTCCAGTCATCGCCACAAAGGAGGCCAGCATGTGAATGAAGCTACCTTCGTCCCCACCAGCTCAGCTCATTGACCAGTGGGATACCATTGAGTGACTTAGTTGTTGACCCATAAAGCATAAGAATTGCCCAGTCAAACTTTGCTCAAATTCCTGCCCCACAGGGAGTGAGCATTGTAAGATGATTGATGTTTTAAGCACCAAGTTTTGGGGTTGTTTGTTACACAGCACTAGACTGATAATGAACACACACACACACTTACTTTAAAAATTAAGTGCAAGACATTTAAATATCTGGCTACCTAAAATGTTGCAGCATGATTAAACTAAGGTGTAAAATTATGAAGAGCTTGTTTCTCAGTGTAACAAAATTAAGTATTTGAAGTTCAGGACAGTATTGTAAAGGCAGACTGGTCTTTTTAGTAAGTAAATTGTAATGATAGGTTGTGAAAGACTTTCAGAGTCTGAGAAGTCTTCATTTGGTACCAATTTTGTTGACAAAACTATCGATGGGCAAAAAACTGTCAAAGCTTTTAGGAAAAAAGAACACAAACACGTTACAGATAAATGCAGCCATGTCTCAACTGAATGTGATTTGGTGGCCACTTTTCATAGTTTTCAATTCATCCCTTCATTTCATAACATACATGTTTCATAGAGTAGATATAATACTAATCATAGTTTTTTGAGCACCCATCGATTTTTAAATCCAGTTTATTCATCATTTGCTTGTGCAAATTGCACTTAGGTTGATTTAAGTGGCAATTTCACTTAATGGAGAGAGCTCCATTTTATTTACATTCATATGTGACATAGTTAGCAAACAAAGAAACAGCAGAAAAAAAGAGAAAACTTCCTGCGAGTGTCCTTGTGCTTTATATAGAACCTTCTCCAGTTCTCAGATTGGGCAGGTTATATCAAACCCCAGCTTTTTAGTAAGGCCCCTCCCACTTACCTTATTGCAGAACAGCAGCCCCTGTTACTCTGGCACCTGGTTCTGCTTTGTTTTCCTTTGTGGTAACTATGAAAGCATTATATTTTACATCGGCTTGTTTGCTGTCCTCCTCTGTCACTAACATGAAAGACCCTTTGGACCTAAAACATTGACTAGCACGTAGTAGATAAGTAATAAATATTCATTAAGTGAATATTTTTATCCCAGTTGATTTATGATGGGAAACCACCTAAATGTATCAAAATACGGGAACAGTTAAATAAGTTATAGTGTAGCCATGTGATAGAATAGTATACGAATTATGATGCGGTACTAACTTCCAAAGATGTACATGGTGGGGGGGACTTTAAAATTATTGCCAGACACAGATATACATGGAATATTACTCAGCCATAAAAGAAACGAAATTGAGTTATTTGTAGTGAGGTGGATGGACCTAGAGTCTGTCATACAGAGTGAAGTAAGTCAGAAAGAGAAAAGCAAATACCATATGCTAACACATATATATGGAATCTAAAAAAAAATGGTTCTGACGAGCCTAGGGGCAGGACAGGAATAAAGACACAGACGTAGAGAATGGACTTGAGGACACGGGGAGGGGGAAGGGTAAGCTGGGACGAAGTGAGAGAGTGACATGGACATATATACACTACCAAATGTAAAATAGATAGCTAGTGGGAAGCAGCTGCATAGCACAGGGAGATCAGCTCGGGGCTTTGTGACCACCTAGATGGGTGGGATAGGGAGGGAGGGAGGGAGGCGCAAGAGGGAGGAGACATGGGGATATATGTATATGTATAGCTGACTCACTTCGTTATAAAGCAGAAACTAACACACCATTGTAAAGCAATTATACTCCAATAAAGATGTTTAAAAAAAAAAAAAAGACAAAGCTGAAAATGTGGATCCTGCAGCGATGCTGGGGAACTGATATAGAGTTCATGTAAAAAGCCCCTCAAATGTCTGGTTCAGTGAGTTCTTTTGGAGCGTCTTTGTCCCAAGCCAGAATTCTAAAGTGGAACCATGTAACCATGTGTCAGAGAATAAAACTGTTGTCACTCCCTCACCACCCCACCAAAAAAATTTCCAGAGATCTCTAGGTCTGCAGGAGGAGACCACCAGCCTCCTGACACACACTTTCATTTCTGTGAGAAGAATTATTAATAGCCATTAACTTATTCTGAAATGTAAGAAGGCAGTTAGGTGCCCGATGCCTGAGGGAAGGACAGTGTATTTCCTGTGGCTGAGCCAATCTCTCTGTCCCGGTGCTTTTTCGTGCAAATCCTTCTCGGGAGGAAGTGCTCTCATTTGTGTAAGGAGCCCAGGGGCCTTCTGAGGGGAAGTGACTGAGACTCTAATAACTTAGCCCTGAAACTCAAAGTTAGACAACTCTGTTGGGGCAGATTGAGAGGGCCCTGCATAAGGCAGAGGGTCTTTTGACATAAAATTACCTTGAGCGTGGAAAAAGATAGGACTGCTGGTCTGTTGTATCCTGAGCTGACACGTGTCAGTGACCATTCTAGGCCCGTGAACATGAAAGCAGGAGTCTGTGCTAGGGCAGCACCTTGGGGTGCCGGCCTGTGCTGACCTTTTACCAAATGATCCATCTGGTGGGTAGCTAACGCCTAGGCCGCGCTTAACACTGAGAAGTGGTTAAATCCAGGCCATAGTCTCTGTGACTCTAGAGAGATTGGATATTCTTATCTTCCCCGGGCCCCAGATGACGTCAGAATCCCCCCACCCCCGACCCAAGCAAGTCAGCAGATGTTCCTGGGGTGGTGAGGAAGGAGGTATGGAAGGGCGCTAGACTGGACATCCTGTGAATCTTGGTAAGAGGAGATTCAGATACTTCTCTTTGGGATACAAGGGGATGGAGGGATAGTATTCTATCTTACATCGTAACATCAGATATCTTCACTACATGCTCTACTGGATTAAATGGTGTCCCCCAAATATTCATGTCCCCTTGGAACCTCAGAATGTGACTTTATTTGGAAATAAGGTATTTGCAGAAGTAATTAGTTAGGATGAGGTCGTACTGGACTAGGTTGGGCCCTAAATCCAGTGATTGGTGTTCTTATTAGAAGGCCACGTGAACATACAAGAGACGTAGACACACAGGGAAGATGGCTACGTGAGGACAGAGGCAGGGTTTGGAGTGATGCTGCCGTAAGCCAAGGAGGCCAAGGATTGCTGGCGCCCACCAGAAGCTAGAAGAGGCAAGGAAGGATCCTCCCCTAGAGTGCTGAAAGGTAGCAGGGCGCCGCCAATATCTTGATTTTGAGCTTTTAGCCTCCAGAACTGTGAGAGTGTAAATTTCTGTTTCTTGAAGACATCCAGTTTGTGGTATTTTGTTCTGACAGCCCTAGGAAACTAATGCACATGCATTTATAAGATGATCATAATTTTGAAAAAAATGATAGGTAGGTCAATCACTCACATATATGTGAATGCACAGGGGAAAGCATACAGAAAAGTGGCATATTACACAAAGAGCTTGTAGCAAAAATTAGTGGTGGGTATTTTTAGCGGTATGAAAATGAGTGACTTTTATTTCCTTCTTTTTTCTTCTTCAATTTTTCTATCACCAACAGTTATTACTTTAATTAATTGGAGCTAAATCAACTGCTCCTCTAATGGATGCTTCTGGCGCATTAACACCCAAATCTGTAAATCAGATTGTTTTAAATCCCACTTTAAAAAGTACTTATATTGGTATTTAACCAGTATTGCCCACCAAATGTATTTATCTTTCTAAGCACAGCCATGGTTTGCTTTTATTTAGTTTTTTTATTTCTTCATTTCGTTTTCTGTCAAAAGATAATCCTCTTCAAGTTACAAAACTCCACATTCCCCTGGAGTTTTAAATATTTCTCAATTTTTCCTTCTAACCATGTTGATGTTTAAAATCAGTTGGTGATTCTAGTCTTCTTAGAAATGAATGAAATCATCTCAATAACGATAATAACCAGCCTTGCTCTGGGCTGGGCACTATTCGAAGTGCTTTACGCACATTGACTAGGCCTAGAACCCTCTTCATCTCCAAAACGTCCAGTTTGGATGATTAATTATGTGGTCACTCCGCCTATGAGGTCCTATAATTATCCCCCATCTTACAAATGAGGAAACCAAAGCAAGAGAAATTCAGTAATCTGTCCAAGTTCACACAAGGAAGTAGGGACAGAGCTGGGATTTGAACCCAAGCTCCAGAATCCATGCTCTTCTAAATACTATACGATACTGTTTGCACTGCATCTGGTAGAAAAATATGGAAGAGTATAGATGCTACAAATGAAATATAACTTTTTTTCTAGGTAATTATTGACTAGGTGCTTTAGGTGTTATTTAAAATCTATTTTATATCCTACAAATAAGCATGATAGAGAGTAAAATGGATTTAATGAGTTTCCTTAAAGTCCTGGAAAATGAGTCTGAAATTGTTCTTACATAAGAGCACAGCCGTTAGGCAAGGACATTGTCAGAAAATCAAAAGGCTGCAGAGACCAACTGACCACAGGGCACAGAGCAAATGGATCCCTGACTTCAAACTTTTCACTGTCTTCTTTTGCCCTTAGGATCCAGCCTAACAGCCCTCACCCAGACTCCAAGACCGTGTCCACCTTTCCAGTCTTAATGGGTTTTCTTCCTGCTTCTGGAACATTTCATCTTTTCTGCCACTTCCAGGTTTTTCTCTGCATACCCTCTTCTCTCTGCCCGAAGAGTTCTCCCTTCTTCGCGAACTTTGCCAAGAAAGTTAAAGGTTAAACCCCACTTTTCAGAGCGGTATTTCTTGACCCTGGTTCCCCCACCCTCCGCCCCCCCAGAACCTCTGCAAAATTCGGTCCCTTAGTTACACGCACCAAGGGCTTGCTCTGCTCACTTTTGTAACACTCATGGCTCCAATGCAACCTCTGTCTTCCCCATCCCGCTGGGCGGCCCTTATCCAACTTGCTCAAGGCTGCATCCCCGACATCAACACACAGGGAGTCATCTGGAAATATTTGTAAACTAAATTCCTGACTGCCACACAGACTAAAGGAAATAGAAGACTCCTCTCCACACACACGTAAGCTTCGGGCTTGAAAAGTTTACAGTTAATGAAAGCAATAAACAAGAATACATCAATCATAAGACTGCAAAATTAACAGAATGGGGTTAAGGCCATGGCTGAGGCTGTACTATTTAGCAACCCCTAAAGCTGATGGCTAAATTCATCAGATAGGATTTTGAGAAGATGTCTTGCCTGTATTAAATTAATTAACTGTAGAATGTTCTGATTTGCACATGAGAATTTACACTTCTCACATCCCACTTGTACAGAAAGATCCAGCGTCCGTCTGACACTAGATATGCTCCACATCAGCAAGATACATAAGTGGACCGGGAGCTAACAAATGATTATCTTTCATAGGGGCTAATTGTTTTTCCCTTCTGGAGATATTAGTCATGACATATACAAATATCAATTATAGCTATTTATAAAGGGAGAGGTAACTAAAAAGCAAGAAAACTGATTTTTTAATGACAGTTATGAATTCTTTTATTAGTTTGTATACCTCAGAGATCAGCTGCCTGGGTACTCCCCAGATATTCTAGAGTTATGGGGGGCACTCTTTTAGATGATATTTAAATAAAAATTGTCAACTACATAGGGTATCAGATGGTGACGGGTTGGGTATGGTGATGGGTTGGTAAATGCTACAGAGAAAGTTAAACAGGACAGGGCATCCCTGGTGGTGCAGTGGTTAAGAATCTGCCTGCCAATGCAGGGGACACGGGTTCGAACCCTGGTCCGGGAAGATCCCACTTGCCGTGGAGCAACTAAGCTCATGCACCACAGCTACTGAGCCTATACTCCAGAGCCCACGAGCCACAAGTACTGAAGCCCTCGCACCTAGAGCCTGTGCTCCGCGACAACAGAAGCTACCGCAATGAGAAGCCCGTGCACCACAACAAAGAGTAGCCCCCGCTCGTCGCAACTAGAGAAAGCCCGCACACAGCAACGAAGACACAACACAGCCAAAAATAAATAAATAAATTTATTAAAAAAAAAAAAAAGTTAAACAGGACAGAGGACTAGGAAGTGAGGGGACATTGTAATGTTAAATAGGCTGGACAAAGAAAGCGTCACTGAGAAGATGGCTTTTGAGAAATGACTTGAAGTTGGTGAAGGGCGGGTGGAGGTAGGACAGAGAGGGGGCAAGCTTTCCAGCAAGTACAAAGGACCTGAGGCAGAAGCATTCCTGCTGAGTTCAGGAAGAGCACGGACGCTAATCTGGCTGGAGGGGAGCCAGCGAAGTGGAGAGAAGCAGAAGATGGAGACTGAGGAACTTGGAGTAGGAAATAAAAGGCTGCTGTAAGGTCTTGGCTTTTATCCTGAAGAGATGGGAAGTCGTTGGAGGATGTGACAAGAGGTGTAATATGATCTGACTGCTTGTTGAGTATAGACTTGAAGGGTCAAGGGTGAAATCACAGTAAATAATCTAGAGGCTTCTGTAGAAATGCTGACAAGAGATGATGGTGGCCTGGACCAGGGAGGTGGCAGTGGGAGATGAGAAAAGATCAGATTACAGATATACTTTGAAGATGGAGCCACCTGTCTGATTACTTCCTTTTAAATGTTGATACACATAGCCACCTTTTCTTCCAGAAAGCTTGTGTCGATTAATACTTCCCATAGACAATTTAGGCAGCAGGCATTTCTCCATACCTTCACCAACAGTGACTTAATGTATTGCCTAAAATTTTAGAAGTGAAAGTTAATTCACATTATTTCTCTTTCGAGGGAATCAGTCATTTCCTGAAATGACCAAACTACAAGAAACATCTTGGAGTTGAGAATCCCTCCCTCAGAAGGCAAGAGTTGTGAGCTCTAACCTGTTACTACGTAACATCCTCATGTTGGGATGGGGAGCGAGCACTCTCACTGAGATGGCTTAATAGCCGGCCTGACCTCGTGTTGCATGCAGACCCACCTCTGGTCTCTCAAACCACATTAGATGAGCGACAAGGTCAAATCACACAACTGAAGTGACTCACCACCCGGACATTCTACTTTGGCCTCCCACAATGAAAGGACTCTATCTTGTGGATTTGCTGTCGTTGTTGACATTGAGGAACAGTTGTTTGTTTTACTTAAGATGAAATAATTCAAAGTGATTTTCTAAGGCTCAGTATTTCAAGGACTTGTTGAATTTTCTGCATTATGGTCCACACAGGTGACCGGCAAAGCTTGCACTTAGCAACTGTCTTTCAGCCCTCAATTTCTGTATCTGCCCTCATCCACTCTGGCGCATGGACACTGCAATTTCATTTCTTACTTCCTTCTGCTGAGATAATTGCACCTTTGGGGAAAGGCATCTAAAGTATCACCGAGAAAACAAGAAAAGAAAAAGGTGACTGCTTAGGGTGCTTCTGTTAATTTGTCTTCATTCTGGCTTGCTTTCTCTCTGGCTTCTTTTTTTTAAAGGGGAAACAGAGTGTGGGTTACATGCACACTCTCTGTACTATTTTTTTTTAAATTAATTAATTTATTTTTGGCTGTGTTGGGTCTTCGTTTCTGTGCGAGGGCTTTCTCTAGTTGCGGCGAGCGGGGGCCACTCTTCATCGCGGTGTGCGGGCCTCTCACTATCGTGGCCTCTCTTGTTGCGGAGCACAGGCTCCAGACGCGCAGGCTCAGTAATCATGGCTCACGGGCCCAGCCGCCCCACGGCATGTGGGATCTTCCCAGACCAGGGCTCGAACCCGTGTCCCCTGCATTGGCAGGCAGATTCTCAACCACTGCGCCAGCAGGGAAGCCCTGGCTTCTTATTTTATGTATTTATTCCTCCGGGTTGGAGTAATTGCATTTCTGGTCTTTCTTCTTTCTTCTTTGGGTGGCCAGAGTTGGCTTAATAAGACTCTTACAACACCTTAAAGGTTTCTTTTGTTCCAACATATCGGGTTCCTTTGGATTGTTTATCCTAATGTTTTTCATTGCTTCTCTGTCCCCACCCGTTTTCAAATTTTCTATTGTGTGCACACAGGTTTCTTCTTGAACCTGAAATTGTTTGCTGAGACGTCTGATCTCCATCTGCAAGCAAACTGGAAAGAGGCTGGTTCAGTAGAACTGTCGCCTTCTTTTTCTCAGCGTGTGCTTGCGTTTCTGTGACAGTTTGGGCTGTGAACTAATTTCCCAATGTTTGGCAGTACACGGGGATTGTTGACGCATCCATCACACCCACACACACAAGGAGATCTTTTAATTTATTTATTTAATTTATTTATTTTGGGCTGTGTTGGGTCCTCGTTGCTGCGCGCGGGCTTTCTCTAGTTGCGGTGTGCGGACTTCTCATTGCGGTGGCTTCTCTTTGTTGCAGAGCACGCACGGGCTCTAGGCGCACGGGCTTCAGTAGTTGTGGCTCACGGGCTCTAGAGCACAGGCTCAGTAGTTGTGGCTCATGGGCTTAGTTGCTCCGCGGCATGTGGGATCTTCCCTGGACCAGGGCTCGAACCCGTGTCCCCTGCATTGGCAGGCAGATTCTTAACCACTACACCACCAGGGAAGTCCCAAGGAGATCTTTTAAAGAGTGTGATTAAACCTCCCAGAACTCCCTCCCATTTGCCACTCACTTTTGCCTGGCTCTCCTGCTGCCCCTTTGGTGGGAGTTTTGGTTTTACATGAGAAAGAATTATTTTCTAGGTTAGATTTTCCAAGGTAGCAATTTAACTGTGATTGTTATCCTTTTTAAGAAGGGATGTCTTATTTTGGAACTGAGAAAGAAGCTGGGAGAATTCCACGAAAAAAATAACAGTGAAAGAAAAGAAGTGAGGTTTAAAATACACAGCCACCTAAATTTCCATTTAAATTTAGAAGTAGTTCGCAAGATACCATCAAATCGCGAGGCCCTCTTAGACGTGGGAGCTTGATCGTCAGTTAGTCTTCCTCGTCGCTTGGTTGGAGTTTATCTTTGAACGCTGCCGGTTCTATGCGAGCGGTTGTCAAGGAAACCTGGGCTGTGAGGCACTTCCTGAGTTCTTTCCCCAGGAGCATGGGTGTGCAGTGGGGGCTTCTGTCTGCAGCTTATTATAGTTTTATCTCGATTAATATGAACAATCACTTGGTGACAGGGAAATTGTTTTACATTTTGTGATGAGGCATTGAAAAAAGATACCGTCATTTTGTTCACCAGCTGGATTTTAATTGATGTGCCACCTAACAGTTATTCACTAATATTGTTTACAATTCACCATCCCCAAAGACTTTCATATGTGGATTTAGAATGATGTCCTAATAAAAATATGAGTCATGAAAATTACCCAGTTTTTCAATTCTACAAAGATGAAAATTGTGATCTAAGTATTATTCATAGTCTCCATTTCCCTACTGATATGGATTTGACTCATGGATTAAGAGAATCCTCACGCACTCAATATGAATCTTTAAATGTTTCTTTCAGCACAGCTTTTAGATTTTCCTTTGCTTAAGCCACTCTGTTCTAACGTGAGGGTTTTTAAACAGATAATCTTTCGTTTGTTTAGTTGAGGGAAAATCCATAATATTCTATTATTTGGCTCTATGAAATGAGGAACTTGGAAAGATAATATTGTTTCCAATACAGTAAGAAATTAGCAGGTCATCTTTCTTAGCTGAGTCCATTCGGGCTGTTATCACAAAATAGCTTGTAAACAACAGAAGTTTATTTCTCGCAGTTCTGGAGGCTAGAGGTCCGGGGATCAGGGTGCGAGCAGGGTTGGGTGATAGGCCTCCTTGTGTGGTGGAAGGGACGAGGGATCCCATTCAAGAGGGCTCCACCCTCATGACTTAAGCACCTTCTACCCGCCTCCTAATACTAATACTATCGTCTTTGCGGGGTCAAGATTTCAAAATATGAATTTTGTGGGTGGGGCAGAAATATTCAGACCACAGCACTAGCTCAGCAACTTTGTACTAATGCCTGTGACCTATTAAGTTCAAGTCAAAATTAGATAGCTAATGTTCATTCATTCACTCATTCATTCATTCACCTATCCACCCATCATTTACTCTGAGGAAGCCTCTGTAACAAACAGTGTCACTTCAATGAAAGACCATGTGGTATTGCAGATTGATGACTTATCTGAGCTAAGGCTGAGTGTAAGTGTACACAGCCAGATGGTGGAAAGTCATATATACAATAATAAAGGGCTTGGGTTTTTTTCTTGTAGCAAATGAAAGCCATTGTAAGATTGCCATCAGAGGAAAAGCAAGTCGCTGACAGCAACATAGAGGATAACTTGGGGTGGAAGAGTGGTGTCAGGGGAGCGTCAAGGAGTATGCTGCAGTGGTCCAGGCAAGCCTGGCCTGAGGGAGGGACACCCAGGGTGCAGACGGGAGAAACACGCTTTAGAGATGTTTACTAGGTAGAATTGTAAAGACCTGTTTGATTACCCTGGAAGCACTAGGAGGGTGAAGTTGACTTTGACTCCCAAGCAGGGGAGGACAGATGTAAGAGACTGGAAGATAAAACTGTAAGTTTGGGAGACATTGAGTGGGGGCTGCCTGAGGGGAAGCGCAAGAGAGCTCTGCAAAAGCCGAGCCCGGAGGTCAGGACACCTGAAACACGTCCTACTGCCAGCCACACCTCCTCACTTTTATTTCTGGGTCTCTTAGTTACAATCTTTATTCTCACTTTCCCAGGCAGACTGTGATGTTCTGTTAACAGGTCTTCTCCCAGCCTCAGCTCGGGTCTCTGCTCCTTGAAATTCTCTCTTCTTGCTGCCCCCAGAGTGACCCAAATGAAATGCTAATCTGCCATTTCCTGATTAGTTCCTTAAATGACATTTCCATGTCATTTAACTCTTTTCAGTGGCTCACTCCTCCCCATCGTGTGATAAAGTTCAGGCTCTTTGGCATAAGCCCATGAGCCCTCTCTAAGTGACCCTTGCTGACTTCATGAAGGACTATCTCACACATTTTGCTCCAGCCCTACCAGCCCCTTGCAGTTCCCTGACCTCCCCCTGTGCTGTTTTAGGCTCCTGCTGTTACCTCTTGCTGGTAAGGTTGAAGAAGTGGGAGCAAATGGACTAATTAATGAGGCAAGGACCTGGAGGATGTAGAAAGCAGGCGATCAAAGACACAGGAAGGCAGGTAGAGAGAGCCTCTGCTGGGATTTTAGGAGAGACGTAGGAATTGTAGGGGATATGATAGAGATAAATGCATGGGTGACCAAAAGGGCAGGAAGTTGAGTGCAGGGGAAACACTGGATCTGGGCTGTTTCTGCCAAACGCAGGATCTCTCTAAGGGGCAATTTTGGCTCAGGGACTTTCCAATGACCTGACGGAGATTTTCTCAGAACTTTGCTGCAGTCAGAGGCCCTTCCTACTCAAGCCTGCCTTCCCTCTCTCCTTTCACAGGTGTCACACCAGCATCATGGCTCAAAGCCTCTCCCTGATGACTCCTGCTCCCTCCCCCTTTACCTTCATAGGCATTCCCCTCAATAAATCTCTTGAACATCTAATTCCATCTTTGTGTCTGGCTCTTCAAGGACCCCAAATGATATATAACATTTTGTAAGTTACACAAATGT
This sequence comes from Balaenoptera musculus, assembly GCF_009873245.2. Taxonomy (NCBI): domain Eukaryota; kingdom Metazoa; phylum Chordata; class Mammalia; order Artiodactyla; family Balaenopteridae; genus Balaenoptera; species Balaenoptera musculus. The sequence continues at coordinate 42,505,975 of NC_045789.1, read as the reverse complement.
AGGGGGCAGGGGTGGGGGATAAAAGGACCAAGGGACTTGATTTGATGCCTCCACGTGGTGGAAGAACAGAAGTGAGAGCACAGGAATTGCAAGGCTAGACGGTGAGGGTCAGAGAGTAGGATATGAGAACTTAATTGATCAGGAAGTGAGGGGTTTAGGGGTAACAAAAGACCAAGAATGGTCATGGGGAATAGATGGGTGAAGCAGAGTAGAAGTGTAGGTCAATGATATTGGACAGGAAATACAAGGCAAGAATGTTAGTTTTTACTGATTTTACTCAGAACAGCCTTGAGACCAGTTCAAAGACAGCAATTCTCAGCTTTCTTTGCAGTTGGGGGTGGCCAAAAAATAAATGTCAGTAGAAGTCATTGGGTTGGGGAGGGAGATCTGGGAAAAATTTTGAAGTGAGCAATCACCTGGAAGGTGCACCCGTTTGCCATTTCTTTTTCCCTTTTCTTCTTTAAGCCTTTCGGCCAGGTTGACCCCGGAGGCCACTTTAAGGGCAGAAACCAAGGCTAGGATGGTGGAGCAGACTACAGTCCTCAGTGCCAGGGGTTCACCTTTCTCAGCCCGAATCACCTAGTTTCTAGACCTGTTTTATGTGAGTGAACTCTGGATTATTTAAGCCACTTATCTGGGTATTTTATGTACAGCCAAACTGATCCTAACTAATACAGATACACTGTTCACACAGACACAGCAATAGGAACTTCTCCTGGTAGTTGGTGTAGACAGAAAGAAAGTATGTACACGAGATGGCAAAGCGCTTTGAGTATAAGGGGGGATGACTTGGAGGCTATCGTTGAAAGGAGCAAGAGGGCGGTGGCAGTTCTGTGAATGTGTTGGAGGATCAAAAGAGCAGATGTTTTGACACGCGAGTGGAGAAGTAATGGGTTGGAAACATCAGTGGAAGACAGCCAGTGGGAGAATATTTACCTCTCCTGCCTGGCCCCAGTGATTGTGAGGTGATGGAGAGGAGCAGCTTCTCTGTTAGAATGCTGAAATGGAAGAGTTTGTTTCCAAGGAGAGTTCTGGAAAATAATTGAAATGGACAAGAGAGCTCTATCAAGTGAAGGGAAGAGTCAGAGGAAATAAATCACAAAAGAAGATTGAGGTAAGAGGAGAGGAGAGGACCGGGGGAAGCGTGGAGGGCTGCCTTTGGCGGTGGGGGCAGTGTCCAAAGATTGCAGAGAATAGAAGCACAGAGAGAATGGCTTGCACCAGTGTTTCTTCCACTGATCTATCTCCTGTCAGATCCAGGACTGATGGAAGGGGAGTGTGGTGGGAGGGCAGCAGGGCTCTGTGGGCTAGAGCTGGAGCCTGAAGAAGTCCTGCATTTTTGCTGCTGTTCAGGGACAAATTTGTGCACGGCAGCAAGAATGATCCTAGTCACAGATGTTGATCCTGACTCCAGTACAGTACGTGTGTCAGCTCAAACCGAAGGTGGAAGCAAAATCCCAGGTGAAAAACCTCGGGATCGGAAAGCCGAGGTGCCTGAGAATTAGGGTTTGCACCATGCTGCAGGGGACAGGCAAATTTTCTCCCTCACATGGTATTTCCCTAGGCACCCCCCGGCCAAAAGAAAATCAAGGAAAAATCACAAATCTATGGATTTGGGGGTGGGGGTCACTAGTGGAGAACTACTCCATTTATTACATAGCAGAACCAATGTCTGACGTGATAGGAATGAATCTTAGCATTTCTGAAGTTCAGGAGTATCGCAGCCATATTTCCTCTTTCTCCATCTCTTTTTCTCTCTTAAAAATGCTGCATGAACAACAGGACCAAATTTTCTGAGCCCCAAAGAAAATATAAGGGCTGATCATGAGTGTATTTTTGTTAATAAGCCAGAATCCTTGAAATTAGACCTGCTCCTAAAATGTAGGCTCTTTATGACATAATCACTTTTTATAACTAAGTTGATTTTGTTTTTAGGGTTTTGCGACACTCACCCCATCTTGAGAGAACTAGGAAATATGTGGAGTGTTGCAAAAATAGGACTAGAAATTACTAACCTAGGTATTTCTCCAAAGTGCGTTAGACATCGCAGGTCCTAACCTAAGCGATGCAGAATCATCCTGCCTGAAGAGAACGCCGACTTCTTAATGTCCTCTCTTAACAGCATCCATCAGGCCCAGAAAGTCCAAATAGCCCAGCGCCCAGGAGGTAACAAGTTTGGACTCCAGGATTAATGAGTAGACTTTGGATCTTTCTGGTGCTATTTTTTGGCTCACTGCTTCAATGACTTTGGACATTTTCTTCCAATTGGTTAGGATTAAATCTGCTTTTCTAAGGTTCTGTTGAGAAAAGCCAGAGACCTGCACTTCTTATGGCTGTCTCTGCTGGCCTCCCACAGTACCAGCTGGTCCTTGCCATCTCTCCAGCTCCCCCTGTTATCTTGGGATCCTATTCCCAGGCCTGGATGAGTCAGGGTGGAAGCACAGCTGTGGATGATGAGGAAACAAGGTTGGGGAAGCCAGGAGGTGACGGGAACTGGGGTCTCAGCGTGTCATTTCTCTTCATCCACAGTCATGGGCAGGGCAGCCCCGGCGGGGCTCAAGGGCTTCTCCTCTCCCAAGTCAGTTTGTGAACCCATGGGAAACACATTCAGTGAATACCAAGGGGTGTCCGTTGGGGGCCTAGGAAGGAAGAGGGGGGTACAGTCAAATAGGGTTATCTGAAGAGAGTGTTCAAAAGGCGTGGGTTCGCTGGATTATCCAGGACGCAGGTGCTGGGGCGGGGTTAGGATGTAACTGATTTGTTAGGGGTAATGCCTGTGGAACATAAAGGGGAAGGAAGCAGGAATGAACAGGGAAAGGCTTTGCTCTTTGGTGCCGATCTGATCCCTGTGGATGAATACAGAGGAGGAAGCAGGATTGGGCAGGGGAGCCTCAGAGCATGATTCAGATGTGACAAAGTCGTAGCCCACCTGACTGAGGCTGTGAGCAAAGGCTGCCAGTTAGTGGAGCCCCTCTTGTTGGGCAGAAATGGCCAGGCTCTTGTACCCCCTGTGCATGGTCACAGCAAGGGGGCTGCTCAGGAAGGGCGAAACGACAACAATAGATCTCGAAGTTTGAAGGCAGTCAGTTAGCGGCAGCCTTGCAGTTCGATGGCAAGTTCTTTCTTTTTTTTTAACATCTTTATTGGAGTATAATTGCTTTACAATGGTGTGTTAGTTTCTGCTGTATAACAAAGTGAATCAGCTATACATATATGTATATCCCCATATCTCTTCCCTCTTGCATCTCCCTCCCACCCTCCCTATCCCACCCCTCTAGGTGGTCACAAAGCACCAAGCTGATCTCCTTGTGCTAGGCGGCTGCTTCCCACTAGCTATCTACTTTACGTTTGGTAGTGCATATATGTCCATGCCACTCTCTCACTTCGTCCCAGCTTACCCTTCCCCCTCCCCGTGTCCTCAAGTCCATTCTCTACATCTGCGTCTTTATTCCTGTCCTGCCCCTAGGTTCTTCATGACCTTTTTCTTTGAAGCAACCTAAGTGTCCATCATCGGATGAATGGATAAAGAAGATGTGGCACATATATACAATGGAATATTACTCAGCCATAAAAAGAAATGAAATTGAGTTATTTGTAGTGAGGTGGATGGACGTAGAGTCTGTCATACTGAGTGAAGTAAGTCAGAAAGAGAAAAACAAATACCGCATGCTAACACATATATATGGAATCTAAGCAAGTTCTTTCTTGAAAGCAGATTTGACAGGCGCACCTCCATGACTGTCATCCCCAGCATGGGGTGGGGAATTGTCAAACAACCAGAAGCAACAGAGCAGAGCTAGAGAGACAGGGGCACCACTAGCCCCCTTAGCTCCAAGGACAGAGAGCCAGGATCGTGACTGTGGGCTGAAGGATGCAGCCAGCATGGAGGGAATCGGGGACCAGCACTGGCCCTCACTCACCTCCCTCCACCCTGCTGGTGCTCCCATTCTCCATTCCCAGGCAGCTTGCTGACATCATGGGTGCCTGCCAGCCTCCCCGAGCAGAGAGCGGGCTGGAGGTGAAAACAAGTGCATCCAGCATACGAGGGCAACCACAGAGGAGCAACAAAATCTGTAAGGGAGAGATAATCCAGTCTTGGAGAAGGCATGAGTCAGGGAAGGCTGTTGCCTTGCTGTGTTCTCCCCAGATGCCCTCATCCCACGGTCACTGGCCAGATTCTAGACCATTCGTCTCCAAACCCTCAGCAGATTCACTTACCAAAGCAAGGTCCTTAGGGACAAATGACATAGAGTAATTTCTTGGAAGTGGATGAACGAGGGGAGGGAGAGAGATAGAGACAGAGATGATAGAGATAGATAGATAGAGACAGAGATGGGGGGAGAGAGAGAAGAACGAGGAGAAAGAGGATGGCAAAGGTGATGGTGATGGGGAGGAAGAGGAAGAGGAGGAGGAGAAAAAGAGAGAGAGAGATTGAGAGCACTCCCTCACCACCGCCCCCCCGCCCCAACACACACCTTGTTCTACTTTCCTAGATCTTACATCTGAGTATGAGGCATTGAGGGAACCAGAATCTGAAATCAGTCACACTCCCTAGACCACTTGTAAACCTGTGTGTGCGATCCAAACTCCCCAGACTGGCCCATCTTTCAGAGGACTTGTTGCTTTGCAGAGTGGCCTGTGGCTATCTGCACACTTGGCCCCTTAGGTCTTTCTTATCACTTCCTACGGAGGGCTCCTTTCCAGTATCGGCTCAGTCTCTCCAGCTGCCTGTAGGCGTTTATCTTGTGATGTTATTTCACAGACATTCACAACCACAGGAAACATTAGTTCTGCTTCCGAGGAGTGGACAATGCTAGGCAAATTACTTTTGGCAGTGAGCAGTTAAGATAATTTTTTAATGATACAAACAGGCCTTAGCCAATGGTGTTCAAAACAGGCTTGCTGGAGCTGAACCCGGCGCCGACAGATGGTTTCTCTCCTAACTTGGTTTGATTGAGTGAGACATTTGATTTGAGCTTCTATGAAAGGGAAATAATGTATTTAATTGTTTGATGATGCTTGGCCTATTTTCAGTGAAAGCGTGTAACTCTTTTTGTCTATAAGGCCGACCACCTCCCCCTACCACCCCCCACTTAATTGTCCAGGGTCAAATCCTTGAGTGAAGGCTCAGGACTTACTAAGTCACTTCTTTTTCTACACATTTAGAAAAGTAATTGTGAAAAATGTCCAAATGATGTGATCATATTTGCACAATGGGATGGGAGATGGGGAAGGTTTGATTCCTTCCTTTCCACATGAATTTGTTTCCTTCTTAAGACTCAGAAATAATACCCACCTATCTCCCGGATGTGCTCAGTCCTATTTCTTTCCCCATAGTGGGAACTAAGTAAACTCCTGTTGACTGTTGAAAAGAAAGGCAAAACATTTTTGGTGCAGTTTTCTGTTGGGAAGTTAATGGGATGTTGGTTCAGGAAGGCAGCCCTCTGGGTGGAATCACTGCCTCATACCTGGGGAGAATGAATATAGTGTGAAATGCAGAGAAAGACTTAATCACCTCTCTAAGGGCCCTATCTCCATTTTATTTATTTATTTATATTTATTGGCTGTGCCTCGCGTCTTACAGGTTCTTAGTTCACCAACCAGGGATCGAACCTGGGCCCTCTGCAGTGGAAGCACAGAGTCGTAACCACTGGACCGCCAGGAAATTCCCAGGCCCTATCTCCAGACATGGTCACATTCTGAGGGACTGGGGGTTAGGACTTCAACATACGCATTTGAGGGGACAAAACTCAGCCCATAAAACAGTCTTAGCCTGTTTCACTTAGCATAATCTTATTCTCGTGGCTTAGTGTGAGACATCTCAGAGGGGAAGGACAGCTTTCTAACACGGACCCTCTCAAAGTGGCTCTGTGATTGGACAGTCTTCATAGATTTGGGTGTATCTTGCGTCCCCCAGCCTATGTGCTTCTTAAAAGTTGGTGAAGACTTTTATAAGTTGGCACATATCCTAAGGCCTGCTTATGAAAGGAAACACTTCTGTAAAATTAAGAATTGTCTTCTAAGTTATTTATTTTTATAAGTTTGGATTGCTGGGTCCTACCTGTATTCACAAACGATGACAACTCAGCCAAAAATGTTGAGGTCCTGCTACATGGTAAGCTCTCTCCTGGGAGCTTAGGATACAACTGTGCACAAGACCGACTTGCGCCTGCCTGACTGGGGTTTCACCTTTAACCGGGCAAACAAAGGAATGAGTTACAAACCTAAGACACAGCAGTACTAGTTTCTCTTTGCATTGCATTGCCTTGCATCCATCCATTCATGCATACATCCATTCATTCATCCAATCATTCAGTAACATTTATGGAGCACCTCCCACCTCAGGCCCAGTTCTGCCATTGGGAAAGCACTGGTGATTAAGACTGGCATGGTCTGCATGTCTCTTAAGTGGGAGTTGTGAATTCTTTGCTTATCATTTTACAGCTGCAGCTGTAATAGTTTCAGAAAATTGAGCCAAATGTGGTCAAAACTATGTGGAGTTTGGGAAAATACCTTTCTAATGAAGATTTTTTTTCTTCTTTTTCTTTTCTTCTTTCTTTGCCCATTATTTTTCTAAAGGTGGTGTGCTGAGCAAAATTTCAGTGATTCGAGGTGTCATTTGCAGACTGGTTTGCTAAGGTTCTATGGTACCACCAGTGGTCTTTCAAGCTTGATGTGCTTTCATTTGATTTCCTTCTTGTTGCAAAAGAAATTTTAAAAGTGCACTGTAATCATTGGCCTAGAAAATGTAATAAAGGATGTTCTTCTCAGAAGTAACACTTAAGTGCTGTATATCCACGAGCCAGGAGCATTTGCCTATTTAGAGCTGAAAAGACAAGTGAAAAGAGAGTAGCAAAAAAAAAACCAGATAAATATGCATACTTTCAAAGAGTAGTTATATTTTTACACCTCTTCAAGCTGTCCTGTTTTCTCTTTCTCTCTTATGTGGCAGTGCTGAAGTTAAAGCAAGTGGAAAAACAACAGACTAACTGTTGCAACAAAAGACAGTATATCAATCAGATTAACCAAGACAAGTTGGTTGGAAGGTTTAAATGATCTCTGAGCTTTATGCACACAGCCCAGTTCTAACATGGAGTGAGGAGCTTTGGCAGCCAAATCACTGCAGCATGTGATGGTTGGTGACCTTATTCTGAAGCATGTTACCGTTTCCAAGTATTATAATGCTGCAATTTCCTGTACACAGCAATGCTCATTTTAAGGACATCTCTTAGATGAAAACTTAAAAAACAAAACAATACAAAGCAAAACAAACACAAACAACCCCCCTCCAAGATTGTTTAGAAATATCTAGCCATCGAAATGACGTCCCATGAATATCAACAAAACGATCTCCACCGACAGCTGTTTACATGGACTTCAACAGAGGGTCAGTTTTCTGAGTGATGTTCTGTCTTTGAGACTCTTCTCTTCTTTTCTTTTCTAGGGATACACAACTAGGATTGTTTCTGGCCACATCTTTTGCTTGGGTAAAGCAGAATCTAGCATTTCCTAAGCTTGCTTGCTATTGATTCCTGTAGTTTGTGATCTAAGAAGGGATGTAAGCAATCATTTGTTCTACCTCCTACATATGATGGATGAAGAAGCAGAACTTTTGCATATTTTCCTTAGGCTGTTTCTCTCCCAGCTAACAATCTAACCACCTCTGGGTTGTATAAATGTGGGCCAAGGAGTCAAGCAATGTTTTAACAAAACCACATTGAAATGGCCTGTCCATTTCGGTGTCTTTAAACGGATCCAGGTCCCTGGCTTCAAACCGAACAAACAGGTGGTGGAAAAGCCTCCAATGTGTCATTGCTTAAAGATTTCCCACCTCGGGGCAAAATCAATGTCTTCACTTTTAAAATAGTGTTTTGAAACCATCCAGCCCAAAGTATCCACTTGCAGATCATTTTTCCTGTTTCGCCTCCATTGGCTCTGGTGCGACTGTGTATAGATTCTAACAAGCTGACTCTAAGAATTTGGATCCTGTGTGTTACACGCAGCTCAGTCTAGCAGGAGGTGTAGAGAACAGTGCAAATAGGTGTGCTCGTTGCCTGGCACATCTGGAACGAGCACTTTATGATGCCAGGAGCTCTTAAGAGTTTTTAAGTCCACAGAAGGGAGTCCCGCTGGCTCTCAAGGAGCTGTTTATGCATTCACGGGCAGCACCTCTAGGGCCAGGAAGGAGCTGACGTGGCTCTCCCCACCCCCTACCCATCAGGTGAGAGAAGCCTGTGTGCTGGAGCTGGAACGCCATCGCCCACACTGCTCATCCGCTCTCGCTTTGAGACCTTGGATATCCCAGTCAGCAGTCCAGGTCATCGTGAACCAGTGATCACAATGATCACACCCCGTACCTGGTAGGGGCCTCACCCTCACACGCAGCGCCCTCGTACAGCCCAGGAAAGGAGCACCTGTCTACACACAGCTCCTGTGTTTCCGCAATCCACATGCTGTCAGCACAGGCTTAAGTGAAATCTGGTAGTAAAAACACAACCACACCCCATCCTGTGGGACCCAGTGGCTTTGTCCGTTCGTTCACCGCAGGGTGGGGAGGGATTGATGGCTCTGCCCAGAAGTTGGCGCTTCTATTAGAAAAGCAACTTCGGAGATTTCTCTCAGTGACAGGAAGGGAGGAAAGGGGAGGTGGGGAGGGGAGGCTGATGGGGTGAACCCCGAGTTGTAGGGACCTGGAGAGATGGTGGAAGGCACAGGCACTTTTCCCCCTAGTAACTGTAGGTCAGGAAGGGTACCTCCTCAGCAAGTGCTGTGAGGAGGGCCACCTTCTCAGGGCAAAGCCTTCACAGCCCAGCCGGCTCGGGTGCTGTCAGCTGGTCTGTTCTTCCTGAATCCTGTGAGGAAGCGGCGGCAGGATGCGGCTGACCGGTCTTCCAGATGAGGAGTCAGAGGCATTGTGGGCGTGAGAGGAAGAGGAAAAGAAAAAGGCTGTCCCGGAGCCCACAGAAGCTGCTCTTTGCCTTATAGGCGCTCCTGGGCCAGCACTCTGCTTCCTCCTCTGATGGTGCAAATTTAGAATCAGGAGCATTGCTGGGGCGGTAGGGCTTGGGGAGATGGACCCCACAGCCCACGGGGAGAACAGGAGAGGCGTTTACGGCTCACTTATATCACTTCCTTGACGTCGAGGAAGGGGAAGGAGGGGACTGAGAGTCATACCCTCAACCAAAAATGGGGAAATTTTTTAAAGGATTATAAAGGTTCTTTCTTTCCTTCCTTGTTTTTCACGTGAGCAGCCACGGAGGACACAACTGGCTCTCAGTCTCCTCTGTAACTGGGGACAGGATTGAGATGGATAAGTGAGCCTCCCAGATAATCCCCAAAGTTCATTCTTACTACCTCGGCTCAACCTCTTCCCTCCACAAATCTATCCCAGCTCCTGACGCGGAGAAAAATGAGCTGACGGAAGCATAAAGGACATCGCAAGCCAGACCTGTCCTCTGATGGGGTTTGAAGGTGCAGGAAGGAAGCCAGAGGTGCAGGGGGACCCACACCAGGCTGGACGGAGGCTCTGAGGTCTTGTCCTCTGCTGTCCCTGCGGTCCTGTCCTCTGCTGTCTCTGCGGTCCACAGAGACGACAGACTTACTGAAATGGCAGAGCTGGACAGGATAACCCAGTCCAGTCGGTTCCTTTACAGAAGGGGATACTGAAGCTCTGAGAGGTTAGAGCCATTGTAGGGGAGGCAAACCTTTTCCTCTATCCTCTTAACATCAGGCTGGGCCTGAGAATTAAGTTGACATAAGATGGATTCAGAGGAGATAAGCATACAGATTTTATTATTACATGGACATGGGAGCCTTCACAGAAAAATGAAGACCCCCCCCCAAAGTGGTTGGGTCTAAATGCTCATATACTAGGTTGAACAAAGACTAGTAATTGTGAACAAGTAACTAAAATATATGGGGAAGCTCAGGGAAGATAAGGGCTGTTTTAACAAGGTTTGTTTGTACTGATTTCTCTTGGTACCTTCTCCCTGTCTATGGAGATAAGAACGTTTCTTTCCTCCTGGTACAGAGAGGGTATCTTTCACACGGGAGTTTCATCTCCTGCTTTTAGGAAGGAAAAAGGAAGTCAGAGCACACTGCTTGCATCTGCTGTTTTTCAAGTGGCTTTAACTCAAAATAATCTTATGTCAAACTGGCAGATTTGGGCATATCCTGCTACATTTCACCATCCAGCTAGTTCGGAGCAAAACCAGAACTGGAAGTTGGTCCCCCTCACTTCTAGTCTGCAGTGATTTGGTTCCATCTCGGTTTTCGTCTCGTGACTGGGGCAGCCACTCACCCCCAGCGGATGTCTCCTGGGGGTCTACGAGGCGCCAGGCCCAGTGCTCAGGGCGTCCGGGTTTCTCTGATGCATAAGTGTTACTGTTCTTATTTAGTGGATGAGGACACTGAGATTCAGAGAAGCGCAGTGGGTTAGCAAATGGCGCTTCCATGCGGGTCAGCCTGAAAACACAGCAAGTTAGACCAAGAGTTAGAATTCAAAACTGCCATTTGTGACAACATAAATGGACCTTAAGGGCATTATGCTAAGTGAAATATGTCAGACAGAGAAAGACAATTACTGTATGACCTCATTTATGCGTATAATAGAATCTAAAAAAAAACCCCCAAAACCATACAGGCTCATAGATAAAGAGAACAGATTGGTGAGGGGTGTGGTGGAAATGGGTGAAGGTGGTCAAAAGGTATAAACTTCCGGTTATAAGCTAAATAAGTCCTGGAGATGTAATGTACAGCATGGTGACTAGAATTAATAACACTGTATTGTATATTTGAAAGTGGGTAAGAGGGTAGATCTTAAAAGTTCTCATCACAAGAAAAAAAACTTGTAACTATGTGTGGTGATGGGTGTTAACTAGACTTATTGTGGTGATCATTCTGTAGTATATACAAATACCAAATCACAAAGTTCTACACCTGAAACTAATATAATATGTCAAGTTCATCTCAGTTGGGAAAAAAAGAGAATTCTAACTCAGGTCTCTGAGTACAGTGCTATTTCTACTACTCCACTAAGCTGGAGTACTTTCTTTCATTAAGTTATTTTTCATGGATTATATTTATTTTTATTGCTTCATCATATTTTGGGAATAAATGAGACACATGCACTATTTTTACCGAGAACATATCCTTTTGGCCTCAGACAGTGGTCTCCCGCTCAGACTCAATTATTTCCCCTCAATTTTGACCTCCCAGGTCCTAGAAAGGCAGTAACTTGAGAGGTGTTTGAAATCTGAATGCAGGCATATTCCCATCTCTGCCGTTGCCAGTGAATGTTAGGGCTGGGTGGGATCTGAGACAGTCTGGTTTCATCCCTTCTCTTTGCAGATGAGAACACTGCACTCTTAGCTGTTGCTGAGACATGCAGGGGATATGAATACGGAAGACTCCAGCGTGCTCTAAACTTCAGCCACTCCATCAACATCATCGCCGTCCTTATCTCATTCATGGGTACTGCTGATAAAGACGTGGCACTCAGGTTCAGAGGAGTGAGGTTCTGGATTTACTTGGATTAGCTGTGGAACAGCCTCCTTTTGTGAGAAGATTCCAAACAGCTGTTCCAAATGTAACCTTTTCTATTAATGGACAAGCAAATAAGTTTAGTACTTTTAGGGGTCAAATGTTCACAGAAACTTTCCCAATCAGGGTCATTTTAGTTCAGGCTGACACAAACTCATCTTGGAATATATCTGCACTCTACCAACACTCCATACAAGGGTTTAGCAATATGTAACCGGAATACAAAAGCAGCTGAAAAATGTCTTGTAAGCGTCCTTACAAATGAAGTCCAGTCCGGCACCCACTGATGGCTGGACTCCCGCTCAACTGCAGACAGGCTAAGACGTCTATAGCTGATGACAGGGGCACAGCTGCTTTGGGACAAAAGATGGGCAAAGAGTGAGGCAGCACAGGGAGGGGCAAAGCTGAGAGAGGCAGGGTTGGAGTGAAAGTTGAGTCCATCACCCCCACCTCTGGTCACTGCTGGGGGTCCTGGCAGGGCTCTGGGGAGGAAAGTATTCTTCATGCTCTTTTGGGTGACATGTAGGTGTTGGGTTCCCATTTGTCAGCTGGAAGCAGTACAAGCGACAGTGTTAGTGAGTGAGAAATGATACCACTGGGGGTTCTGCATTCCACATAAAACTTGCTGACTTTCCTTCTGGTTATGCTGATGGGATAGGAAAGGTCTGGTCTTAGGGGCTGCTGTTAGCCCAGAGCCCAACTCAAACGTGAAGTATGTGATCATCATAAAGCATCAGGCACCCTTGAGGGACATTCCAACAAGATATAAGTATCTGGTCGGGGACTCCTCTGACAGTCCAGTGGTTAAGACTTCACACTTCCACTGCAGGGGGCGTGGGTTTCATCCCTGGTAGGGGAACTAAGATCCTACGTGCCGCGCGGCACGGCCGAATTAAAAAAAAAAAAAAAAAAGATTTAAGTATCTGGTCAAGAACACCAATGAATTCATAATCATTTATTGTAAATCACTCATAGTTTACACATTATAAATGGCAAAAATAACACTGCTAAACACCTGCTGGATGAAGTACTTTATTATGACAATTTCTTATTGGCATCACTTCTTTTTCAAAAATTTAAAATTTAAATTTAAACCCTACATCTTCCCTATCTTTGAAGCACTATGTTTGAAGTGCTCTGATGCCAACACTATAAGGCTTTCCTTTGCTCTAACATCTAACACAAAGCGGAACGCTGTCCCATTAATTTGGCATGCTCTTTACAAAGCAACTTAACACACAAATTTTTCTTAAATCCAGAAGCTACATAATGGTCACTTTATGTCTTGCTGCAAGTTCAGTGAAGGCTGCATGCAGGTGAAACTTTTGTAGACACTGAGTTCTAGATAACTATTGGTTATTAAGATCTGATTGCCTGGTGTGGAAAATTAATATGCTTATTTAGCAGAAGTAGGTAAAGTACATGCATCAGTGGCTGGGATCAATTAGAATATAAATTAGGTGTCTAAACATTTAAATGAGAGTTTCATTTGAGCTTAATTTGATGTCTGGCACTTCTGAGTTATACACCTTAAAATGACAATAGCAAAGAGAACAAAATCAAACACTTAAAACAGGCACTGACTTATAGGGTCAGCTGGGTGTACAGCTCGGGACACAAAACTAGCTGAGCAGTGAACAGATCTCTTGAAGCAAAGGCAGTGGAAGGTTGACAAGCTGGAAACAGGGCAAAAAATAAGAGAGCCATATCCTGTGCTCTCATTTTTTTACGTTTTCAATTCTCTTCCTTAAAAATAACAACACACAAATACACAGTAATTACAAAACACAAACATCCTTTACTATTTAGACCCTCTCTTTTGTCTTCTACCCTGCCTCTCTGCTCCTTCAGATAGTCTGTTTAAAAATAATGTTGGGTTAACCGGTAGAAAAAGAAAACAAGGCTCTCCTGAATCCCACTGAAAGAATATTAAATTCCTTCCTCCTGTCAGGGTTAACATCTTGTACAAGCACATGATGATGTATGTTTGACATATTGTAGCTACAGCGATTAAATCACGTCTACGTTCTAGTGGTAAATCATAGTTACATTGACTTTTAAAAAATTCTTTTCATTGAGAGTTGTATCTTGACATTATTTTGAGACAAACAAAAAAATTCCCAAACCGCATAGACTCCGTTCCCTCCCCACCCTGTACCCCCTCCCACGATCCAATGAACGAGAGAAGTGTAGTAACAAAAAGACCATGAACCGAGGCGTTGACAGCGGACGTGGATAGCGGTTCCAGGGTCAGGCACTGCCCTCTCCAGTTCTGGCTTTCCGGGCTTCGATCATTGGCTTGGTTGCCCGTTTGCGGTCAGTGGCCAGCCCCAGCCAACACATGAAGTCAATGAACCAGGTGGTTGGGTTGAAATTTAAGCCAAATTCACTCGCAGAGTAGTCAAAGGGAAAGGTGTGATGGTAGTTATGGAAGCCTTCACCTGCAAGACAAAGTGGGCTTGAAATAACCCAATCAGCATCTCTCTGTAGAGCTTTCTAAAAATCACTCATTTATTGCAAGACACTGTGTCAGGCTCCAGTGGGGAGCAGAAGACTTATTTGCTGTCTGCCCTTAGGAAGCGTTCACTCAATTGGCTAGACAAACTCAATAGGAACAGAAAAATAACAGTAATCAGCACAAAGTCTCAAGAGTAATTTTCCCTGTGGATTGGTGGCATGCTCCCACGACTTCAGAGCTGTACTTCTTAAGCTAAATGCCAAATGGCTGATAACAGATCATCACTTTGACGTATGTTCATAAAAGGAAAATAGCCTCTGTGGACTGAAGTAATTAAAGGAAGACTTCTTGGAAGAGCTTGGAAGAGATAAATGATAATCATTCTGATAGGTGAGTGAATTAAGGAGTTGGATCTTTAAATATCCAAAATCTGCCTATATATTATTCTACCCCTCACAGTGAATAGCTTTTCCTCCCTTACTTTCCCCCCCCCAACTAAGCTGTTTTCAGGAAAAGTCTCACGGCTTCTTTCATTTGTTTTTTTTTTAAAAACAGCTTTATTGAGATATAATTTACCATACAATTCACCCATGTAAAGAATACAATTTAATGGCTTTTGGTGTATTCACTGAGCTGTGCATGCATCACCACAATGAATTTGATAGCATTTTCATTACCTAAAAAGACACCCCATTCCCCTTAGCTGTTGACCCCTAACCATCCACCCTCCCTCCAGCCCTTCTTTCTTTCTCTGTGTTGGTTAATTTTACATGTTAACTTGACTGGCCAAGGAGTGCCCAGATTAAACTTTATTTCTGGGTGTGTCTGTGAGGGCGTTTCTGGATGAGATTAGCATTTGAAGCAGTGGACTCAGTAATGTAGATGGTCCTCCTCAATGTGAGTGGGCATCAGCCAATCCCTTAAGGGCCTGAATAGAACCAGTGGTGGAGCAAGGAGGAATTTGCTCCCATTTTCCTGACTCACTGATTGAACGTCTATCTCATCTTCTCCTGCCCTCTGACTGGCATTTGCATCATCAGCTCCCCTGGTTCTCAGGTCTTCAGACTCAGACTTAATTATATCACTGGCTTTCCTGGGTCTCCCGCTTGCAGACAGCAGATGGTGGGACTTAGCCTCTATAATCGCATGAACCAATTCCTCAAAATAAATCTCTCTCTCTCTCTCTCTCTCTCTCCCCGCCCCCCCCCCACCGTACACACACACACACACACACAAACACACACACACACACGCACGCACAAACAGAATACATCTACATTTATATAGATACAGATATCCTACTGTTTCTGTATATATGTATATATAGACAGAGATTATGAGCAATATTATATATATATTTATTTGCATATATCTATACATATACTGTTTCTCACTTTTACTAATATAATCTCTATAGATTGGCTTATTCTGAATATTTCATATAAATGAAATCATACAATATGCAATCCTTTGTGACTGGCTTCTTTCACTTAGCATAATGTTTTCAAGGTTGTAGCGGATATCAGTACTTCATTTCTTTTTATTGCTGAAGAGTACTCCACTGTATGGATATACCACATTGTATTTATCCATTCATCAGTTGAGGGACACGTTTTAGCTGTTATAAATAAATAATGTTGCTATGAACACTCATAAACAAGTTTTTATGTGGACATACATTTTCATTTCTCTTGGGTATAAATCTAGGAGTGGAGTTGCTGGGTCATATAGTAACTATTTTTAACCATTCAAGGAACTGCCAGATTCCTCCTTTACTTCTTAAGTGGCTACTGGTCATCGTACAGTTCTTCTATTGACCACATTTGAAAGATTCTGCTCTACAATGAGTACATCAGATGGATCGGTCTGTTGTCTGCAATTTTCTGTTTAATTTAGGTCTTTTCTACCCTGCCTCTCCACCCTCATCATTCCTAGATTAGAGTACTAGAGTGTCCCCCTATTTTCAGAAACAGGCACTGTTCTAAGAACTCTGGATCTATTCCCCAATCTATCATACAGTGGGTGTAATAAGAGTCTTCCAAGGACCTTTATCAAGAAAGCTGATTTGAGAGTCCACTGTTGACCTGGACAAGCTTCAAACCAACACCCAGCTCTTCAGGGCCTGTGTCATGGCCTCATTCTTTGGGTTCCCTGGCCCACCATCCCCTATGTAAGATGGTAACAGTCCCAGAGTGCCAACTCCCGTCTGCTCTCAGAGTTACCACTGGATGTGGCTCCCCTCATTACAATTCTTATAGAAGATGAAGAGTGAGAGGAGGAGAAAACAATAGGAGGGATCAGGAAACTCACACTTTTCTCTCTGCTTATCCAGTTATTCCCATAGCTAAATTTGGTGTTTATTCCACCTTATATTGCTCTTGTCAACACAAGATCCCTGGGGTCTTAATAAATGGGTGACCCTAACACCATGATGGCAGAAACCCATGGCAGAGGGATGCAGAGACTGTTTCAACTTAACAGCAGGAACCTCCCTTCCTGGGTTTGATCTCTGTGCTCAAGGCTCAGGTTACCCAGGAGACTGAGTTGCTTCTATCAAGATACAGCTATCATTTATTAATCACTTACTGTGTGCCACCATGCTAAATTCTTCAAAGGGTATTAATGCCTATAATCCTCACATAGCTAAGCTAGCTGCTATGATTATCCCCATTTTATAAATTTATTATTTATTTATTTATTTATTTATTTTGGCTGTGTTGGGTCTTCGTTTCTGTGTGAGGGCTTTCTCTAGTTGCGGCGAGCGGGGGCCACTCTTCATCGCAGTGCGCGGGCCTCTCTTGTTGCGGAGCACAGGCTCCAGATGCGCAGGTTCAGTAGTTGTGGCTCACAGGCCTAGTCGCTCCGCGGCATGTGGGATCCTCCCGGACCAGGGCTCGAACCCGTGTCCCCTGCATTGGCAGGTGGATTCTCAACCACTGCGCCACCAGGGAAGCCCTATCCCCATTTTAAAATGAGGATGGAAATGCACAGAAGGGACACCTAACTTGCCTAAGACCATACGGCTAGTAAGAAAAACAACATCCCCGAAGGCTTGTTTCCTGCTAAGCACTGCTGCAAACAGTATGTATTACCTCACCTAACCCTCCGGCAACCCCAGGCGGAGGTCAATGCTACTATATATTATCCCCACTTTACAGATGAGAACACACGGTATGGAGGAGCTAGATAACTTGCCCAGAGAGTAGGTGGAGGAACCAAGACTCAACCAAACCTGTCGGACTCCACAAGCCTGGCTCTTAATCATTCTGTGGGACCACGAGACGCCACGGTCCCATTTCTCCCCATCCCTCTGTTTGCAGGCCTTTTAATTAATTAATTTATTTTTAAGGTCAGCCAAATGATGGACAGCTGAGGCTAGAGCGGTCAGGGCAGTTTGAGACAGACATCAACAGCTACTCCTCCTTAGGGAAATTTCCATGGTAAAAATAAATAGCTACTAATGATTGATCACCTACTATGTACCAGGCACTGTACTAAGCAGTTTACGTATAGTATCTTAGTTAATTCTCATAACACCCCTATGAAGCAGGCATTCCTGTTCCCATTTCACAGGTAAGAAAACTGTAAATCAGAGAGAGTAAGTGGCTTGGATTCTAACGCCAAAGCCCGAGTTCATTCCAGTTTACTCCACTCCATTGCCTCTCTTTACAGATTCCATAAAACCACTGAGAAGCCAAGAAGATCTGAGCTGCCACTCCCCCCACTGGCTCCCACCACACACTCACCGATGGCACCCAGGGTGACGAGTGGGTTCTGCCGAGGGCTGATGTTCTTGTCATAGGGCCGGTTTCCGTACATGTGGGCGACACTGTTGACCAGCCAGGTGACATTGAGTGAGACGGTGTAGCGGAGGATGGAGGCCAGGAAGTAGGAATTCCACAGACTCTCTCCCCAGATGCACCAGGGCACCAGCGTGGGGACCATGAAGCACATAAGCACCACGGTGATCTTGTAGTACCTGGAAGGCAGGATGTCGTGCTATCATTGGGCACCTGTTGATGGTGGCGGGGATAGGTGAGCAAGCTACAGGGCAAGTCAGCAAGGGTGCTGCTGAACTCCTTCAGCTCTTGTACCCTGTTGTGTGTCGCTCTGTATGGGGGTCACAAACCCATATACCTACAAGGGCTAGGCAGGTAACACAAATTTGAGAATTAGGGCAGGCAGAAGCTATAGGAAGTGGAAGGACCCGCAGCATACTTCAGAATTTCAATATAAAATCATGAAACCCATGCATCTTAAAGCTGCATTTGTCCTCCAAGCCGCAGTTTGACAGCTTTTGTTTCTTTCATCAGTCAGTCAACCTGACAATCAGGTTTTTTTCAATAATTTCAAGAAATATTCTGTACTCCTTGAATAATTTTCAGGCACGTGATTCTGTACTAACTTAGCTTGGTAAAAGGTGAACAACCCCTTCCCTAAAACGTTCTCTGTCCCTCTGAGATTACATTCCAAACCGGCTAAAAATAAACTAAGTACAGGAACAGGCACAGGCACATAAAAAGTAAAAATTAAAAAGAAACCATCAATAGTTGGATTGCTGGGTCTGTTCATCCAGCAAACGTTCCCTGAGCACCTCCTGTAGGCCAGGCCCTGAGTACTAGTGGTACAAAGACAAATTTGACACAGTCTCTGCCCCAGGCCCCAGTCAGGTGAAACCCCCAGCTGTGTAGGACCAGCTCTAAGTAGGGACAGGAAAGGGGCTCTGAAATGAAAATGTCCAAAGCTGCCCGTTCATAGCTGATTCCTCCCTGACCTGCCTTCAACTGACCAAGCTTCTGGAAGGTGTCTGTTAAGATGCACATGTATGAACGGGGAGGGGGCATAGCGTGAGGAAATGAGACCTGGGAGGTGGATAGCTTTGGCCTTGAGTCCAGATCTGATTCTGGATGCAAGACAAACCTCTTTTTATTCTTTCACTCTCCTCTTGTTCACAGCTAGATGGTTCCCCAAAGAAGAGCGTGAGGCAAGGGCTTGCACGTGGGTAGTTTATCTGGGAAAGTGAGCTCAAGTAAGAGGAATAGGCAGCTGGGAAGCAGGAAATGAAAGGAGGGGAAGTCAAGATGGGGGTGCCCACTGCTACAGGCAACTGAACTTGGACCTTGATGGGACACATTATACCTCAGAATTATTCTCTCAAGGAATGAAAGAAGGCACTGTTTTCCCGTTGGCTCCAACTCTTCCTTGGTCAAAGGGTCCCCATGGGATGTCAGCTCTCTCGCACTTCCAAGTTTGCTTGGGTCAGAATGGCTGAGTGTGGTCCACGGGCATCTCAGGTGATGGTGGCAGAGAAGCCAGGGCAGGAAGTAAGAAATAAGCAGTACAGCTGAGCAAGGTGCCATTGGGTTACACCTGTGCCACCAGGTGGCTGCAGGAACAGCTGGAGTGAAAAGGTGGGCTGAGAATACGAGGTGGGCATGAGAGGTGTCCAACACAGGCAGTAATTATAATACCTCCTGGGGTTCTTGCGAGGATCAAATACTAATAACTAATGCATACTATGTGCTTACTATGTGTCATGGCTATTCCGAAACCTGTCCATGTACTGGCTCATTTAATTCTAACAAAAACTTTAGGAGGAGGGACCATTAATATCCTCATTTTACAGATGCGGAAATTGAGCACTGGAAAGGTTATGTAGATGGGCCAAGGTCACAAGACTAATAAGTAGTAGGACCAAGATTCAAATCCAGGTAGAAGCACTTCGGAGACTATCATGCTATTCTGCTTTGCAAATAAAATCGTGTATGTAAGTGTGTTTCGCAGATTGTTAGCTGCATGTGAAGGTTGGTTCCCATATAATTATCACTGTTTTTATTGGGCAACATATTAACCCCTCAGCACCCATTTTCCAGTCGTTGGCATACAATATGACTGCATTTTAGTGGAAGGAGGGTGCCCGGGAGGTCAGATGAGAGGGTGTGGCTGGAGGGGCAAAGACAACAGTGGAGGCACTGGTGGTCTGAGGTTGGGCTCCCCGGAGTGCCGTGCAGAAGGCTTTCGGAGCGTGCTTTTGGGAGATGCTTATAAGGAAGGGAGGAAGGCAGGATGGGCCCAGGCAGAAGCTCACCCACAGTGAGCTTCAGCAGATCCGGTGGAGCTGGATGGCTCTCTTAGAGCTGTCCCACATTGTAAGGTATCACCTCATCATCCGCCACCGGCCTCAGGGTGCCTCCTGGGCTGGGTGAACATGTGGGCAAGGGCAACCCCTAGAAAGGACAGCAGCCAGGTTTGGGGGCATCAGCTGAAGAGGGGATCCGGGTGAAGCACACGGGCCCTGACCAAGGGCCCTGGGGACCGGTGTGAGTGCCTGTGAAGAGGCAGAGGCTCTGAAGGGACGCCCAGAGGCGACGGCCTGCCAAGGCTGCTCCTCGAGGGCACCTCTACAGAGCACAGGAGGCAGCTGAACGCTGCCCACAGAGGCATTCTGCAACTGAAGTTGTTCCTCCTCTTCCTCCACTCTCTGGGTTGCAACCCAGTACCTTTGCAAAGAGCCTCTCCTAGTCCTGCTCGGAGCTCCTAGTCCTCATTTTGCCCCTGGAAAGGAGACAGAAATCACGTACTGACAGCTAGCTCGGTGCTGGATGCCGGGCTAAGCACGCCACAGGCTGTCTCTCACTTACTCTTCACCGCAGACTCAGGATGGACACACTCTGGCAATGAGGATGCTGTGGCCCAGAGGGGCCATGGTTCCCCCGGGCCTTTGCTCTGACTCTACTCTGCCCTGACCCTACGGAATCCGCCGTCTCTGGTTTGACTGCAGCCTGCAGGCTTCGGCTTCCACCCGTGCCCTGCCGCTGCTTCCTCCTTCTGAGCTGTTAGGGAAGCCTTCTGCCTGCCTGGGCTCTGGTTCTAGAAGCTCCACTTCCCAGAGGGGGCTGGGTCCCCGTGGAGGGAGAGGGCCAGCAATGGGGCTTCCCAAGTGGGAGGAGAAAAAGGCCTTGCCTGCTAACACAACCACTGTCCCACCAAATTCTCTCTTCCTCAAAACAAGAGGCTCTTTAAAAATCACTGCCCTCATTCCAACAAAGCTTTAGCAGATCTAACTATAGGGTTGCTCTCTGGCTGCTCGGCCTGTATTCTGCTAGGGTTTCTCTTTGTGTGTTCAATGCAATGGATGGAAGAGGAGGGAATTTTTAGGGGGCACGGTGAGTCTGGGTGGGATTGCCAGTGAGACAGGGCTTGATGCTGATAACCGTGTAAAAAAAATCTCCCCAACCATTTCAAATGGACTCAGCGTATCTTCCTGTGCAGCCGAGGACCCCTTCCCCCTGGCCTTCATTTAATTACAGTCACTGGCCTTCTTGCCTCAGAACAAGGGCTGAGATGGCTCCCCTGCTTCCTTGCTTAAGAACACTCAAATCTGGGTGCCCTAGCCAAGGGGCCACAGGGCAACACCACAAAATCTCCACCCCTAATCCTTCCTCATTGAAATATTTTCTTTCTTTAGCTGGTGGTAGGGAGGAAGACTGGAGAGGGGCCACTGATATCGCTTTTTTTGCTAAATGGGCTTCTTATGTTGTAAAGCATCATAGAACAGTTAACTACCCAACTCTGCCACTGTCTTTCTGTGTGATCTTGAGTAAATTATTTAATCACAGTGAACCTCAGGTTTCTCTTTTGTAAAATGTGGTACTGACAAATTTATTGAGTGCCTACTATGTGCCAGGTACTGTCCTAGCATTGGAGATATAAAGTGTAAAAAACAAACAAAAATCCCTGCCCTTGGGGAGCAGGGGTATTTTGGTAGGGAGATTTTATATATATATATCCTCATATGCATATATATATTCTGGTAGGAAAGAAAGCTAATAAACAATATAAATAAGTAAAATATAGAGCATGCTAGTGGTAAATACTAAAGAAAAAAATAAAGCAAAGAAGGAGAATATGACATCAAGGGCAGGTGTTGAAATTTTAAATAGGGTGTCTAGGGAAGGACTTCTTGACACTGTAGCTTTTGAGTAAAGACTTGACGGAAGTGAGAAGTTAGCCATGTGGCTAAATAGGACAGAGGATTCCAGGCAGAGGAAACCACAAGTGCAAAGGCCCTGAGGCAGGAATGTTCCTGGCACATTCTGGGAAGAGCAGGAACATTGGGGCTGGAGCAGCTGAACAAAGGGAAGAACTGTAGGAGACAAGAGAATAATGGTGGACCACATCATGGAAGGGCTTGTAGGTCATCATAAGGGTTTCACCCTTTACTTTGAGATGGAGCCCTGGTCAGGTTTTGATTAAAGGAGTGGTGTGATTGGACTTATCATTCTGAGTGTTGTGTTGAGAAGGGACTGCAGGGGAAGGCAGAAGCCAGGAGGCAATTAGGAAGCTGCTACAAAGCCTAGGCAAGAGAGGGCGTTGGCTTGAACCAGGATAGTGGTGGCAGGTGTGAGAAACAGTCAAATTCTGGATATATTTTGAAAGTAGAGTGACAGGACTTGTTAACAGACTGGATGTTGGAGAGAAAGGAGTCAAGGGTGACACCAAGGATGGAGATGCCATTAGTTGATATGGGGAAGGATGCAGGAGCTCAGTCTTAGACATGTCAAGTGGCAGATGCCCATTAGACGTTCAAGAGGCAATGTCAAATGGGCAGCTCGACAGACAGGTCTGGAGTTCAGAAGTCATCTAGAGATAGGTTTTGATGGGAAGAGATATTTGGAATGCATCAGTATATGAATGCATGCCACTCACATATATATATTTTCTTGTTTGAGTTTCACAATAGTCCTATGAGATACTTTTTACAACCTCACCTTTGTAGGACATTTACGGAGATCCAAAGAGGTCATGAGACTTCTCCAAGGCCACACTGGTTGTGCAGAGCATAGGCAGGTTTCAAATTCAGTTCTTAAACCTAATCGTCTGCTCCCTCTAAGTATAACCTGCTACTTACTCAGCTTACCAGGAGAAGGCCATAGGGGAGAGGTAAACTGGGTCAGAGTGTGTAATCTAGCTGTTGCCTCATGAATTGCACATTTTTAAGTAAAAATACTGTCTCCTCAAGGTCAGAAATAGACACGTTGTCCACTCCAGCTAGACTGAGCTTCTTCCCATTCCTTGGGAACCACCTTCTTTCTGTCCCTGTATCTATGACACTCTTCCCCCAGCCTGGCTGACTTGACTTTTTCAGTTATCAGTCTAAACGTTCTTCCCTCTTGGGGAATTTCCATGGTCCCCTTGGACCAGGCAAGGTGCCTCAGCATGTTGTACTTCTCAACTCTCAGTATTCATAAATACTTGCTGGCTTAGCGGGCAGTCTCACCTGCTAGATCAGTGGCCTCAACCCTAACTGCACGTTAGAATCAACTGGGTGAACATTTAAAAATGACTGATGTTGGGAACCCACTGTAGACCAACAGAATCCAACTGAATCCGAATTTGTGGCCTGGGCACTGATATTTTTAAAGCCTCTCTATTACAAACATTGATCATGGCCTCCCTATAATCCACCCCACCCTTTCTCTCTTGCTGAAATGCCCTGATATTGTTCAGATACCCAACTGTCCTCCCTGCGGCCATGTCCTTTGGGGACATGGGTCCTGATGGTTTCAGGCAGTAAATGTTGATCTCATTCACTTTGCCAATAATAAATTTGAGAATTGGGCAGTAGTGGCCAATAAGATATGAGGGAAAGGATGGTTACAATTTTTTGAAAGGGAGATAACAAGTGTTAGTGAAGATGTAGGGAAATCGGAAGCCTTAGCATCATTGGTGGGAATGTAAAGTGGCACAGCTGCTGCATAAAGCAGTTTCTCAGAAGGTGAAACATCCAGCAATTCCACTCCTTTGTATCTATTCAGACGGTTGGAAGGCAGGGACTTGAACAGGTATTAGCGCACCAATGTTCACAGAAACATTATTCACAATTGCCGAAATGTGGAAACAACCCAAGGGTCCATTAATAGATGAATGGATAAACAAAATGCTGTCTATCCATACTATGGAACATTATTCAGCCATAAAAAGGAACACATTTTTGATATACGTTACAACATGATGAAACTTGAAAACATGCTTAATGAAATAAACCAGGCACAGAAGGACAACTATTGTTATGATTCCACTCATACGAGGAACCTAGAATAGGCAAATTCATAGAAAGAGAAAGTAGACTAGAAGTCCCAGGAACTGGAGGGAAGGGGAAAGGAAGAGGGACGTTATTGCTTAATGGGTATAGAGTTCTTTGGGGAATGATGAAAAAGTTTTGGGTATAGATAGTGGTGATAGTTATACAACACTGTGACTGTACTTAATGCCACAGAAATGTACACTTGTGAGTGGTTAAAATGATAAATACTATGTTGTGTATATTTTACGGCAATAAAAAAAGAGAGAGATGAAGGAATATTTTCCTTGATAACAGAAAGAGCTCAGAGGCAAAGACGGCATCTCTTTTTTCACAGTGACTCCTGGCCCTGCTTCAGTCATGCGTGACTGTGACAGGAGGAAGACTCAGAAAAAAGTAGACCCCTTAGGTTGACAGAGCAGAGAGATGGAAAGGCTCTTGAATATGCTGTGGAGCCACAAAACTAACCAACCCTAGAGTGGCTTTATCCCTGGGGTCTTAGTCTGAGACAAGCCAGGTGGGTCAAGATCTCCTGTGGGGTAGCTGAAAGCCTTCTAGTATAACGTAGAAGACACTGTGATGTGCCATCCAGATCTCCTCTCAGCATCAGAGGGCTTCATCTCCCAGTGGATGGTAGTGCTGCCTCTGCCTTGCCCTAGGTCACGTCCTCTCCCAACAACCCCACCCAGTAACTGACCTATAAGGGCAGTAGTCCATTACCCAGGCCGGGTCCCATTGCCCCAACTCACCATGACTCTGAAGAGTCATCTCCACTTCAGAGCCCCTACAGGGTTGGCTGAAGCCCCCACTGAGATCAGTCAAGGCTCAGCTTCTTCCCTTGCTCAATCCTGTTTCGGTCCCTTCTTCCACAGGTGTTGACCCCAGTGACCCTTCCAGTACTCTCCAGGAAACTTTCTACAATGTAACATCCATCTCGGAGGCAGCTTCTGGGTAACCTGTCTTGCCACGTGGATCTACTGCTGGGCCTGCAGAGTCCAGCAGAAAGCCAGACTCTTCAGAGTCTAGCGCAGAGACTCGCATATAGCAGGCACTCCTAAATATTTGTGGAATGATTACATGAATGATCCTCTGGTTAGTCAATGATGAGTTCTCAGCTTCTCAGGAAAATAAAAACACTACAGTGACTTCAGTAGGGCTCAGAGTATGAGAGATAAGATGCCAAGGTTTCCCAAAACAAACAAACAAACAAACAAACAAAAAACCTCACAAACTGCACAATAAACGTTCCACCTGCTTTTAATTGTGTATATAAAAGTCAACACCTCGAAGAAAGACATTCGTGCTCATTGGGACCCAACCCCCAGCTTCCAACAGGTTTCACTGTGAGGCTACCTACATCCGGTTTAAATGAATGATTTTTGAGCATGAGCTGCTAGGTTATTCTCTGAGCTGCCAAATATGGTAAATTTTTTGGCAGTATTTAAGGTTAACAGCCAGTCTAACAGGTTTGGTCCTGGTTTGGAATGTGAGTGGCTTCTTCCTTTCTGTGAACACTCAGATGGGAGTTATCTGATAGGAAAGATAGGAGATAGAAGAAGCCTCCTAAAATCATCAAGAGAGAAAGAAAAAGAAAGAGGTAAAGAAAGAGAGAAGGGGTGGTATGAACCTGAGAACGACCCAAGGAAGAGTAGCTCTCCTTTACAGATTTGAAACCAGAGATCCACATGTTTAAGCCAAAATCACAAAAGCCAAAGCACTCAAGCTCACCTTACAGGTAACTCTGGAGCAGTTTCCTAGAGCTTTAAGGTGACAGCTTATAAGAATAGGGTGTTGGAAACCTTTCAATTCCCACCTCACAATTCCTCATGATACCAATACCACAGAGGGAAGATGGTTTTCAGCATTTAGCTGAAGATAAGAAGTCCATTTTCACACAATCAAATGCCATCACGCCACGCCCCCATCCAAGTAAGCTTTGATTAGAGGACACAGATAGTGACATGGGCCCTAACCTTTCAATGCTTTGAAGAATATGCTTATTCCAATAAACTGGATCACATGAAACATTAAAGACAGGCTTGAGACCAAAAGTTTGTTCTATGGAGAAGAAAGAATTTGGGATTTCATACATATATATATTTCAAATCTGGGTGTGATAAGCATATTAAAACTCTCATTTTTCTTTAGATGAAAAAGAAATTGCTGTTCTCTGTCTGCAAGCATTTCCTGTTGCTTGACTAACCCTAAGCACAGCAGTCCGGAGCTGCTGGTGTGTGAGATCTTGAGAGTGAAATCTATTAGAGCATGAAGGAAGGGGAAATGACCTGCCGACTTCCAAGCAGGGCCAGCCTCAGGAAGTGTGAAAAGAAGCAAACACAATGGGTGAGAGGGAAATTATAGTCCACAAATGTATCGTAATTATGAGCAATGAGCTGTCACTAGCATCTTGATTAAATATGTTTGGTTTTGTGATTTCACTTACAGTCGAGCCAGAAATTCATCTTCCCTACAGTTTTTGCATCTTGTAGGGGACCAGCCAAAATTATCTGGGTGCTTACCATAAACATTAATTTAGAGGACAGATGATCCGCCCTGGCAGCTTGTAAATGCATGGACCATTCTCTCCTTCTTTTGTCTCCTCTGTTATCACCCACAAGGAGGTGGAATATGTGATTCATTTGGATGCAGATCTGAAGATGGAAGCCCGCTGATAAGGAAGTTCTTTGGAGTTTTTCAGAAAATCTTCCAGACTCTTTGAATTGTTTAAGTTGAAAATAGGCTTTGCAGCTGTGTCCTTGAGTCTGCCTCTCCGGTGCTTCAGTGTCTTTAAGTGAAAGTGTTCATGATGGCCACATTTGAAGTATTCTCAGAAAATCTTAATCACTCCAGATTTGTCTTTGACCCTCAATTAGTCTTGATATCACTTCCCCTGTGCTACTTCATGATAAGCATTCCTGTAGAAGAAAATCTTTAATTAGACTATCTAGATGCATAATCCTCATCTTCTGGATAATTCCTTCCACGGAGGAACCAGAGATGGCAAACGGCTGCTCCATGAAAGCATCTCCTTCGGAAACTTGCAATGCGTGGGAAAAAAAGACATATTTTTATTTTCTCTCCGACTTCAGCTTGATTTGCTTTTGAGGTCTGAATGTGGAGGTTAGCTGCATCCATCTACTTGAATTTAATTTGTCTTTGTACAAACAGCTTGCATGAATTCACTAGGCAGTGGTTCAAAAGATAAACATAATCATTTCAGAATTTTAGCAGAAAAGAGCATTATTCCTACCTCATTAACAATGAAGTGCTTGAAGAAAAATGCCCAGGCATATATTGATTGCTAAGACCGTGTGAGGAAGGTTAAAAGGACTTTTCCCATTTCAAAGCTTTGATTCCATCATAATATGCAGAGGACAAGTTCTTTGAGGACAGGATTTGTCTTGATCTAATTCACATCATTCGTAGTTCCTTGAACACAAAATGCTGGTTAACACAGCAGGTGCCCAGTGAGTAGCTGAACTGTTGACTTGCACGATGAGCATCCATCTGTCTTTGGCCGAAGCAATTGCATCAGTTCACCTTTGTAATTGTTTGATATTTAGAGTTTCTCTAGTCCTCTCCAGAAATTTAAGTTGATTTGACTGGATGTCATTCTGGGTCTCCCTTGAGGATTCTTTGTCTGCCCTTCCTCCCTCCCACTCTCCTCCCTCCCTTCCTGATTAGTTATCAATCGTTCTCAGTAAGTTATAGGAACGACAGACTAACTCCTGATGATATGCAGGATAGGATGACTAAAATGAACAACTACAGTCATTTACAAAATAATTTTTAAACAAAGTCACTGCATGTCCACTTTCTCTCTTAAAACTTCACACTTAAAACTGCATTCCACTTTGACTCTATCTGAGATAAACTGAGCATCACAGGAGAAAACATAACCATTTCCCCTAATCTGGGATCCATGAAGTTGTATGCAAACTCTTTTGTGTATTCCCATTTTTCTGGGGTTCAAAGTCCATAGCTTTCATCAAATTCTCAAAGAGATAGTCAATTCCCAAAGGAATGAAAACCCAATATATTAGTAAGCTAACTACTTTTTTCTTTGATGATGCTATTGTTTAACCTTGATTTTCTCTGTTTCCTTTAGGATCTGGCCTAAGATTTAAGTAAGAAAAATTTAATTCAATTTAAAGGGTGGTCCTTTTATTTTTTTTAAAGAGTGGTCCTTTTTATTTTTATTTTTTAAAATAAATTTATTTATTTATTTATTTTTGTCTGCATTGGGTCTTTGTTGCTGCACGTGGGCTTTCTCTGGTTGTGGCAAGCGGGGGCTACCCTTTGTTACGGTGCGTGGGCTTCTCATTGCAGTGGCTTCTCTTGTTGCGGAGCATGGGCTCTAGGCGCACAGGCTTCAGTAGTTGCAGCATGTGGGCTCGGTGGTTGTGGCTCGCGAGCTCTAGAGCTCAGGTTCAGTAGTTGTGGCTCACGGGCTTAGTTGCTTCGCGGCATGTGGGATCTTCCCGAACAAGGGCTCAAACCTGTGTCTCCTGCATTGGCAGGCGGATTCTTAACCACTCTGCCACCAGGGAGTGGTCCTTTTTAAAATGAGATTGTCCTCCCTTTTTTTAGCAGTAAAAATTTTAAAAGAATTAGTGACAGTAGATAGCAGTGTGTGCATGTGTAGATAGCAGTGTGTGTGTGTGCTCACATGTGGATCCTGTGCTGAAAGGACAATCACCAAGTGACAGACTACAACCCTCCTCCCCTACCCAAGGGAGCAAGTTTAATTCCAAAACTCTATCAATGATAAGCTACTCACCAGCAGCCAGTCTCTGTGCAGGAAAGGAGCCAGTGGAGTCATTTTGGTGACTTTCATAATCAATATGAACTGCTGCAGCTGAATTGATCGGGTAAGCTGACCATTTTCTTTGTTGAGGGCAAAAATGAACAGGCTGACCTAACACGGTTTCTTCATTTCGCATGTAAGAGGAATGGCCCTTGTGCACAATGCATGCTTTGTAGCCCATGGGTTCCATTCTTAAATTCAAGCTGCACTGTCTTTCCAAAGCTCCCCAGGCCTTCAAACCTCAGCTCAAGACTGATTTCCTTCAGGAAGCCTACCCTGATAAATCTCCTCTCACCTGTGCTTATTGCATTATTCAACATCCCTTCAGTACAACTGTGCTGTCAAGACTCAAGAAGACAACCATTTTAGACAGCTGAGTTTTCCTGCTAGCTGAGAGTACAAATGTTCAATTACCCCAACGTTCTTTTAAATTGTATGTGGCAAAGGAAAAGATGGACACATTTCATTGAATCAAAATGGAAATTTCTGCATGAAAGGGGTCAAAAGGTACACATTTCCAGTTACAAAATGAATAAGTCCTGGGGAGGTAATGTACCGAATGGTGACGATAGTTAATAATACTGTGTTGTGTACCTGTGTTGCATACTTGAGAGTACCTAGGAGAATGGATCTTGAAAGTTCTCATCATGAGAAAAAGATTTGTAACTATGTATGGTGATGCATGTTAACTGGACTTTTTGCAGTGATCATTTTGTAATATTTACAAATATTGAACCATTATGTTGTACACCTGAAACTAATATAATGTGTCAATTATACCCCATTAAAAACAATGGAAATTTCTGTGTGCCAAATAAATAAATAGTATGTGGAAATCATTACCCATTTTTGGTCCTTCTTAATCAGAGTTTATGGAAATAACTTGACTTTCCATGATGGTGATGAGTGTCTTAGCCTGGGTTTCTCGAAAGGAAGGCTTAAGGCAGAAGGTTCTACGATATTATTTTATAAAGAGGGCTGAGTCCCCGGGAAACAGAATGTGGAAAGCAGGGAAGGTCGGGGGGACGATAAGAGAGTGTGTTACTGAGCTGGCCCCGGCTTGATCCCTCACACTGGTGGGGCCATCTTCCAAGAGGCCATTTGGGTGATGGAGCCTCAGAACATTGCCTTGGGAGGAGGGAGGGAAGAGTGCATCTACCAGCTCCCCTCTGCATTGCCCGCATCCCCACCACTACCACACACAAACTTCGGGATTGTGAGCGTGGGTGCGGAGAGATGTCACAGGCTCTAGCACCAACAGAGATGCCCCAAGGCAGGAGGCACGGGTGTGAGGAGGGCGCTGTCGGGATGAACCTACCTGAAACCAGTTGGAGTGCAGAGAACTGCAGAGAATGAGTGGCCACAGCCCCAGGACAGAGAAGGTCCAGACAGTCTGCAATGTGGCCTAACGGGTGTCTGACACAAATAAGTGTGAGCTTTAGACTCTGTTGGCCCACAGGGTCTGTTGAGGTATGACGAGCTCTTGGTCTTGACTAAGTGATTCACTATATGACTCAGTCACTATAAGAACTGACTTCTTATGTTTACGTATTAAATTTTGCTGATTCTACCTTTTTTTTCAGATACACTGATAAGCTGCCACCTCTGTTAGTTTTCCCACCTTCAGTGGCTTCTCTGACTCCTTCTAACTTGTTCCTCATAATCTGCCAAGGGTTTGAAAACCAAAGAGCTGAACTTTTTTTTTCTTTATTTTATAATGATTTTTTTTAGTGTTTTTATTTTTTTTTATTGGAGTAAAATTGCTTTACAATGTTGTGTTAGTTTCTGATGTACAATGAAGTGAATCAGCTACATGTATACATATATCCCCATATCCCCTCCCACTTGGACCTCCCTCCCCCACTTTCCCCACCCCCCCGATCTAGGTCATCACAGAGCACCGAGCTGAGCTCCCTGCGCTATACAGCAGGTTCCCACTAGCTATCTATTTTTACACATGGTAGTGTATTTATGTCAAACTTAATTTCCCAATTTGTCCCACCCTCCCCTTCCCCCACTGTGTCCACATGTCCGTTCTCAACGTCTACATCTCTATTCCTGCCTTACAAATAGGTTTATCTGTACCATATTTCTAGATTCCACATATATGCATTAATGGGATATTTGTTTTTCTCTTTCTGGCTTACTTCACTCTGTATGACAGACTCTAGGTCCATCCACATCTCTACAAATGACCCAATTTCATTCCTTTTTATGGCTGAGTAATATTCCATTGTATATACGTACCACATCTTCTTTATCCATTCATCTATCGATGGACATTTAGGTTATTTCCATGGCCTCGCTATTGTAAATAGTGCTGCAATGAACATTGGCGTACATGTGTCCTTTTGAATTATGGTTTTCTCAGGGTATATGCCCAGTAGTGGGATTGCTGGGTCATATGGTAGTTCTATTTTTAGTTTTTTAAGGAACCTCCATACTGGCTCCATAGTGGCTGTATCAATTTACGTTCCCACCAACAGTGCAAAAGGGTTCCCTTTTCTCCACACCCTCTCCAGCATTTATTGTTTGTAGATTTTTTGGTGATGCCCATTCTGACTGGTGTGAGGTGATACCTCATTGTAGTTTTGATTTGCATTTCTCTAATAATTAGTGATGTTGAACATCTTTTCATGTGCCTCTTGGCCATCTGTATGTCTTCTTTGGTGAAATGTCTATTTAGGTCTTCCACCCGCTTTTTAATTGGGTTGTTTGTTTTTTTTGATATTGAGCTCCATGAGCTGTTTGTATATTTTGGAGATTAATCCTTTGTCAGTTGCTTCATTTGCAAATATTTTCTCCCATTTTGAGGGTTGTCTTTTCGTCTTGTTTATGGTTTCCTTTGTTGTGCAAAAGCTTTTAAGTTAATTAAGTCCCATTTGTTTATTTTTGTTTTTATTTCTGTTACTCTCAGAGGTGGGTCAAAAAAGATCTTGCTGTGGTTTATGTCAAAGAGTGTTTTTCCTATGTTTTCCTCTAAAAGTTTTACAGTGTCAGGTCTTACATTTAAGTCTTTAATCCATTTTGAGTTTATTTTTGTGTATGGTGTTAGGGAGTGTTCTAATTCCATTCTTTTACATGTACCTGCCCAGTTTTCCCAGCACCACTTATTGAAGAGACTGTCTTTTCTCCATTGTATGTTCTTGCCTCCTTTGTCGTAAATTAGGTGCCCATATGTGTGTGGGCTTATCTCTGGGCATTCTATCCTGTACCATTGATCTATATTTCTGTTTTTGTGCTAGTACCATACTGTCTTGATTACTGTAGCTTTGTGGTATAGTTTGAAGTCGGGGAGACTGATTTCTCCAACTTAATTTTTCTTTTTCAAGATTGCTTTGGCTATTCGGGGTCTTTTGTGTTTACATACGAATTGTAAGATTTTTTGTTCTAATTCTGTGAAGAATGCCATTGGTAGTTTGATAGGGATTGCATTGAATCTATAATAAAGGCCATATATGACAAACCCACAGCAAATATCATACTCAATGGTGAAAAACTGAAACCATTTCCACTAAGATCAGGAACAAGACAAGGCTGCCCACTCTCACCACTCTTATTCAACATAGTTTTGGAAGTCCTAGCCGTGGCAATCAGAGAAGAAAAAGAAATAAAATGAATACAAATTGGAAGAGAAGAAGTAAAACTGTCACTGTTTGCAGATGACATAATACTATACATAGAATATCCTAAAGATGCCACCAGATAACTACTAGAACTAATCAGTGAATTTGGTAAGGTTGCAGGATACAAAATTAATGCACAGAAATCTCTGGCATTCCTATACACCAACAACGAAAAATCAGAAAGAGAAATTAAGGAAACAATCCCATTTACCATCGCAACAAAAAGAATAAAATACCTAGGAATAAACCTACCTAAGAAGGCAAAAGACTTGTACTTAGAAAACTATAAAACACTGATGAAAGAAATCAAAGATAACATGAACAGATGGAGAAATATACCATGTTCTTGGATTGGAAGAATCAATATTGTAAAAATGACTATACTACCTAGAGAGCTGAACTTGAATTTGTGTGCAGATGAAGCACACACAGGCTCTGAGTGAAAGCTGAAGGGGGGTCTCTGGGCTGAGACTAAAAATGAAGAATTATTAGGAGAGTGACATTTATTCAGAGGTCTCTCTCTGTGGAGGTAGAGGGGGGAACATACACTTTGGAGGTTAGAGGATTCCATGGAATAAGGTGAATCTGGCACTGAGCATCTACCATGATGATGCTCTTTGTTTATTCACAGGTTCTTGACTTTATTCCAGTTATATGAAATGATGGGATCTCTGAGTTTCAGATAAGTGAGACTCTACCATATTTAATTTCCACTACACTATGTGTATTTGAACTTAATGATATTGTTATGCTGCCTGTGATTTACTTGAAGATACTTCAGCATAAACAGTGTGAGATAGGGGTGCGCGTGTGTGTGTGTGTGTGTGTGTGTGTGTTTTCTTCTTCACCCAAGGGGCAGTTCATTAACATCTGAAGTACCCTCATCAGGAATCCACTCTTCAGGCATGCTTAGTTAGCGTTTGACAAATTCTAATAGTTCATAAATCAGAGGTCTGTTACAGGCTTCAGTTATTTTTATCTCCAAGCAGCCCTAAAGAGTTTGTAATTAGGATAAGGGAAATAAATTTTCACTGGTAAAATAAGTGGTCGAAATATGTGGATTGGCTAGAAATACTATACATGTACCTCCCAGCAGGATAAATTCTTCCAAGTGGCATCGCCTGAGGCTTTGCTCCATCCTGTGTGCAGCCACTGACAGAATTCTGTTG
This sequence comes from Balaenoptera musculus, assembly GCF_009873245.2. Classification (NCBI taxonomy): domain Eukaryota; kingdom Metazoa; phylum Chordata; class Mammalia; order Artiodactyla; family Balaenopteridae; genus Balaenoptera; species Balaenoptera musculus. Next base: position 42,472,290 of record NC_045789.1, on the reverse strand, counting down.
CTGGATTCTGACAGGAAGGTGATACTACTGCATCATGCCTTCCATGCAAGGGGCTTGTTGGGGTATCCAAAAGGGCAGGAGTTAGGGCTTCATCAAGCTTACAGATGTGGTTCATGGCTATTTTTGTCCCTAATTGTGGTAGAATTTGGTCTGATGTGGGATTCTGTTGTAGGGAAGACCCATTGCTTTCTTCCTCCTCTCACACTGGAGTTGGCCAAAGTCAGTTCCCAGCAGACATGGCCAAATGGGTCTCCTGTTGCACCATCTATGTTTTTGTAGTCCTCTCACTGTGCCTTTGAGGGTCAGAGGCACCACGGGCACTGGAGAAGATTACTGCTGGTGTGATGAGGCTGTGCGCAAATGGGCAGTGCTGCTCATGGCACTTCCCTACCTCCCCCTGGGAGGTGGGACTCCAGGCTGCTGAATCATACTTTGAGGGAGTGGAGTGCCACCAGGGCTGGTGGTGGTGTCCATGGATCACTTACTTCAGCAACTGAGCGTTAGAGCATGATACAGAAATCATCAACCCTGAAGCCGGTTCTCAGCTATAGGTTGTCCAGGACTCTCTATAAACCACAGAGCAAACACAATCCTGAGTTCCAAAAGTATTTAGGGAGGATGTTAGATGTTTCTTTAGTCTCAATAAATAGAGAGATGAATAGGACATAGTCACAGTCCTCAAGGAGCTTATGGTCAAATTAGAGAGCTATACAAGTGGGCCATTTTAATATAACATGATAAGCAAAAAAGGGAAATAAACCCATGATTCTAAAGACTTGCTGAGGAGGGGCACTTAGCTCACCCTAGGACAACACTTTGGCCTCAGGACCCTATTACATTTAAAAAATATTATTGAGAACTCCAAAGAGCTTTTGTTTATGTGGTTTATATCTATTAACATTTACTATAAGGGAAATTAAAACTGAGAAATGTCTTCTTACTTCAGTAAATATTAAATATTAATATATGTCCATAATATAAAATTACATATAATATAAAATATTACATATAAAATATATAAATGTATTTGTTAATGTCATAAAATAAATATTCAATTGATCAGCTCATTAAAATAACAATAATAAGCCTATTACATGCTAAAATAGATAACATATTTTGATGAAAAATAACTATTTTCCAAAACAGAAAATAAGTTTTGGTGTGAACAACGTCCTCATTTTACATAATCGCAAATCGCTTTAATGTCTGGCTTAACAGAGGCAGCTGGATTGACAAATCTGCTTCTGCAATCAGTCTGCTGCAATATATTGCCTTGGCTGACATCTCTGAAGAAAATCTGCCTCATACACCTGTGCACTTGGAAAGGGGGGAACCTCACAGACCCCCTAAAAGGTAAGAGCTTAGATGCTACATATAAAACTTACATTCTTGGGGACCTCCCACCCAGAGGAACCTTGAATTGCTGACCTCAGCTCCCTGGAGGTAAGTTTTGAAGAATGAGTAAGAGTTGTTGAGGTGAAAAACATGACAAGACAAGAACATTCTAGGTCTATGCTTCTCAAACAAACACTGTGCATCCAAATCACTTGGGATCCGCGGACGGGGCATTTCTAATCCTGCATTTCTAACAAGCTCCCAGGAGATATTGATGCTGCTAGTCCCAGAAACCACAGTTTGAGTAGCAAAGATTTAAGCCAGAGAAAAAGCAGGAGCAAAGGCACAGTGTCAAGATTGGTTCAAGACGGCAGAGTAGAAGGACGTGTGCTCACTCCCTCTTGCGAGACCACCAGAATCACAACTCACTGCTGAACACTCATGGACAGGAAGACACTGGAACACACCAAAAAAGATACCCCACATCCAAAGACAAAGGAGAAGCCACAATGAGATGGTAGGAGGGGTGCAATCACAATAAAATCAAATCCCATAACTGCTGGGTGGGTGACTCACAGACTGGAGAACACTTATACTACAGAAGTCCACCCACTGGAGTGAAGGTTCTGAGCCCCACATCAGGTTTCCCAACCTGGGGGTCCGGCAATGGGAGGAGGAATTCCTAGAGAATCAGACTTTGAAAGCTAGCAGGACTTGATTGCAGGACTTCGACAGGACTGGGGGAAACAGAGACTCCATTCTTGGAGGGCACACACAAAGTAGCGTGTGCAGCAGGACCCAGGAGAAGGAGCAGTGACCCCATAGGAGATGGAACCAGACCTACCTGCTAGTGTTGGACGGTCTCCTGCAGAGGCAGGGGGTGGCTGTGGCTCACTGTGAGGACAAAGACACTGGCAGCAGAAGCTCTGGGAAGTGCTCCTTGGCGTGAGCCCTCCCAGAGTCCGCCATTAGCCCCACCAAAGAGCCAGGTAGGCTCCAATACTCGGTCACCTCAGGCCAAACAAGCAACAGGGAGGGAACCCAGCCCCACCCATCAGCAGACAAGAGGATTAAAGTTTTATTGAGATCTGCCCACCAGAGCAACAGCCAGCTCTACCCACCACCAGTCCCTCCCATCAGGAAACTTGCACAAGCCTCTTAGATAGCCTCACCCACCAGAGGACAGACAGCAGAAGCAAGAAGAACTACAATCCTGCAGTCTGTGGAACAAAAACCACATTCACAGAAAGATAGACAGGATGAAAAGGCAGAGGGCTAAGTTCTAGATGAAGGAATAAGATAAAACCCCAGAAAAACAACTAAATGAAGTGGAGATAGGCAATCTTCCAGAAAAAAGAATTCAGAATAATGATAGTGAAGATGATCCAGGACTTCGGAAAAAGAATGGAGGCAAAGATCAAGACGATGCAAGAAATGTTTAACAAAGACCAAGAAGAATTAAAGAACAAACAACCAGAGATGAATAATACAATAACTGAAATGAAAAATACACTAGAAGGAATCAATAGTAGAATAACTGAGGCAGAAGAACGGATAAGTGACCTGGAGGACAGAAAGGTGGAATTCACTGCTGCGGAACAGAATAAAGAAAAAAGAATGAAAAGAAATGAAGACAGCGTAAGAGACCTCTGGGACAACATTAAATGCAACAACATTCACATTATAGGGGTCACAGAAGAAGAGAGAGAGAAAGGACCTGAGAAACTATTTGAAGAGATTATAGTCAAAAACTTCCCTAACATGGGGAAGGAAATAGCCACCCAAGTCCAGGAAGTGCAGAGTCCCAGGCAGAGTCCCAGGCAGGATAAACCCAAGGAGAAATACGCTGAGAAACATAGTAATCGAATTGGCAAAAATTAATGACAAAGAAAAATTATTGAAAGTAGCAAGAGAAAAACAACAAATAACATACAAGGGAACTCCCATAAAGTTAACAGCTGATTTCTCAGAAGAAACTCTACAAGCCAGAAGGGAGTGGCATGACATATTTAAAGTAATGAAAGGGAAGAACCTACAACCAAGATTACTCTACCCAGAAAGGATCTCATTCAGAATTGATGGAGAAATCAAAAGCTTTATAGACAAGCAAAAGTTAAGAGAATTCAGCACCACCAAACCAGCTGTACAATAAATGCTAAAGGAACTCTCTAAGTGGGAAACACAAGAGAAGAAAAAGACCTAGAAAAACAAACCCAAAACCATTGAGAAAATGGTAATAGGAACATACATATTGATAATTACCTTAAATGTGAATGGATTAAATGCTCCAACCAAAAGACACAGGCTCACTAAATGGATACAAAAACAATACCCATATATATGCTGTCTACAAGAGACCTACTACAGATCTAGGGACACATACAGACTTAAAGTGAGGGGATGGAAAAAGATATTCCATGCAAATGGAAATCAAAAGAAAGCTGGAATAGCAATACTCAGATAAAATTTTATCAGATAAAATAGACTTTAATATAAAGAATGTTACAAGAGACAAAGAACGACCCTACATAATGATCAAGGGATCAATCCAAGAAGAAGATATAACAATTATAAATATATATGCACCCAAGACAGGAGCACCTCGATACATAAGGCAACTGCACACAGCTATAAAAGAGGAAATTGGCAGTAACACAGTAATAGTGGGGGACTTTAACACCTCACTTACACCAATGGACGGATCATCCAAACAGAAAATTTATAAGGAAACACAAGCTTTAAATGACACAATGCACCAGAAAGATTTAATTGATATTTATAGGACATTCCATTCAAAACCAGCAGATTACACTTTCTTCTCAAGTGTGCACAGAGCATTCTCCAGGATAGATCACATCCTGGGTCACAAATCAAGCCTCAGTAAATTTAAGAAAACTGAATTCATATCAAGCATCTTTTCTGACCACAACACTATGAGATTAGAATCAATTACAGGGAAAAAAACGTAAAAAACACAAACACATGGAGGCTAAACAATACGTTACTAAATAACCAAAAGATCACTGGAGAAATCAAAGAGGAAATAAAAAAATACCTAGAGACAAATGACAATGAAAACACAATGATCCAAAACCTATGGGATGCAGCACAAGCAGTTCTAAGAGGGAAGTTTATAGCAATACAATCCTACCTCAAGAAACAACAAACATCTCAAATAAACAATCTAAACCTACACCTAAAGGAACTAGGGAAAGAAGAACAAACAAAACCCAAAGTTAGTAGAAGGAAAGAAATCATAATGATCAGAGCAGAAATAAATGAAATAGAAACAAATAAAACAATAGCAAAGATCAGTAAAACTAAAAGCTGGTCCTCTGAGAAGATAAATAAAATTGATAAACCATTAGCCAGACTCATCAGGAAAAAGAGGGAGAGGACTCAAATCAATAAAATTAGAAATGAAAAAGGAGAAGTTACAACAGATGCAGAAAGACAAAGCATCTTAAGAGACTACAAGTAACTCTATGCCAATAAAACGGACAACCTGGAAGAAATGGACAAATTCTTAGAAAGGTATAACCTTCCAAGAGTGAACCAGGAAGAAATAGAAAATATGAACAGAAGAATCACAAGTAATGAAATTGAAACTGTGTTTAAAAATCTTCCAACAAACAAAAGTCCAGGACCAGATGGCTTCACAGATGAATTCTATCAAACATTTAGAGAAGAGCTAACACTCATCCTTCTCAAACTCTTCCAAGAAATTTCAGAGGAAGGAACACTCCCAAACTCATTCTATGAGGCCACCATCATCCTGACACCAAAACCAGACAAAGGTACTACAAAAAAAGAAAATTACAGACCAATATCACTGATGAGTATAGTTGCAAAATCCTCAACAAAATACTAGCAAACAGAATCCAACAACACATTAAAAGGGTCATACACCATGATCAAGTGGGATTTATCCCAGGGATGCAAGGATTCTTCAATATACGCAAATCAATCAATGTGATACACCATATTAACAAATTGAAGAATAAAGACCATATGATCATCTGAATAGATGCAGAAAAACCTTTTGACAAAATTTAACACCTATTTATGATAAAAACTCTCCAGAAAGTGGGCATAGAGGGAACCTACATCAACATAATAAAGGCCATATACGACAAACCCACAGCAAACATCATTCTCAATGGTGAAAACCTGAAAGCATTTCCACTAAGATCAGGAACAAGACAAGGATGTCCACTCTCACCACTATTATTCAACATAGTTTTGGAAGTCCTAGCCACGGCAATCAGAGAAGAAAAAGAAATGAAAGAAATACAAATTGGAAAAGAAGAAGTAAAACTGTCACTGTTTGCAGATGACATGATAGTACACATAGAGAATCCTAAAGACGACACCAGAAAACTACTAGAGCTAATCAATGAATTTGGTAAGGTTGCAGGATACAAAATTAATGCACAGAAATCTCTTGCATTCCTATACACTAATGATGAAAAATCTGAAAGAGAAATTAAGGAAACACTCCCATTTACCATTGCAGCAAAAAGAATAAAATACTTAGGAATAAACCTACCTAGGGAGACAAAAGACCTGTATGCAGAAAATTATAAGACACTGATGAAAGAAATTAAAGACGATACAAACAGATGGAGAGATATACCATGTTCTTGGATTGGAAGAATCAACATTGTAAAAATGACTATACTACCCAAAGCAATCTACAGATCCAATGCAATCCCTATCAAATTACCAATGGCATTTTTTACAGAACTAGAACAAAAATCTTAAAATTTGTATGGAGACAGAAAAGACCCCGAATAGCCAAAGCAGTCTTGAGGGAAAAATACGGAGCTGGAGGAATCAGACTCCCTGACTTCAGACTATACTACAAAGCTACAGTAATCAAGACAATATGGTACTGGCACAAAAACAGAAATATAGATCAATGGAACAGGATAGAAAGCCCAGAGATAAACCCACGCACCTACGGTCAACTAATCTATGACAAAGGAGGCAAAGATATACAGTGGAAAAAAGAAAGTCTCTTCAATAAGTGGTGCTGGGAAAACTGGACAGCTACATGTAAAAGAATGAAATTAGAACACTCTCTAACACCATACACAAAAATAAATTCAAAATGGATTAGAGATCTAAATGTAAAACCGGACACTATAAAACTCTTAGAGGAAAACTTAGGAAGAACACTCTTTGACATAAATCACAGCAAGATCTTTTTTGATCCACCTCCTAGAGTATGGAAATAAAAACAAAAATAAACAAATGGGACCTAATGAAACTTCAAAGCTTTTGCACAGCAAAGGAAACCATAAACAAGACGAAAAGACAACCCTCAGAATGGGAGAAAATATTTGCAAAGGAATCAACAGACAAAGGTTTTATCTCCAAAATATACAAGCAGCTCATGCAGCTCAATATTAAAAAAAAAAAAACCCAATCCAAAAATGGGCAGAAGACCTAAATAGACATTTCTCCAAAGAAGACATACAGATGGCCAAGAAGCACATGAAAAGCTGCTCAACATCACTAATTATTAGAGAAATGCAAATCAAAACTACAGTGAGGTATCACCTTGCACCAGTTAGAATGGGCATCATCAGAAAATCTACAAACAACAAATGCTGGAGAGGGTGTGGAGAAAAGGGAATCCTCTTGCACTGTTGGTGGGAATGTAAACTGATACAGCCACTATGGAGACCAGTATGGAGGTTCCTTAAAAAGCTAAAAATAGAATTACCATATGACCCAGCAATCCCACTACTGGGCATATACCTGGAGAAAACCATAATTCAAAAAGACACATGCACCCCAGTGTTCATTGCAGCACTATTTACAATTGCCAGGACATGGAAGCAACCTAAATGCCCATCAACAGATGAATGGATAAAGAAGATGTGGTACATATATACAATGGAATATTACTCAGTCATAAAAAAGAACGAAATTGGTTCATTTGTAGCGACTTGGGTGGATCTAGAGACTGTTATACAGAGTGAAGTAAGTCAGAAAGAGAAAAACAAATATTGTATATTAACGCATTTATGTGGAACCTAGAAAAATGGTACCGATGAACCAGTTTTCAGGGCAGAAATAGAGACACAGATGTAGAGAACAAACGTATGGACACCAGTGAGGGAAAGTGGCAGGGGTGGGTGGTGGTGGTGTGATGAGTTGGGGGATTGGGATTGACATATATACACTAATATGTATAAAATGGATAACTAATAATAACCCGCTGTATAAATTAAATAAAATTAAAAAAAAAAACAACAACAAGAAACAAACCTCAGAGTCAAAGTGCTGAAAACCAAAGATAAAGAAAAAAATCTTGAATGCAGCGAGAAGACACAATTCATGCAGAGGAATAATGCTAAGAATCCCAGCAGACTCCTCAGATCCTATGCAAGGCAAGATTGACATCTTATCATTCTGAAAGAAAACGCTGCTAATCCAGAATTTTATGTCCAGTAAAAATACCTTTCAAAGATGAAGATAAAATAAATACCTTTAGACAAACAAAAGTTGAGAATTTATTGCCAATAAACCTGTGCTACAAGAAATGGTAAAGGAAGTTCTTCAGACAGGATGATATCAAATGGAAATTAGAATACACACACACACACACACACACACACACACACACACACACACACAATAAAGGGGCTGGAAAGGAAATAATTAAGGTAAATATTAAATATGTTTTTTCTTATTTTAATAGTATATAGAGTATGAATACATTTTTGTAGAAAGAAAACACAGCATGATTCATTTAAAAAAATTTAGAAGGTTATACATCAAAATTTTAACTAATTTTCAAGAGCTCAGAGATTAGAGAAATTTTGTAAGGTAATTGTTAGAAGAAATAATAACTAGAAAATGAATTTTCTGTTATGAAAAACTTTTCTCACTTTTTTTGCTCTACTATATGGTAAAGAAGAGACAAAGAAAAGGCAAAAGGAGTCTTTTTCTCTGATGCATAAGCCAATTGTAATAGATCTAACTTTTTAGAGAATAAATAAGGATTAAATAGAAGTTTCTTATAAGGGTTGTTGATGTTCTCTCTACTGGCTCAAGCTTTGGGGCTGGAACCTTATACATGACTTGAAGGACTGTTTATTCCAAGAAAATATTAAAACACTATTCTCTACATGGTCTAGAAAGAGAGCCAGGAATTGATAATGTCTAAATATTAGTGAGACTGTTATCTACTTGCACCAAAATGTCTTTCATTTTGTCAATCTAATCTTTCAAATGTCATTCAAATCTTGTTTTGACTTCTATGTAATTATTTAAAATTTACATGAAAACTAGCTAAGATTTCTTCTCAGTTTTGGTAGTAAAGTAATATTTTACTAGGGAAAGAATAATTTAGTGCAAACATATACTATTTTTTTTTGACTTGGTTAATCAAGGCCATGAGGAGCCAGAATCTTTAGAATTCAACTCCAGAATCCAGGTACCATCATCTACATGACAGAGTTATTGAAAGGATCAGAGAGAATGTGTGTAAAGACATAATGTAAGTACATAGTGGGCAGTTAATAAATGGCAGCTATTATTGGCTACTGAAGTGACTCGAAGATACATGAAGATGCCTTTATTGCCATCAACAATGAAGCCAAGATAACACTTTACAAACAGCAGTTCAAGAATTCATTGACACCTATTGATTAATATGTCTAACATGCTCGTGTTTGAAGTATTCAGATTCCAGACATTTGAGAAACTGTCTCCTCATCTTGCCAGGGGAATTTCACACATAGAAATGGATGGTCAATGTGGGGAAAGAAAAATGATACTAATGAAGTTGATGTATTTTCTCTCTCTCTTTCTCTCTCTCCCTTGCTCTCTCTCTCTCTCTATCTCTCTCTCACACACACACACACACACACACACACACACACACACACGTATAGAGGCAACTTCTCTCAAAGTCCTAGTAGGAAAAGTACCTCTTAAAGAGGCAAACAAATGACACTTTGACTTGGAAATTTTTAAAAAGTCAAGATGAGTTCTTGAATTATGTGCCACACTGGTTTCTCCCTTGCCCAAGTTTTTACCCACTAAAATAGGGAAATTTTGGTGTTGGTGCTGCCACCTCAATATTGAATCATCTCTGTCCTATATCCCAGAGTATCATTCAGCTGTTTGGTTACAGAAGTCTCCTTGGAAAGGTCAAATTTTAGCTTGGAATATTTTACCTCTTCCGTTGACTTTTAACAAAAGGGATCTAATTGAACACAGCTCACATCTATTCCGTTGATTTTTATCAAGTCCTTGGACCTCAGAAATTTAGAGTTTTAACTCCTGTCAACTAAAGCTGGATGCAGAGAAAATTATTCAAAGAAAAATATTATTTCACTCTCAAAATTTTTAGAGCCAGGATAAGATGTGACAGTTTTAAGGTGAGGACAGAAGATTCCAGGGCTCAAGCTGTTAACCAAGGGTAGGCTGTCCCTCACAAATAAAAGAGAAGATTCAAGGATAAGGCATGTTTACATATACAATGAATGTATGAAAAGAATAAACCAGAGCAAGATGATGGAGTGAGGGAGAATACAAGAGGAAAAAGAACACTCATCTCCCCATCAAGAAAACACGTAAGCAATAGGCTGAATGGCTTTTGTTCTCTCAAGAAGCTGAGGGAGAGGAAGACATGGAGAACATCAAGGCATGGAGAATACTGTATGACAGAAGAGGGAAAATGTCCTCGTGCAGAGAAGGGTACAGGGAGGAACAAAGCACTCTGGCAGGTGAAGAGACAAAGACAGCAGAGATAGAGGCAAATCGACAAGAAGAAGGGAACCAAAAACAGCTTCATGGGACAGGGATTGAATAACAGGAGAGATGGAACAGGGAGCAGGAAAGCCATCCAGGAGAGAGAGAACCAGTCAGGCTGGGGGCAGATGCCTGGTGAGGCTTCCTCTCTCACATTCCCAAACCCAAATGGGGGCTCTAGAGAGAAAGAGAAAGTACCATCCAGAATCTCGTTCTCTTGTTCCTTGTTCCATCCCCAGCACCTAGAGCCTGGTATGTAGTGGATGCTCAAAACACAGTTGTTGAATGAAAAGTGGTACATGCAGAAAAGGAAAGAAAGCTGGATGCCTTGAGAAACTCCATGCACCTCATGGCTTCCATTATTGAGGTGTGAGCGGGCAGAGAGGATGCCAAAGAGCTGGGCTCTACGTACAGCATGGCTGAGTGATGCTCACCCTGAGGGCAGTTTGGTTTGGCTGTTGCAGGACCATCAAGGACCCAAGCGAAACAGGCAGTGGTCAAACCAAGAGTAACTGATGAGCAAGGGAGTGGCAGAGGGTGTTTGTGCTTGAAAGGCCCCACCTCCATGTCTGTCCCCAAATCTCCTCCACATGTTCAGATGTTTGAACGTCTCATTATCCAGAATCTCTCCTTTGGGGGTTATTTCTATAGCGTTTTCCACAAAATACAATTAGCCAACCAATGTGTTCAGCCATTCAAAGTCACTAAATTCTAGACAAGAATTGTTGTATTAACCTAGCAACTTAGGGTAGGGCCTCAAGGCAAATGAACTCAGAGTAGAGAGAGACTCCCCAAGACCCAACATGGAACCTGGATCAAAGAGCAATGGATTTGGTCAACAGAGATGGAGTCAAGTTGGTTGTAAGTCCCCAGAGGACTCATCCCATCCCCCTAGGGGATCCCCCAAGTGGGAGATGAAGCTGCAAGGGTAGGGAAGTGAAGATGAGTCAGTTGTAGATTTGTCTGGCTGCTCTATCCTGGCTATGTGATCGTCCCCAACAGAGAAATACACTTAGGGTTTACACAGACAGGACTGACACAAAGACATAAGGAGGAAGGTATCACTGAGAGATTTGGTGCTTGTCCTTGAAAAAGGAAAAAAAAGACAAATGATAACAGATCAGGTGACAAATTGAAGTGAAATCGGCCTCAAAAAGATTCTAGCCATTCAAGTGCCTTTCTTCCTGAAATGACAAGATTTACACATTTTCATCTCTTCCAAGGGCACCAAAACAAGTGCTTCACTCTTCTGTATCATTCCATCCATTTTCTCTTAGCTTATCCCATCACCATGGTGATGAGGCAAGGACTTTATTTTCCTGTGTCTGGACTACACTGGCATCCTTGTCAGTTACTTCAAAAATGCATGTGTCTGCATGTTACTTCTAGAGGAATTTCTTATCTAAGATGGGAATCAATGGGATAAGCAAAGCATTAGGAGAAACAGCCTCTGGACTCTATCCTCATTCTGCCATCTCAGAAAAATTATTTGAGATTCCAGTTTCTGCTCACTAAATGGAGACAGAAAGGCTACTCACTTGCTTAATAACAAAATGTTATAAGACTGAGTAACTTGTGATGGCCCATCATTTTGCTTAAGGCAGAACAATTAAATAACTATGGCAGAGACTACTAACTGCTTACTCCATATCAACTCACCCTTTTTTCCATAGAAACAAAACCAGGATTTTATTCAGGGGTGCAATACATCACCCAAGAGATTACATGTCCCAATTTCCCTTGACTGCAAATACAGTTAGGTGGATCAACTGTGAGTGTCTTCTAGGAAAGCTCCTGATGGGAAACTGACTCAATTGAGCAGTGTTAACCCCACCCCACCCCCCACCTTCCTTTTGGGTGAAGCTCTAGGGGTAACCTTGGACCTCAGAATGAAAGACTGAAAGTCACATGCTAAGGATGGTAGAGCAAAAAGATAAAAGAGGATAGCCTCATCCACCAGAGGGCAGACAGCAGAAGCAAGAAGAACTACAATCCTGCAGTCTGTGGAACAAAAACCACATTCACAGAAAGACAGACAAGATGAAAAGGCAGAGGGCTATGTACCAGATAAAGGAACAAGATAAAACCCCAGAAAAACAACTAAATGAAGTGGAGATAGGCAACCTTCCAGAAAAAGAATTCAGAATAATGATAGTGAAGATGATCCAGGACCTCAGAAAAAGAATGGAGGCAAAGATCGAGAAGATGAAAGAAATGTTTAACAAAGACCTAGAAGAATTAAAGAACAAAGACCTAGAAGAATTAAAGAACAAACAAACATAGATGAATAGTACAATAACTGAAATGAAAACTACACTAGAAGGAATCAATAGCAGAATAACTGAGGCAGAAGAACGGATAAGTGACCTGGAAGACAGAATGGTGGAATTCACTGCCATAGAACAGAATAAAGAAAAAGGAATGAAAAGAAATTAAGAAGGCCTAAGAGACCTCTGGGACAACATTAAACGCAACAACATTCGCATCATAGGGGTCCCAGAAGGAGAAGAGAGAAAGGACCTGAGAAAATATTTGAAGAGATTATAGTCGAAAACTTCCCTAACATGGGAAACGAAATAGCCACCCAAGTTCAAGAAGCACAGAGAGTCCCATACAGGATAAACCCAAGGAGAAACACACCAAGACACATAGTAATCAAATTGGCAAAAATTAAAGACAAAGAAAAATTATTGATAGCAGCAAGGGAAAAATGACAAATAACATACAAGGGAACTCCCATAAGGTTAACAGCTGATTTCTCAGCAGGAACTCTACAAGCCAGAAGGGAGTGGCATGATATACTTAAAGTGATGAAAGGGAAGAACCTACAACCAAGATTACTCTACCCGGCAAGGATCTCATTCAGATTCGATGGAGAAATCAAAAGCTTTACAGACAAGCAAAAGCTAAGAGGATTCAGCACCACCAAACCAGCTCTACAACAAATGCTAAAGGAACTTCTCTAAGTGGGAAACACAAGAGAAGAAAAGGACCTACAAAAACAAACCCAAAACAATTAAGAAAATGGTCATAGGAACATACATATCGATAATTACCTTAAACGTGAATGGATTAAATGCTCCAACCAAAAGACACAGGCTTGCTGAATGGATACAAAAACAAGACCCATATATATACTGTCTACAAGAGACCCACTTCAGACGTAGGGACACATATAGACTGAAAGTGAGGGGATGGAAAAAGATATTCCATGCAAATGGAAATCAAAAGAAAGCTGGAGTAGCAATACCCATATCTGATAAAATAGACTCTAAAATAAAGAATGTTACAAGAAACAAGGAAGGACCCTACATAATGATCAAGGGATCAATCCAAGAAGAAGATATAACAATTATAAATATATATGCACCCAACAGAGGAGCACCTCAATACATAAGGCAACTGCTAACAGCTATAAAAGGGGAAATCAACAGTAACACAGTAATAGTGGGGGACTTTAACACCTCACTTACACCAATGGACAGATCATCCAAAATGAAAATAAATAAGGAAACAGAAGCTTTAAATGACACAAGAGACCAGATAGATTTAATTGATATTTATAGGACATTCTATCCAAAAACAGCAGATTGCACTTTCTTCTCAAGTGCGCACGGAACATTCTCCAGGATAGATCACACCTTGGGTCACAAATCAAGCCTCAGTAAATTTAAGAAAATTGAAATCATATCAAGCATCTTTTCTGACCACAACGCTCTGAGATTAGAAATGAATTACAGGGAAAAAAACATAAAAAACACAAACATATGGAGGCTAAACAATACGTTACTAAATAACCAAGAGATCACTGAAGAAATCAAAGAGGAAATAAAAAAATACCTAGAGACAAATGACAATGAAAACACGATGATCCAAAACCTATGGGATGCAGCAAAAGCAGTTCTAAGAGAGAAGTTTATAGCTATACAAGCCTACCTCAAGAAACAAGAAAGATAAAAGAATCCGGTTCTCTACTGGCCCTGTGCTGCTGCCATAACCTGGACCTCCATGATTCTTTTACATGTGAGAGAAACAAACTGCTATCTTGTTTAAGCCAAACACAATTCCCAACTGATAGACCCACTGTCAACCTTATAAGTAGGCCCTTCTAGGCTCACCCCCAACGTTTTCAGGGCCCAGGCCAAGAGCAGAGGTGGGAGCCCCTAGCTTGTGGCCCAACCCCTTCTCTTCCCACCCCAGCTCTGTCTGCTTTGTGTGGACATCCAAGCCCATGCTTCTAAGCTCATCTCCAGGCCAACACTGCCCCTTGGCCACCCTTCGGGTCTAAGGTGCACACACTTCCCTCCAGGAGGACAGAGCCTGGGAAAGGCTGCTGTAGGCTCTGAAAGTGAGCTCAGAGCCACTTGGGCAGGGAATTTTAGGATCCTAGGACCCTAAGGCACAGTCTAGAAGTGGGAGGAGGTTCCAGATGGCATGCACCTTTGCCCTGTGATCTCTTCGCCCTGTGGGGAGAAGCATGGCCCTTGAAGGCACAGGGGCCAGGGCAGGGACCCGAACTGCCACAGTCTAAATGTGATACCACTGGCTCCTCTCCCTCTCACCTCCTAATGCCTGCCTTTTCATCGTTCACAACTTGACAGTAGAGAGAAACCTGAAGTAGTTCAGTTAACTACTTGTAACAGCCTTGGTAAAGTTATCTTTTAGAGGAAAAGCCTGGAACTATAGCTTGAACTGTGCTGTTTCCCTGTTACCCTTAATGCTGCTATCTTCTCTCTTTTATGAGACTGTATAATGGAAAGCTGATCAAGCCTGGCTCTCAGGCAAGCTTGTCTTTGTTGAGCTGTCATTAGAATGGCCACGCATTGTGGATCAAGCAACTGCAGTACTGGTGTTGGTGTTCTGACTGAAGGAGGAGTCTCCAGATCCTGGGTCCCTCTCATTTACACATCTGCCTGTTTGAGGAAACTCTCCAAGTGTTTACCTGGGTCTCTTTGTACAAACATTGCTCCCTAGGAGGGAGTGGAATCAGCAACAAACCCCGGCCACCGAAACTGGAACAGGGACTTTTGCCCTAGGAGGACTACAGAGAAATGGATGGGAATTGTGACCAGGAGAGGGACTCTCTAAGGGGTGCCACTGAAATGGCCCAGGACTGGGTCCCAAATGAGCTGGGCATCTTTCTCTGTTTCTCAGGAAGCCCCCCACTCAGCCTAGGGTAGCAGGGACTGAGACCTGATATGACAGTGCCACTGCTGATGGGATCCACCACTCCAGCTCCCACCCCTAAGTGCAAGGACTTATTCCTTAAGGAATTTATCTCCTTCACATGGCCTGACTGTCAGGACTGGTAACCTGGCTTCATGAACATGAAAAATGCCCAAATGGCTACAGTATCATTGTGTATCTTAGAAGCTCTCTTCCTTTAGTTCAGTGATTCTAAGCCTCATTTTGGATTACGGATCTCCACGTTCTCTAGGCTGGATAATTACCAAAGGACATCAGTGTCCACCCACACTTCAGAGAACTGTTGTAGCTCCTTTCAGACAATGAGGCATAATCCAAAGAACATTGAGCAAATAATCTGAGATGTAGGCACTTGCTATAGACTGATGTTTGTGTCCCCCCCAAATTTGCATGTTGAAACCTAATCCTCAATGCAATGAGGGCCTTTGAGAGGTGATTAGGTCATGAGGGTGGAGCCCTCATGAATAGGATTAGGGCCCTTATGAAAGAGACTTCAGAGAGTTCCCTTGCCCCTTCTGCAGTGTGAGGACAGAGCAAGAAGACGGCTATCTATGAACTAGGTAGAGAGCTCTCACCAGACACCGAATCTGCTGGTGCCTTGATCTTGGGCTTCCCAGCCTCCAAAACTGTGAGAAATAAATGTTTGTTGTGTAAGCCACCTAGGCTATAGTATTTTTGTTATAGTAGCCCAAACAGACTGACAGAACTTCTATCCCCAACTTTCTATTTAAATTTCGTTTATTAGTTTTTTCATAGGAAAAATGGAAGGCATGGGTTAACTGATTTGTAAGATCCCTCCTAGCTCCAAAGTTCAATGGCTCTATATAGTTCTATGAAATGACAGACATGATAAATATCCTTGTTCCCATCCTCATCTACCGTCTTCTCATCTTTCAGGTCTTGGCTTAGAAGCTAGTTCCAGCCAGTAGGGTGGGCTATGAGACCACTTTCTGTGTTCCCATGGTGCCTTATTCTACCCTATTATAGCACTCTTCTCTCTAAAGCATAATTGTCTGTAAGTTAATTTGTGGGTTCCCTGCTAGACAGCAAATTCTGGGGGAACTGAGACCAATCTTTAAGGTCGTATCCTCAGCACCGATTTCTAGCAGGAGCTCAATGATATATAAGAAATGATAATATGAGTGAGTGGTTTCTGATAGCTACAATCTCCTTTGGTCACTGGACTGGCGATGAAAGATGTTCTCAGATAACTATTCAAGGAACATGCTGAAATAGCCTTTGTTCTTCTGCCTGCATTTAGTAATAGTCTTTGGATATAGGTACCATGAGTATACACCTAATGAATCAGATTACCATATTTTTTTAAAGGGAAAAGATGAAAACAAAACTTCCATTTTTATGGTCAGAGAAACCCAGACTATTATTCTCAGCTTGGTTCTCAGGAATAAAACAGAAGATCCTCTGCCTCCTCATCTGAGCTCTTCAAATTAATCTAAGGTCTGATTGTCCCAAAGCATTACTAATTGTATAGCAACATCATTTATATCACAAAATTGGAAATGACATACATATCCCATCACAGAGTGATGGTTAAATAAACTATGACACTCAAGCGGTGAACCCATGCAGCCTTTGATAATGGTGTTTACAAGATAATCTGAAGTTAAAAGGCAAGACATAAAATTACATAAGCAGTATGACTGCCATCATGTAAAATATGTCAAATATACAAATAAAATATAGAAGGAGATACTACAGAATCTGAACCATGGCTGTGTTTGTGTGTTAGGACTGCGCATGATTTTCTTTCTACTTTTCTGAATTTTGCAGATTTTCCTCTTTTACTCTCATGGAGAAAAATCAAAATCAACAAATCATTTAATTGTTAATTGAAAACATCTACTATAAAATTTTGGCTATTGATAGTGGTTGCGTCCACCTGAAAGAGCTGTATGGCGGAGCACAGAGAAGACCCTATGGTGAAGCCAACAGAAGCAGGGGGTGGAAAGACAGGGAATCCTCTGGAGTTGCCGCTGCCTGTGGAATAAGAGACATCACGGATCTAAGCTCTTACTATATAAATGCCAGGCATTTCTCAGACATTTTTTTTCATTATGTCCTCATAAAAGCTGTAAGAGATAGGTACTGCTGTTATTCCCATTTTACAGCTGAAACTGAGCCTTAGAGCGGTCAATCCTTTTGCAAGGACCCGGAGGAGCCCGAGTGTGAGCCTTCGCAACCTGTCCCACCATCCACTGAGGGGAAAATGAGCACATTTCTCAGCCATACTTCCTCTCGTGCAAGGATCTCTTGTGTCAAAGGCACAGCCTCCATTGCCATTATTGGGAGATTCTGTTTGGAATCAGTCCTCAAATGACTCCTGCCTGTCAGTGGAGATGGTGTCCAGTGACCACTTGTTCACCATATCATCTCAAGCCTCTCACCAGAGTGTGATCCCAAAATTGTCCCTCTTTGCACATAAATCCATTGCTTTGGGGCAATGAGCCCATTTATAAATGCTCTCATTGTGGCCAACTTTACAGATCCAGACCAACATGGATAGAGCCCAGGCCAGCTCCCTAGTTAAAACGTGAACCATGGTCGCCCTCCACTTGCCAGCACGTTAACAGGCAAGCTTTCACTATGTGCTTGTTGAACGTAGATCCACCCTGCAAATGCTGATGGACTGAATACGCTCAGCTGACACCATTCGTGCACACAAGCATTTTGAGGCTCTTTGTTACATGGTCACGTTTTCTCTGCACAGAAACCTACTGGTGTTACCATTTCTAGGGGTGGGGGGAGAGGAGGCTTCACTACAGGAGAATTCAGGGAGAACAGAGCAGGGGACCTGGCGGGAGTCCAGTCCTGTTGAAGTCAAGTGTGTCACTAAAATAAGCAAGTCCTCTCTGCCCTCCTCGCTACCCCAGGGAAACATGAATGAGCGAGCGAGGACAACTACAGAAACATTCCATGAAATCAGTCGTTCAGGTGGGTCTGAAGGAAATGACAAGTGGGCTTAAAGGAAATCCATTTCAAAAACAAGTTCAAATTCAAAACAAATGTGTGAACAGGGAAAAACGTAATGATCAAGAGGAATGAATTTAAAAATTTACATATATATAATAAAAAAATATTAAAAAAAATAAAAATAAATAAAAAGGAATGAATAAACAGACAGCAATCCTAACAAGAAGACCCAATCGTCAGGGTAAGTGCTATGCGGAGAACTGCTTGGGGATATTATTGCACCCCATTGTGCCCTGTCTCCAGGTCCTGTCCCTCAGGGACGATCGATGGTGTCCGTTCACTTACTTTCTCTGGAACCGGACCACAGGATCAGCCAGCAGGTCGGTGACGTCAAGCTTCCTCCCTTTCTCGATAACATCCCGATGCTTGCGGACAAACAGCCACCCGATATGGGAGAAGAAGAAGCCCCGACGGGCGTTGTGGGGATCAGCGTCGGTCTCCGAGTACTTGTGGTGGACTCGGTGGTCCCTGGACCACTCGAAGATGTCGTTCTGCAGAGAGAATGCAGACCTGAGTGAAGGGCTAAAACACCCTGGTGCCTTCCCCAAAGTTCCTCAGCCTTCCTTCCCCCCGCCCCACCCCCTGTCCTCATCACTGACTTAGACTTGCTCCCACGCTCAACCGCAATCTCTCAACCTCAAGTTCAATCCCTGGGGGTTGGTCTGGGGTGGTTTTCATCCAAACAAGAGTACATCCTCACTTAGTAGGGATCTTAGCTTGTCTTTGGAATGTGCCCACTGCAGGAGGTTCAGGCTTGTTGAGTGAACTAGTGGGGAAACCTGAAGAAAGTTCTGGTTACCGAAGTCTCCTGGGAGATCGTTCATGTCAAGAAGAGAGACATCCGTCCTCAAGTTTTGGTGGTCAGAGGAGAGGTGTAACCTTGAGTATGGAAGGGGGTTAGTTCTTGGTCTGGCTCTCTCTGCCCTCCCTCCCCCGCTTGGATGGAGTTCATGTCCAACACACAGCAAAGAGGAAGTCAGGAAGTAAAAACACAAAGAGGTACTTCACCAAATCTCTGCACAATATCGAGGCACAAATAATATTGCTTGAGGGCTGCTCTAACAGGGTGTCACAGAAAGGAGGGGAGGGGCTCCTGGAGGAATCTGGTGTACTTGGCCGAATCTACAACGTGGAGAAGCAGCAATGCCTGAGGGGCAGGCGGCACTCACTGGAATCCCAAGAGAGACTCTGGTGCCCAAGGAAGGAGAAGCATCGGAGTCCAGCAGACTCTGCCAAACCCACAGACAGGGTGGGGCTCAGGCACACATGCGGGACCAGCCTGTTGACCCTCTGGTGATGGGAGAGAATGACAGGAGCTGGAGGTCCTGGGTGAGCTATCAGGGCAGCATTTCAGCTGACACTGTTAATGAAATCTTAGCTATAGCCATGGACCAATGAGATCTATAAACTTTCAATGTATACTCAGATTTGTTTTTATCTGATAATGCTTTCAAAGCTTTGAGACGACAAATTAGGTTGGGAAGTAGTGCTTTAGATAGGAAAATTACAGTTGACCCTTAGACAGCACGGGTTTGAACTGTGCAGGTCCACTTATACACAGATATTTTTCAATAGTAAATGCTATAGTACTTCACGGTCTGAGGTTGGTTGAATCTGAGGATGTAAAGGAACTGCAGATAGGAAAGGCCAACGATAAATTATAGATGGATTAACCCCCAAGTTGTTCAAGGGCCAACTATAATCTGAAAATAAAAATAAATATATATAGTGTATAAGCTCTTTTTTTTAAAAAAAAAGGTAATAATGTTTTATACCATACTATTCAGTACTTAGTCATGCTTTCATTAGGGATCTGCCATTTCACAGATATGGGCTTCATGCTGATGAGAAGAGAGAGAACTGTTTTATCCTCAAAGTTTTAACAGTTCTTTTAACCAAAAAATATTTCATGGAGTTTTTTGTCTCTCTGGCTCACCCAGTGCTGCTGGAAGGCAACTCAACCTTGTTCATTTTATAGCACCATTGGAAACTTTTAAAATTTGCTTAACCCTTGGGTAATGGGACAGAAAGAGGGAAGGTAGAAAGACCTTAAGAAGTATATGCTCAGCTTTGAATATAAAGAGGGAAAAAAGTGCTTAGCAATCTGTGTAAGGCAAAAATTGTAGCCTGGCTTACTGCGATAAGAAAGAGGTCTTTAAATTTTACCAGTGTGTTGAAACACAGTGGTTGGAAAGAGTGAAAGCATTTATTATTTATAATCACAGAATCTGGAGTCTGGAAGGAATTTCAAATGTCAAGACCACTGCAGCCTAAGGAATAATTTATTACTTTTGCATCCAGTTTATTGCTTGCATTGCAAACCCAACTAAACACAGGAAGGAGGGGGAACACTCTGTCCCTAGTTCACAGATGGCAAAATTAAGGTTTAGAAGACATGTATTCAAGTTCATCTAGTAAGTCAAACCAATAACGGAACAAAGATGGTGCTCCTTAGGTTCTTAGTTCACACTCGTTTCCACAAGATATTTCCCTTATTCTTGAAGTTTAGGGGAGGGAGAGTCTTTTAAAGAGAAGTCTCATTCTCCTTGTGAAAAGGTTATGTTGGTTCTTGAATTTATTGCAATGCAATTTTATAAAAACTCTAAGTGGAGAGTTCCAAAGGGCTAGAAACGTTATTCTCATAAAATTAAGAATGATAGAACAACAAAAGAATGATGAGGACAAGTTGGAACAGAGATATTTCTTTATTTTAATCCCTCTTACCTGAATACCTTCCAGACAGAAGCTACTTTGACTGAAGCAGTGGAATGAAGCAAGGATTTGGGCCACATTCCAAATAATCGAGCATACAATCGAGCCAAAAATACTTTAAGATGTACTTTAAAAAATCTTTTTCTTTTTAAACTTTAAAGCTGAGTCCAGCGAAAAAGTGACTCATAGAACAAGATGTAAGCCAACAATAGCGCAGAAAGGAAGTAAGATTCACATGCTCGTCTCTGGGCCTTTTTCTTCCTACTTATCTGCATTTTGCTCCTACCCTGAAGTGATTGGGTGTGGAAGCCAACCTGGGAACAGCATTTGTGTTTGATGAAAAGGTGTGTGTACCGAGGGTGTGTTTAGTACAGTCAATATGTGAGGAAGGGAAAGCTTAGGGCTGACAAGAGATGGTGACCTTCCATCAATGAACTGACTCGTCAAGTGTGCGTATTCCGTCTGTCCATGCTCTGCGTGCACATTTTAATAGGGGCATGATGCTGGACTCAGCAGCAATTCCTGAAGCCTAAGTACGTACACTTTCTAACAAATCAATTAACAAATGATTCAACTTGCAACTTCGAGTTTGTACTTAACGGTCGGTTCTGGTAGATCACGGTCTTAATACCCCATTACCTTCAATAGTGGACAGTCACCCTGTGTTTATTGATCACTCCTGACAAAGAATTGTTGTGGTGAAGGGAGCTACATTAGTTCTAAGAGCGCTAGCTGTAACCGAGGCACAGGCAGGGGTGGGGTCGGGGGAGCAGGAGAGGAAGAGGAAGAGAGCCAATCAGGAGTATACCCCTCAGTGGCAGGTTTTATTACCCAAGAAGCCATACCAGGTCCTACTTTGTGCTGTCCACGAGAAATACAATTGTGAGCCACATATGTGATTTAAATTTTCCTAGTAGCTACACTAAAAAAGTGAAAATAAACAAGTAAAAAATCAATTTTAATCATATATTTTTACTTAACATACTACATCCGAAATATCATTCAATATATTATTAGCATAAAATCATTAATGATATACTTTATATGATATTTTTCTGTACCCATATTTCGAAACTGGGCTTGTATTTTACAATGCCAGCACACCTCAACTTGGACCAACCACATGTCAAGTACTCAGTAGCCACATGTGGCTTGTGGCCAGCATATTGGACAGGGCTAACCCATGGTTTGGACACTTTTCTATATGTGTTATACTTTTAAAGGTTTTTAAAAATTCAATGTTGATTATGGGTGAGAGTGAGAAATTGGCACAAACCATGTGAAGGGCAGATGTGCTGCATGTACTAAAAGTGCTAAAATTGTGCAATTCATTTTCTGGAGTTTATCTTAAGGAAATAATAATGGCTGTGCGCAAATATTTAATCACAAGGATGCTCATTGAAGTGAAAACTTGGAAAAACCCTGAATTTCCACATAAGAGGATTTGACTTTGTACCTTGTGATACATTAGTTAATTGAATACTGTGTGTGTGTGTGTGTGTGTGTGTGTGTGTGTGTGTGCACGCATGTGTGTACATAGAAAGTTTCCAAAGAGAAATATTAAGAAAAAGTCTTAGGGTTACCTTAGGGGAGGTAAGACTGGGAAGTAGGAGAAATACTTTTACATTTTATTCTATACTCAGAAATTTTTAACAAGAGCATCTGTTGGTTTTGTATTTAAAAACTCACAAAAAGGGATATTGTAGTATTGACGTGGAGAGATGAAGTAGAAGGTAGTTAAGTGAAAGATAGTTTTCAAAATAAAAGATGCAGTAATGAGTGCATTCTTAATAAAAATATGTATTTGAGCACAGAAAAATTTGAAAGTATAAGTCAACATGTTTACAGTTGTTTTCCGTAGGGAGTGGGGCAGTGGGTGATTTTTAATTTTTTCTTTCAGTTTGTCTGTATTTTCTACGTTGTTATAATAATCAAGTTTTTCTTTTGTAATATGAGGGAAACAGATTATTTTTAAATTTCTATACTCTGGAATCAAAATAACCCAGCTTCTGCCATCAGCCCCAGGTTAGGAAAAACTATGAAGCAGTAATATTCATCTAGTAATCCAGTCAGTGATATACCTTTTTTTTTTTTCTGTTACCTTTTCTGCCTTTTTTTTTTTTTAATTGGAGTATAATTGCTTTACAATGTTGTGTTGGTTTCTGCTGTACAATGAAGTGTATCAGCTATATGTATACATATATCCCCTCCCTCTTGGACCTCCCTCCCACCCTACCCCATCCCGCCCATCTAGGCCATCACAGAGCACCGAGCTGAGCTCCCTGGGCTATACCGCAGGTTCCCGCTAGCTATCTGTTTTACACATGATAGTGTATTTATGTCACCCTTCTCCTATCTTTGTTCTTATTAGCACTAACCAACCAATCACACCGCAACCAGGGTGACAGTGCCCTCACTTAAACCCATCCTTTGTGTTGTACCTCTATTACTTCACTCTCCATCATAGATAATATCCCTAAATGGGATCCCTGCTGAGACTGTAGAAATTGAAATTGATCATGTGGTGATTTTTCTCCATAAGCGCAGCCTTTGTGTGTTCTCTGGGACTTGAGCAAAGGTAATCAATCTCAAAAGTTCCACTGAAGCAGATTTTGAAGCGACCCACTCTGTCAAAACTACTCTTCCCCAACTTCCTTTTATGTTCAGAATAAATTCTTGGATCAAGTCCTTTAAATGGCAGTAGGGGAAACTGTCTTTTAAGGCCCATGTAATTTGCTCTGGGTAGCAAGATGAAGGCCAAGTTAAACAGCATTTAGCTTGTCCCAGTCAACAGATCTGAGACCAGAACCAGTGACTGGCTTTCCCCTAGCATAGCTGCAAACAGATGCTTGCTTCTGACCAGACACCAGTGTGGTTGTTCTGAAACATAATTCAATTGTGTGGCTGCTTAAAATTCCAAAAGGGAAAGTTTACCAGGTGGCTTCAAAACATAGCCAAAGGGAATTCCACTTGTATTCATAATACATCTTTGTTTTCAGTCAGTAGTGAAAAAGAAACTAGGACCAACATGTTAGCTTCAATAGGCAAGTTTTAGAGTAGAACGTGTGTATATGCGTGCGTGTGTGCATGTTTGTGTGTGTGTGTTTGTGTGTCTTGTGAGTAATGATGTCCTGTCTGAGAAAAGAGTCATTTTATCAAGGGGGTCAAAGAGGGAAAGATGCTGTGGCCTCCACTCTTTAGGGACCCTAAGGCTCATTTGAAATAGACTTTATCTCAGTCTCTGGGGTCTGAATTTCATCTCCCCCAGTTCAGATGCCAACACTGTACTATTCAAACAGTGAAGAACATTCGGTGCTTTCCCCACTGTTGATACTGGGTCAGTATTGATTTCCCTCCAGATAATACTGGCAGTCTGTAAGAAGAGCCCAGAAAGTCCCCAAGAAAAGCCTGGCAGCAGTCTTCACCACCTGGCAAATTGCAGCTTCGAGAGAACAAGTTCCCACTTGCTACCTAGTCCTCCTGTGCCACTCAGCCTGGGGAGGTTTTAGGAGCCAGGCAAATGTTGAAAAGCCAACTTTAGCAGTTTAAAAAAGTGTTGACAAAACTTAAAGATTGCAAAGTGAGAAAGGGGGTCTCAGATTTTCTTTTGTTACTCCAGTATTTATCTCTTACAACAAGAATGTATTTGAGTAAGACATATGTTTTATTTTATATTTTTAATTAATTAATTAATTAATTATATTTTTGGCTGCATTGGCTCTTCGTTGCTGCGCGTGGGCTTTCTCTAGTTGTGGCGAGTGGGGGCCACTCTTCTTTGAGGTGTGCGGGCTTCTCATTGCGGTGGCTTCTCTTGTTGCGGAGCATGGGCTCTAACGGCGCAGGCTCCAGTAGTTGTGGCACACGGGCTCAGTAGTTATGGTGCATGGGCTCTGTTGCTGCGTGGCATATGGGGTCTTCCCAGACCAGGGCTCGAACCTGTGTCCCCTGCGTTGGCAGGTGGATTCTTAACCACTGCACCACCAGGGAAGTCCAACACATATTTTTTAAAACACATTTTTAACACACATTTTAAAGATGGCTTGGGTAATCCTCTTGGTAGACTAGTTTGCCTTCTGTGAATCTTTCCAGTTTGGGTTTTGGAGGATTTTGGTCTGTGATGTGACCATTGTTTAGTCTCCTAACCTAGATCTCCTTCACTCCATGAGTCAAAATTTCGGGGAAGAAAGGGCCTGGAAAACAATGACAGCCCAGTAGCCATGGACACATCTCACTCCAAGATCTTGGTTTTTAAATACCATTCCCCACTAAAAAGGAATAAGGACTCTTTGGTGAAATGGCTGGTGCTGGGACAAAGGCAGGAAAAGTACAAGAGGAACTTGGTATATTTTGTTACGCCAGAAAGTAAGGAATTGCTAAAAAACTGATGGGGACATGTCCAAAGGACACAGGAGTCCATCTGTAGTGCCTCCCACTGAACAAACTGGGGTAATTTGATGAATAATTTGGGGCATTAAGATGAATAATAACAGGAATGTATTAAAATCCATTTAATAAAATAAGAACTCACGAGCCCATAATAAATAAATAAACAAGAAGTAAAATGCCAACCAACAAATGCGGAAGAAATAATGGAGCTAGAAAATCACCATTTTGCAGGTGCCATGGCAATAACCAATTCAGGCAAGACTCACCAAGGTGTGCTAAAATTATTGGGTAAAAGGTTGATGAAAAAGAACATATTACATAGGCTCATAGGATCTCAGCATAAATTACTCATTAATTACCAAGGGAAAAATAGTAATCTTACAGTGGAGAAACCGGGTAGACACCACCTTAACTAAGTGATTGAAGTTCATACCACCAATAATATGACAGAGTGATACCATGTGCCTCTTGTTTGATGCTCAGGACACAAGATCATTAATGTAGCATTCCTGCCCAAAATGCACAATCTTGTGTGTAGTTATGAGGAAACATGAGCAAACCAAAAATGAGGAGCATTCTGCAAAATGACTGGTCTGCACATTTCAAAAATGTCAATGTCATAACATCAAAGAAAGACCAAGGAACTATTCCAGATGAAGGGGAACTAAAGAGACAGGTCAACTCACTGGTATGCAGGATCCTGAACTGGTTCCTGGGCTAGGATCCTGAATATAGTACTGTATCAACATTAAATTCCCTGGTGTTGGCACGTGTACTGTGTTCCTGTGAAATGTCTTTCCCACTAGGAAATGCACACTGAAGTATTTAGGGATGAAGAGGCATGAAGTTTATAACTTACTTGCAAATGATTCAGGAAAAAAATAACAAGAAGACTGCATATACTACACACAGACGGAGAAAGAGAATAATAAAGCAAATGAGGCAACGTGTTAACAATTAATGAATCTGGGTGAAGGTTGTACAGGAGTTCCTCATGGTATTTTTGCAACTTTTTTGTCAGTTTGAAACTATTTCAAAATAAAAAGTTAAAGCTAAAAAAAACTGTCAAGGGCATCGTTCTTTAAAAATCTCAGATTTTCCCCTTTCACTCCATTCCTACACCACCACCCTTGTTCAGACTTTCATCAGTTTACCTGGACTCCTGTAATAGCCTTCTAAAGCCTCCTGCCTCTAGTTCTTTCCCCTCCACAATACATTTGGTACACTGCAATCATACTCCCCATATTCATTTGTCCCCCAAACCTATCATTCTCTTGCTTCTGATTTGACAACCTCTCTGTATGACTTTTCTCATCAAGCCTAAACATTTCTTCTTCTTAGCAATCAGATAGCTTCAACTGGCCTGAATATTCTTATCTTTCCCACTTTATTTATTCTTTAATTTGACAAATATATACTGAATGTTGGTATGTGCTAGAAGATAAAGAAGGAACAAAACAATCAAGGCTATGTCCTCAAACAGCTTATATTTTATGGAGGGGACAAACATAGATAAAATCAGGTGCTATGAGCAAATAAGTATGGGGAGATACAAGGGCGACATTGAGATCGGCAAGGACTTTCTGATCAGGTAATCTTAGGATGCGGGAGTTGGGTGGGAGTGAGAGAGGGAGAAGGGAATTGTCTCAGGGAGAGGGAAGGACATGGCACAGTCCAGGGGCTAAGAGAAGACCAGCATATCTGTGCATGGAGGACAAGAGTGGTGCAAGATGAGGTCTGGGAGGTTTTGTGGTGAAATAAAGATATACCTGGTCTTTGTCCCCAGTGGTTCCTGGTACAGAGATTCAAAAACTGTTGGAATTTCCTGAGTGATAGGAGTGACATCATTATGCTAATGAGGTGACTCAGTAGGAACCCCTGGATAGCTTCAGGATTGGGGCTGGTCACCAGAAAGACCAAGCATGTGATTAGAGGGTTGGCCCTTTGGTAGGGGAAGGGGACTGGAGATTGAGCTCAGTCACATGGCCAGTGATTTAATCAATCACGCCTTTGTAATAAAACTCTAGTAAAAGCTCTGGACACTGAGGCTCAGAGGAGCTTCCTGGCTGATGAACCCACTGATGTGCAGGGAAGGTGA
This sequence comes from Balaenoptera musculus, assembly GCF_009873245.2. NCBI lineage: Eukaryota > Metazoa > Chordata > Mammalia > Artiodactyla > Balaenopteridae > Balaenoptera > Balaenoptera musculus. Next base: position 42,444,791 of record NC_045789.1, on the reverse strand, counting down.
GGCGAGCTGACTCCACGGGGAGAGGCGAGAAAACTCTGGATGAGGGATCCTCCCAGACCTCCCACTGTGTGTCTCTTCCATTTGGTTGGTCCTGATTTGTATCCTTTATAATAAAACTGTAATAGTAAGTATAGCACTTTCTTCAGTTCTGTGAGTTGTTCTAGAGAATTACTGAACATGAGGGAATTGTGGGAAGCCCTGAGTCTGTAGATACGGGGGGCCTGGAGACCCCTGCTCGTGGCTGGATCTGAAGCACAGGCATCCATGTGGAGGACTGGGGCTTTTCTTTGTGGATCTGAAGCCAACTCAAATGGTTAGTATTACAATTGTATTGAAGTACACCCACGTGGGGTGGAAAAAGAGCACTGGTGTATAAAACCTGATCACACCAGGGCTTCTATGCCATGATCACAAGGTTGGATTTCATTCCAAAGGCAATGCTCAGCCACTGAAAGATTTTCTTTTCTTGCTAGAGAGTGGTTTAATTTTCAGTAAGTTCTCTCCGGCTGCGGTATGGAGAGGGGCAAGTGCTGGGGTTTCTGTAGTAGTCCAGGCAAGAAACAGTCATGGCTTGGACTAGAGAGTGGCAGAAATGAGAATTATTCAGATTCAAGATAGAACTGAGCAGTAGAACTTGAAGAGCTTGGCTAAAAGATTGGATGAGGGATGATTAGGGGACTAGAGAAATCATGGATGACACCCAGACTTCTGGTGGGGAAAACTAGGAGAGAAGTAGTTTGGGGAGAGAGGGTATAGTCACAACTTTAATTTTGGGCACATTGATTTTGAGATGCCTAAGAGACATCCAGTGAGAGATGTCATACAGCCAACTGGATTTGCAAACTGACGTTACACCAGTCAGATTCTTTCTTCAATCAGACCGATTTTCTACTGCTCCAAGACCCCACACAGTACGTCACGATCATTCCTCTCTCTCTACCTTCGCTCAGATGTTTCCCTATGTTCCCCCACTTCTTCCTTGCCTATGCAAATCCTTTTTACCTTTTGAGTTTTCAGCTCAAAACTTCCCTTCTGCATTAGGCTTTATCTTAACATCCTAATTCACATTCCTATTTTTGCAGCCCTAAGAGTCAGTATGAAGCTTTCAAGCAATTTAACCCCACATTGTCTGGTTAGAGCCTCTCCTCATTATACTTAGGTCTAGCCTGCTCTACCCGATCATAAGCTCCTCATGACAAGGACCATTTCATATATATCACTTGTGTTCCTCACAAGCACATAATGGTTTATGCATCTTTAAATTCAAAGAGAATTAACCAGCAGATTTACACCAAAAGCTATAGAAGAATAAATAGGAGAGAGAAAGATAATCAAATGTGTCTGCTTTCTAGAAGAGTTTTTAAAAGCAAGGCTAAAAATTTCCTCTGGCATATGAAACTATAAATTTTACCGTTAATTAAAATTGTTGATTCAATTGACCTCTATAGCTCTGGTACCTTTGAAGCTTAATAAAGCATGTAAAACAGCATCCTTGAAACATTTGTGTGACAAGAGCTCTGGTTGGTGCTAGTAGGAACTAGGACAGGATGATTGAAAAGCTTGAACCTTAATGAAAAGCTTGAACCTTAATAAACAAGAACCAAAGATGAAAAACAGCTCAATATCTATGGGGATGGGGTGGGGGGAGGCAGCTAATGGAAGGCCCTAATGGATCTGTTAGATCTAGCTTTATTTAGCACCTTCATTAATGACTGGGAACAAGGCGTACACATTTAATAACATTTTTGGTTGGTGCCAAGTTAGGAGGTGCTGCAGACATCATTGAGGACAGAGAAATAACACAAATGGATCTAAAGAGGTTAGAAATATGAATAGAAATTATCACAATGAGATTTGATTTAGGAAAAATGCAAATGAAGGCAGCTGGGAGAGAAATCATGCAAAATGCAAAATAATCAGTGGGTTGGGAAACCTAGAAAGCAGCAACATAAGAGTGTCTGGCAGGATAGCAGTGGAATGAAGAATAAGCAGTGACAACATGCTAGCTCAGCCCAAATACTTGGTGGCAGGTACAGGAAGAAGTAGCTTGTCAAGGAATTGCATTGTGACACGGTCTCCTTCAATTCCCATAAGCATTTCTGGAGACAGTGTGGAAAAATAAACAAACAAAAATATTCACAGATATTTGGCCCTTAGTTCTTTTAGTTGTTAGAAAAGGGATTAGACTTAGTTTCTAAGGTCCCTCAGCTCCAACCTTTTGTGGTTCCAGGAGAGATTGGCGAGGGAGTGGGGATTTAGGGGGCTGTGGGGGAGTAGGGGAAGAACACGGGTAAGGGGATGCCCTGCCTGTGTGCTACTAAACATCTTCTGTGTGAAAAGAAGGCAGAATGAAACATTTAGCTTGAAAATATGTTTCAGAATAGATTCCAAATTGACAGAACTGCAGGTGGAATTCATCTTAAATAAGAGTATCTTTCATCCAATATAGGTGTGGAGCCAAATTAACATGTAAAAATCTGGTAGCTATTTGTTTGCAAAAATACCCTCGACTTTATTTACCAAGTATTTCTTTCAATAAAAACTCTCTGTATGCCTTTAAAGTATATCATTTTTTGTTTACAAAATTTAATCGCCTTGATTAAATTTAATCAAGGAATGCATGCGTTGTACTACAAAGAGGGTAAGATTTGTATAAAGAGTCTCTGCTATATTTGGGGAGGGCAACATGAGAGACGGACTAGCCCTACTGGTTGGCACGCCCATCTACAGAATTGCTCTCTCTTCTCAGGACACCCCAGGCTATCACCTTTTCATTCCCTTGAGGTGGTTTCACTCGTGTCACCTGCTTCCACTGACCTAGACCCACAACAAAGAAGGAGGTGAAGCATCTCAGGGGGGTGGAGCCATCTTAATCTCTACTTTAAAAGGGACATTTTTATTGGTAGGAAGTGTGGTTAATCCTACCAGGCAGGCACAGAGGGAAAATGCTGGGCCTCATGCAGCAGCCCCGGGAGAGTTTCTTCTCTCTCCTGCTTCCCACCTCCACCCCGTCATCTGTCAGAGTATCCCGCAATACTGATGGAGTCACAAAGCAGCATGTATACAACAACGCTTTGATGAATCCATATATCACCAGAGCTCAGAGACAGCCAAGCTATTTGTCCTTTCTACTTGACTCCAAAGGTGCCCAGAAGGGCAAGATGCTGTGGAAGGAGATGATGTGAGGCAGGTGTGCAAGTCATCTTCCAAAACCACACCAGGAAGACTTCTCGGGGCATCGGGGTCAGGACCACTTCTGCCGCTGCCTGTTGACACAGCAGGAGGAAACCAACCACATCCACCCATCTTGCCAGAGGAAGGTGAACCTGTTTCTGCCATGTGGAAGAAGGGCTGTACATCTGAAGCTCAGGGTGGTTGTTAGGGAAGACGGCACACCCTGAAACGGGATCTCTGCCCTGAGAGTCAGACCTGCATGGGGTGCCATGCAAGCTTCAGGATTCTTGAGTCCGCGGCATGTTTTTTTCTCCTTCTAACCAACCGCCACCCAACGCTGCTGCTAACACCCTGAGCCGTCCTCGAGGGCACTGCCTCAACATGCAGTCTCCCTCCTCGACAGGCTCTCCCCATGGAGACCCAGCCTTGGGGGTGGGTCCACCATCCTGAATCTGGTACATCTCCCAGGTCTCATGACAGTGGTCTGAGGCTCACTTTTGCCATTGAAATGCATGAGGCATGTCGCTCCCCTGCCTAAAATCTTGCAGTTCCTTTCCAGGGCTTTTAAAATAATATCCAAACTGCTTGCTATGCCTGACAGAGCCCTGCACTGGTGTGGCCCTGCCCCCTTCTCGGGCCTCTCCTATGACCATCTTCTCCCGCACTCACTTGGACCAGCCACACGGGCCATCTTGCTCCTCCTTGAACGCACCATACTTGTTCCCACTTTCGGCTCCTCCTTCTGTCTGGAATGCTCTTCCCATACCTGTTCCCTCTCTTAGGTCTCAGCTCTAATGTCACCTCCTCAGAGACGACATCTTCCCTGATCATCCTCTCTAAAGAAGCCGTCCTCCCTGGCATTCTTTATCACTGTGTTTAAATTATTCATCTTCTTCTCTCTCTCTGAATAAGCTTGTTTATTCATTTGCTTATTTGCTCTCTCTCCCACTGGAATATACACATTAATGAGGATAAGGACCTTGTCCGTCTTTTTCTCCAGTGCTGGGAATGATGCTTAATGCACGTATTTACCAAATGAAAGGACAAATAGACACTTTGATCCTGGGACAGGCATTAGGGCATTGCAGTGAGAGTGTGGCCTCTGGAGTCAAGCTGTCTGCACGTGCATCCCCCTTCTATATGTCTTAGTCTTAAATCTGTATGTCCTTGGACAGGTTACGTAGCCTCTTTCTTTCATCTATCAAATGAGGAAAATAACAGTATCTACTTTGTACGGGTATTGTCAGATCACTGAAATACATAATGAAGTGCCGGTATGTAGTTAGTGCTCAATAATTGTTGCTGTTTTGTTGTTATATACCTGCCAAAGTTCATGGCCCATGACCCTGTGTTTCACTTGACGTATTTATGAATCACACTGTAAATTCCACTTTCCGGTCCGACACGTAAAGAGCTTGGAAGTGTTTACTTCCATCCTTGCAACAAGAAAAAAAAGCCAAGTAAATTGAAAATCAACAAGTCTTCTTAGATCTGTCAGAGAATTGAGGTCATGGGGCAAACTACTGCACCAAAAACTAGAGAGACGGACAGGCAGTTACGGAGAATCACAGTCTAGCAGGACCAGAGGTCCAAGAGGAAAAGTCTGCAGCTGGCACCAGGATGGGTAGGAATACTTTAAGATGTAACTGATGAATTGCTGGAGGTTTAGCGTGGACAAGCTTGAGAGTTAAAAGCTCCTAGGGGGCAGTCCAGGCGTCCCAACACTTTCATGAATTTTACCTCCAGGATTCCTACCAGGTTCTCACTATGATCAACTGACAAAAATCCCCTTGCTCTTCCAGCAGGAGGGGGAGAAAAGTAACCATTTTGCAATTCAAGGCAGATCTCTCTGTTCCCCTTAGCAAGATCTGTCATCAAGAGAAATGATTTTACCAGAGCTTAATCAACTGGGGTTTTACCAAAGCCTGACTCACCTGGGAGGAGGGAAATACTCAGCTCCAGCTCAACAAAAGACTGAGACCTAGTCACAGGACTGAGGATGCTCCCCTTCACCTCCATGTCGATAGGGCTCCTGTACAATAACAGGGAATTTGACTGAAAGAACTAAAAGCCTTAACTCCTGTTTAAGAAGAAGTCTCTAGGAAAGCCCAGAGACAGCAAAGGAAGGACAAAAACAAGGCCACTAGAGGAAACCACCGCAGCTATAGCACAAGGTAACACAGCCTAATTTCTAGCCAGATAAGCATAAAACCTCACACTAAAGCCCTATTTCCTCAGTTCCCGTTACCCAGTACATCATGTCCAGCTTTGAACAAAAAATTACAAAGTATGCCAAAAGGCAAAAAAATACCATCTTAAAAGAAAAAGCAAGCATCAGAACCAGACTCAGATATGAGAGAGATGTTGGAGTTATCAGACTGGTAATTTAAAACAATTATGGGGGACTTCCTTGGTGGCGCAGTGGTTAAGAATCTGCCTGCCAATGCAGGGGACATGGGTTCAAGCCCTGGTCTGGAAGATCCCATATGCCATGGAGCAACTAAGCCCATGCACCACAACTAATGAGCCTGTGCTCTAGAGCCTGCAAGCCACAACTACAGAGCCCACATGCCAAAACTACTGAAGCCCATGCTCCACAAGAGAAACCACCGCAGTGAGAAGCCCGTCCACCACAACGAAGAGTAGCACCCGCTTGCCGCAACTAGAGAAAGCCCACGCACAACAACAAGACCCAATGCAGCCAAAAATAAATACATTTTAAAAATAAATAAATTTTAAAAATAAATAAATAAAACAATTATGATTGGTATGCTAAGGGCTCTAATAGAAAAAGTGGACAACATGCCAGAACAGATGGGTAATATAAGCAGAGTGATGGAAACTCTAAGAAAGAATGAGAAGAAACTGCTAGAAGTCAGAAAAACTGTAACAAATGGAAAATGTTTTTGATGGGCTCATCATTAGACTGGACATGGCTAAGGAAAGAATCATTGAATTGAAGACTAAATTGCTGTCAATAGCAACTTCCCAAACTGAAATGTGAAGAGAAAAGATGGAACAGAATATCTAGGAACAGTAGGGCAATTATAAAAGGTGTAAGTTGTGTGTAATGGGAATACCAAAAGGAGAAGGAAAGAAGTATGGAAGGAAGGAAAGAAAGAAGGAGGGAGGGAGAGAGGGAGAAAAGGAGAGTGGGCAAGAGGGAAGGAGGAACAAACAGTAGAAATATTTGAAGTAATAACGGCTGAAAGAAATGTTTCTAAAATTAATGACAGACACCAAACCACAGATCCAGAAAGGTCAGAGAGTACCAAGCAGGATAAATCATAAAAAATCTATACTTAGGCATATCATATTCAACCTGAAGACAAAAAGAAAATCTTGAAAGAAACCAAAAGGAGAAAAAAACACCTTACCTATACAGGAGTGAGGATAAGAATTACACCAGATTTCTCTTAAGAAACATACAAGCAAGAAGAAGGTGGAGTAAATTATTTTAAATGTTGAAAGAAAAACACACATCCTTGAAGTCTGTACTCAGCAAAGTTATTCTTCAAAAGTGAAGAAGAAATAAAGACTTTCTTAGACAAACAAAAATTGAGGAAATTTGTCACCAGTAGACCTGCCTGGCAAGAAATGATAGAAATTCTTTAGAGAGAAGGAAAATAGCATAGGTTGGAAACTTAGATTTACATAAAGAAAGAAGAGTGTTAGAGAATGAATAAATGAAGGTAAAATAAAATCTTCAAGTTTCTTATTCTTAATTGATCTAATAGATAACAGTTGGCTTGAGATAATAATAGCAAATATGAATTTGGTGATTATAGCTTATGGATATGTGAAATGAATGACATTGCTTGAGATAATAATAGCAAATATGAATTTGGTGATTATAGCTTATGGATATGTGAAATGAATGACAGCAATGTCATAAGGGACAGGAAAGAGGAAGTGGGAATACTAGTGCAGTACCATGAAGTGGTACAGCGTTATTTGAGAGTGGACTTGGACTAGTTCTAAATGTATTTTGCAAACTCTAGAGCAACCACTAAAAAGAATTTGAAAAGAAGTATAATTGACAAGTCAAAAAAGGAAAGAAAATAGAATCATATAAAATGCTCAAATAAAACCAGGGAAGACAGAAAAAGAGTGAAAGACAAAAAAAAGAAACAAAGAACAAGGGCAATGAATAGCAAACAGAAACATGGTAGATATTAATTCACCTATATCAATAATCACTTTAAATGTGAATGGTCTAAATATACCAGTTAAAGACAGGGACTGTCAGGGTGGATAAAGAACAAGACCAAATTAAAAGTTGTCTACAAATCACACGGTTGGGCATCACATAAGAACATCCATGGGTAAGCCAAAAGATGCATGGGGTGGGGGGTGGTGGTGGTAGGGAGACTTAGGTTTCAGTCTGGTGTATCCACTAACTAGCTGTGTGACTTTTGGAAGTCACTGACATTCTTTGGGCCTCTCTTTACCCTTCTGTAAAACAAAGGGGACTTAGACTAAATTTCTTTAGCTCCCTTACAGCTTGAAATCCAATGCCTCTTTACTAGGATCTGATGAGTAAATGTGGACAGTAAGGGAGGGGACTGAAGCATCTACAGGTGCTTTTGGTTGGACTGACTTCACAAGAGACCCAGCTGCAGCCAGCAGGGGTGTGTGCATGAACATGACAGCACAAATCCAAAGTCCTGGCTACTTTGTGAAAACTGAACTCTTGGAGACCACTGGATGGCAGGAATCCCTTATCTGGGTCCATATTTGACTAGGAGAAAATTACAAGAAGTCTGCAAGCAGCTTTCGGGTTGACTTGCAACCTACTGGTAAGGAAGGAGAACAAGTGAGAGAGGAATTCAGGAGGTCTTTGCTGAACGCAAGGGTGTGGAGGGGACAGAGGATTATTACAGCTCCTTGTCTGGCATTCCTGCCCCATCATCATCTTTTCAGACTAAAAGTACTTCACCTTTCCCACTATTGCCCTCTGAGCCATACATACGTCCTCTACAGAACAAAGAGAAAAGGGAAGTTCAAATGTTTCAGTCACAATTTTAAAACTGTTCTTAATCAGGGGTCCCCAACCACTGCTACCGGTCCCCAGCCTGTTAGGAACGAGGCCACACAGCAGGAGGAGAGCAGCGGGCGAGCGAGTGAAGTTTCATTTGCCAATCCCCATGGCTCCCCATTGCTGGCATTACCACCTGAACCATCCACGCTCCCCCTCATCTGTGGAAAAATTGTCTTCCACAAACCAGTCCCTGGTGCCAAAAAGACCACTGCTCTTAATGATCAAGATCTTGTTTGCAGCAGCTAGCAAAAGCCCTGCTGATCCTCAGAGAGAACCATGGCATGACTTGGTCCATTTTGGCCAAAGGCATGACCATTCTGATGTAAGAAAGCAGAAGAGAACCTTTGAATCTATCTTTAAAAACCCAAGGGGATATCAAAGGTAACCTGAATCAATGACTCTGCATTAAGTCAGGGTTGTAGGTCAGTACCCTAGACTGGCAGATCACAGCACATTTTTTACTTTCCCAGGCGGTTCTCTTCCTAGGGTTAAGTGATCTGAATTGACTGAATTCTTTCCCTCTGACACAGGCATTGTATGGAAGCTGGCCCTTTGCTGATCTTACAGATACCTCTCATCTAGGTCTAAGTGACATTGTTATAAAACTGCAGACCCATAAAGCACTATTTCCACTGGGAAACTGTGGAAAATCTAATATCCCATTAGATGGAAGCCTCCATGAAGGCAAGGATTGTGACTGTGTTTGCAAATCATTGTACCCACTATGCCTAGTTCAGTGCCTGCCACATAGTAGGTGCTCAATAAATATTTGCTGAATTAATGAAAAAAAATCCACTACAAATGTGGGCCTGGAGGAAGCATGCTTAGTTCAAATTTGATGATTTATGAAAATACTTTATAAAATTATTCATTCATTTAACAATCACTGAGTATTTTCTATATGATAGGCACAAAAATACAGAAAGGAATGAGATGGTGTGCCAAATCTCATAAAGAAGAGGGGAACGATATTCACTGAGTGCTACTATAAGCTAGGCATGTATTATTCATTATTTCATCCTCCCAGTAACCATGTGAGGTAAATATTATTACCTGCCCCCCAACTTTTGCAGATGAAGGAACAAAGATGTGCACAAAAGCCTACATCCAGCAAATGGCCTGAATTTATTCAATGACCTGGATACTTTCCTCCACAATATACTTTCCCCACAAAATAAATTTAAAATCACAGTGTGATGTTCTGTTATGTGATGTTTTGTAACGGAAACATAGGTTCTCAAACACTGAGTTATGGGCTTCCATACATGGTGGCGCAGTGGTTGAGAATCTGCCTGCTAATGTTCTGTTATGTGATGTTTTGTAACGGAAACTTAGGTTCTCAAAAACTGAGTTATGGGCTTCCATACATGGTGGCGCAGTGGTTGAGAATCTGCCTGCTAATGCAGAAGACACGGGTTCGAGCCCTGGTCTGGGAGGATCCCACATGCCGTGGAGCAACTAGGCCCGTGAACCACAGCTACTGAGCCTGCGCGTCTGGAGCCTGTGCTCCGCAACAAGAGAGGCCGCGATAGTGAGAGGCCCGCGCACCGCGATGAAGAGTGGCCCCCACTTGCCACAACTAGAGAAAGCCCTCGCACAGAAAAACGAAGACCCAACACAGCCAAAAATAAATAAATTAATTAATTAAAAAAAATTCAATAGATTAAAATGTAATTATTTTTTTTTAAAAATTATTATTTATTTATTTATTGATTTTTGGCTGTGTTGGGTCTTCGTTTCTGTGCGAGGGCTTCCTCTAGCTGTGGCAAGCGGGGGCCACTCTTCATCGCGGTGCGCGGGCCTCTCACTATCGTGGCCTCTCGTTGTGGAGCACAGGCTCCAGACGCGCAGGCTCAGCAGTTGTGGCTCACGGGCCTAGCTGCTCCGCGGCATGTGGGATCTTCCCAGACCAGGGCTCGAACCCGTGTCCCCTGCATTAGCAGGCAGATTCTCAACCACTGCGCCACCAGGGAAGCCCTAAAATGTAATTATTAAAAAAAAAATTGAGTTATAAACAAACAGTTTCATTTGGAAAAGAGGTTTAGGCTCTCAAGTTCAAGTTATATATGTTGGAAAAAATTCCGGTAATAGAGATGCTTTACAACTACATGAGCATGTAGTAAAATAATAAATTGCTTGAACAAAATAAATGAAAATTACTGAGTTAAGTCCTAAATAGCATCTAAGACCTAAATTAATGAGTTTCTAACTTATCATTATCATAATCCATTGTTATGATAAATAAAGCACAACACTGAACTAAGATTGTTGAAGTCCAAATAAAGTGCAGCGTAGTTCCCATTGCCAGCAAAAGAACATGAAAATGAGAAGCTGCCAGCTGCTCCTCTGTGCAAACAGCTTCTTCCTAGGACTCTGGTGCCTATTCTCAACTGTGCTTGAATTAGCCGGTAGATATTCATAATATGAACTGTGATCCCCGAGTGATGTATCGTGCTAGATCCTTTTTGCTTTATGAATGCTCAAACAGGAGGGAAGCCTAAAATTGGGAAATGAATTCTTAGACACAGGGCAACTTAGACAAACGCTCAGGGTCAGGCTGTCTTGTAGGGATGGGAGGCCTGTTGCAGAGGTGGCCACCTGACCTGCACGTCTGAGGGTCACAGAGAGGCTCTTGAGTCGCCTGTTTCCCTGGACCCTAAAGCAGTTTTGGGAATTGCCATTTCTTCCTAATGGGTGAAAGTACACAGGACTTGAATCATCTGCCCTCATAACACTGGCAGAAATTTTGAAAACAAATTGTTCCCACCCACCCTGCCTGGATCAGATGAGGAATTGGGAAAACAGAGATTCATGATCAAACCAAAATTCCAGCAGCTCAGAAAGTGCCCAAGGTGGTGGGAAATGGCCTAGGACTGGCACACTCCTCAAGGATATGGCCCAATCCTAGTACAATTGTGACCCCATTTACATTTTTATCATGGTTTCATAACAACTCTGAAAGTAAAGTCCTATTCTTATTTTTACAGATGAAGAAACTGGAGATGAGTGAGTCACAGCTAGCAACCATCAGAGTAAGACTTAAATCTTGAGTCTTCCAAATCCACATTGAATAATAGACTTTTCACCACAAACTTAAAGGGTGACCTCAGGAATACGTGTTGTAGAAGCAGTGGCTTTGGAGTCAGAACTGTGTTTGCCTATCTGGATGTACCATTTTTTAGCCAGATAATTAGGTAAGTTCTTTAACTTCATTAAGCCTTAGTTTCCTCATCTGTAAAATGGGGGCATGCACAACACCTAGCTCATGGGGTTACTGTGAGGATCAAAGGCGATATGCACATAGCATGCTCAGCACAAAACTTGGCCCTCATCAAAGCTAGACAGATGTTGAGGGTTTCGGGTCATGTTTAGGGCATGGACTCTGGAGGGAGGAATTTCCTTTCCTCCTCTGTAGTTTAGCATGCCTTGGTGCTCAAAGCCCCCTAGGAACATTTTATAGTATCTAAAGCTACAAGGATAAAAAGTTGACACAGGCAGGGAGTGCTTGGGCCTAGAATGGGCATGAAGGATGTCCACCCCACTAGGAGCACGTCTATGCCTCCTCCCACACTGCCATCTGTGCTGGCAGCAAGGACCCTCCATCCCCACCTGGAAAGCCATGGAGTTGGCAGCGGCCAGAAATATCCTCAGAGGCAGCTTGGCCTTGTAGGACCTGTGGCTCCACAAGCGATGGGCACCAGCTGTCACACCCAGAGCAGTCAGGAGGAAGCAGAAATAGGCTGCAAGACACAAGCAGGGAGAATGTCAGCAGATGTCAGTGCTTTCAAACTTCCCCCAACTTTTTTCTCTACTGAACAGGAACCTGTGTGAAATGGTATCAGGGGAAGAATCTGTAATGTGAAGAATCAGTAACTTGGGGAAATGCAAGCTTTTTATTGATTTGTAGCTTTCCAGTACAGGCGGAAGTGGAGAGAACTTTCCTCAAGAAACTTTGACCTTGGAACATCATTTTTTCTATATCAAAGGAATCTTCTATTTGCAAATGTTTCTTGCCAGTCTGGATACAAAATCAAAACCATATTAGTGTGCCTTTGTAATTCTTATGCATCCACTCTCGGTGGAGCTGAGATAGCTCTCTATCTTACTTCTTAATTGGCACCCATGGCAGGATGAGTTCTATGAAGAGTGTACTTCTAAACGGCAGTGCCCATTTTCAGTGCCCATTTTCAGGGCTTCCTTGGTTTGAAGGAACTCAGGCCAGACTTAAAGCAATGAAGTCTGGCTCAGGGCCAGTAAGAATGAGGCTAAAACTGACATCAAGGACAGCTGAGATTTGTCTTCTAGAGCTCCTCGCTTATACCATCACTATGATTGAGCTGGTCAAGATGGCCAGGGGGGGAATTTTTTTAGAGCCAACCTACAGTGGAGCTTATTATCTGTCACACATTTAAATATATTATCTCTAATCCTCATAAAATGTATTAGCATCTCATTTACAGTAGAGGAACCGGCTCTCTGAGAGTTAAATCCTGCATATAAACCCAGGTCAGCCTAGTTCTAAAGCCTCTGCCCAGAGACCCCATGCTGCCCCTAGGTGGTGGTAGTGATTTGCTCTTTGTACGACACTTGGGAAAGGTTGAGTGCGCAGTAGGAAGGAGACCCCAAGGGACCAAAAAAATCACGACTCCTAAGATTATTACAACTACTCTAGTGTTTTTAAAGCAATGTTCCCACACAACGCTAAATGTCTTACTTGGATTATCTTATTAAAACACATCAAACAACCCTTATAGGGTTTGTATTATTATTAGGACCATTTTACAGTGGAGAAAACAAAGGTTTAAAGAAGTTAACTAACTTCCTGGTGTCACAAGGTTAGGGAGTGTCTTTGCTAAGAGCCAAACCCAAGTCTGTCTGAACCAAGAGCAGAGTACCTGCCCTCTATACTCTCCTTTGTCTCAGGGAGACATCAACCAGGTAAATGGTTAGTTTTATCTTCACTTCTCTACACCCTACCCTTTAATATTGGATCTCAATCTAAATTTAAATGTGAGCTGCTTCCTTACTTGAGGGGAGAGCCCTAAGCCAGGCTATATGTAGGCAGGATCAGGTTTACACACAATCCTACACAATTTCTTCTAGCACTTAGCACCTACAAGGCCCTCCATAAAGAAGTGCCAAAGACCAAGTGACCAGCTGTGAGTACATCCCTGAGCAGTTGTGAATGGTACCCAGGCCAAGTTCTCAGGGAACCCTCCGTAGGACTTCTTTGGGAGAATTACTAGGGTACCATCAGTGTCGATATACATATTTAAAGGGAGCACACTCTTACATCTTCCAAAAGTCAAGTCTGACTGATCTTGACCTCAATCCATATTTATATGGTCTAAAAACTAGACTCACCCTTGGCACTAAGATTAATGAGTCTGAGTACATGTGGTTTTCATGAGCTGGACAAATTATTCCTTCTTTGAAAGGTTAAAAACAAAAAACAACAATCTGCCCATAAATCACAGAAAGTAGCAGTAAGTAAAAAGCTCTGACCTCTTTTGTTATTGTAATTTAACCTTGGTCATGAGTCCATGAAATGGACAGCTATTTTCCATGTCATCCCTGGCCTTCATGGCTCTGCCAATAACTTTTTTCCAACTGTCAAGTAGTTAGGGAACAAGTGAAATCTATAATGGATAAATTCAGTGTGACCCTTTTCTTGACAGTGGACTAAGACACTGGACCTTGGGTATAATAAGATGAATTCCCAGACTCCATGAAATATATTGGCCAAATGGAATCCCTCCAATCATGATTCCCAGACAGGGCCTTACCACGGACTATGGCATTGTCTTGTCCTTTTTAGGATCTCCAGTATTTCAGGGGTCATTTACATGGTTGGTCTGTGCATGTCTGGGCCACTGACAATGGGCTCGAGTCAGAGCCTGTACTGGGCAATAGTGGCTATTGGTTTTTCATGGTCCTTCTTTTGGCAACAGGAATGTGGCTGTGTGACCCAGGGCTGGCCTAGCATTACACCCCATCTTCCTTGTCCTGGGAATAAACACCTGACCCAACTTTTCTCTCTTCTGGCTTAAAGACTAAAGGTCACAAACCAATGCATGATTGTAATAGTAAAGAATGAGGCCCAGAAAGTGAGTCATGAAGATGATGGACAGAGCTAGCTCCACAAGAGCTAGAAGGATAACTGCCTGCATTGAATCACTGGTTGCAGGCCCTGGAGTTCTATAGTTCTTCTTTTGATCCTGTGGGCCTCCCCAGTATTTCTCCTAGTAATGTAAGCCAACAAATTCCCTTTTCTTGCTTAAGCCAGTTTGCACTGGATTTCTGACACTAAAATTCTGCAGAATCTCTAGGAAAGAAAGCAACCTTTTGGTCATAGTCCAAATGAGGATAAACTGCAAAAACCCTGGGCTGGATGTGAGGCTTTATGGGCTGTTCCATTAAGAGGACTCAGTTTTCCTATTTTGACAGGGCTAGTTTGAGAGGTTCTTAACCTGTCTTCTATGATGTTTGTGGAAATTAATATCCAAACAAGTTCTGATGAATGCTGGCTAGCTGGCTCTGAGGTATTAAAGTGCTCAGAAACAGAAGTGATGATTTCAGAAAAAAAAAAGATTAATAAGCAGTGCCAATAACTTTACCAAGTGACTTACACCTCATAGAGAAAGGTGCTAAAGTAATAGAAACCAGAATCACAAAATTACAGAACAGTAAGCGACAAACATGTTGGTCTGTATGCAAATAAGTGTCACCAATTCTGGTTATCTGAAGCCAAAAAGAAATGTATTAAAAAGATATTGAGTAGGGACCTCCCTGGTGGTCCAGTGGCTAAGACTCTGCACTTCCAATGCAGGGGGCCCAGGTTTGATCCCTGGTCAGGGAACTAGATCCCACATGCTGCAACTAAGAGTTTGCATGCCTCAACGAAGATCCCATGGGCTGCAACTAAGACCCAGAGCAGCCAAATACATAAATAAATAAACAAATATATATATATATATATAAAAAAGATATTGAGTAGCCTACAGAATTCATGGGAAGGTTGCAGGATAGGGCTTTTGTTCACAGCCTCCAAGATGGCCCCAGCACTCCCCACCTCCTGGCATTCACAGCCTTGCGTAGCCTCCTACCCTTGAGTAACTTGCTTCTAACCAAAAGAACATAGTAACATTGAGGGAATATCCGTTCCATGATTAGGTTACAAAAGATATGATTTCTGTTTTGCTAGCAGATTCTCTCTTCCCTTGGGCTTGGTGAAGTAAGCTGCCGTGTCGGGAAGGCCCAGGTGGCAAGGAACTCAGGGTTTCCTACAGCCACCATCCAGTGAGGAAATGAGGCTCTCAGTTCAACAGTCCTCAAGAAACTGAGTCCTGCCAGCAATGGTGTAAGTGAGCTTGGGAGTAGTTCCTTCCCCAGCTGAACCTTCAGTTAAGACCACAGCTCTGGCCAACAAATTGCTGCCTTATGAGAGATCCTGAAGCAGAAGACCCAGCCTAGCTTTACCTGGACCCCTGCTCCACAAAAACTATGAGAAAGTGAATGCATGTTGTTTTAAACTGCTAAATATCGGGGTAATTTGTTCTGCAGCTGTAAGTAACTAATGTAAGACTTAAGTAGGAAACTTCCCTCGAAGGAAGGAAGGCACTGTTTAAATCCCAGTTTAAGAACAGTTTGCCATCTACAGGAACAGAAAGTAGATTCACATTGCATGGGGCTGGGGACAAGGAGGAGAAGTGGGGAGTGACTGCTAACAGGTGCAGGGTTTGGGGGTAAAGAGTGATAAAAATGTTCAGGAATTGATTTTGGTGATAGTTGCACACTCCTGTGAATATACTAAAAGCCAATGAATTGCACACTTTAAATAGGTGTGTTGTTTCCACATTCTTTCTTCCCTCTCTTCCCTTTCTCATATTTTTCTTCCTTTTTTTCCCCTCCACAAATTAGAGGCCTTTGAGATAATAAGGTAACACTTATTAAGCATGTGCTCTGCATCAGGCATGCTTACATATATTAACCTATTTAATCTTCACAACCACCCTATGAGGTAGATGGGGACAGTTATTATCACCATTTTATTTATTTATTTATATTTTAATTGACATATAGTTAATTTACAATGTTGTGTTACTTTCTGGTGTACAGCAAAGTGATTCATATATATATATATGACTATATATACATATTCTTTTTCAGATTCTTATTCATTATAGATTATTACAAGCTACTGAATATAGTTCGCTGTGCTATACAGTAGGTCTTTGCTGTTTCTCTATTTTATATATAGTAGTGTGTATAATACTTCTTAAAATAACCTCCTTTCATTCACCTTCAAATACTTTGCACACATAAGATCATTGCAATCCCTATTACGGGAGTGATAAAATGAAAAGATCGGTATTTGGGAACAGAGTGCAAAAAGAAGTTGGTCCCCATGATTTCTTAAACCAGTGCACAGTAAAAGTCCAATTAAAAAAAGAAAAATGCACCACACTGCATAACAGTGTCAGAAGGGAGGCTGGAGAAGGGAGCCTACTCTCACTGCATGCCTGCCACGGACCGTCACTTTACCAATATATCTAATTTTATTGTTTTATTCCTATGAGGTAGATATCCTAATCCCCATTTTACAGATGGGCAAAACTGAAGCCCAGAGCCATTAAGTAAATGCCTCGGGATCTCACAAGGACAGAGCCGGGGCCCAAAGGCCAGCTCAGGGCAGCCCCAAGCCCTCTCCCCTGGTGCCGTGGTCCTCAGTCCTGGCTGCGCATTGCAGTCATCTGGCAGCTTTAACAGACGCGAGGCCCATGGGGCCCAGTGAATCAGAGATGCGGGCCGGCAGAGCGGGCACCTCTCTCCACAGGTGATTCTGATGCACTACCGGCCCTGAGAAACCGCTGCCCTATAAGGTACCTCCTCCCTTAGAGACCATCTGGTCCCATCCCCTGAATTTACAGATGGAGAAGCCCAGATCCAGAGTGTATTGTGCTCCCTCCAGCACTCCCAGAGCTGACCCCCACGGGGCTTCGTAAATGCTAAGCAACTCCAGATCAGGAGAGACCCGCTTGCCCTTTTGTGTGAACTTGGGCCATTTGCACTCTTCTCCTGGCGGCTCCCTTTGATGGTGAGAGCTGCTCGCCAGGCCCTCCACAGAGGAGTCTTTGATATCCAAGCCCCCGCTGGCGGGCAGGTGTGCAGGGGGGCTCCGACCGGAGGACACGAAGCACAAAGCATGCGCGGACCTGTCTTCCACCGAGGGAAGGGAAGAGGCGAGGCGGAGGAAGGACGCAGAGGGTCAAGGCTCCTGGGGACAGGGCCACATGGGGGGTGGGGTGGGGCCTGTGTGGGAGAAGACAACGCACTTAGATATCTGCCTTTCCGGCCAGCTTCAGTGTTTTGAAAGTCACACTTGGGTTCTGGCCAACAAATGACTGTTTCTCTTCTCCAGTCCTTCTGAGATTTGGTAGATAAATGGAGACAGACAGACAGAGGCATAGATGGATAGACAGATACACATAGAGATACAGAGATACATATAAGTAAATGATGGGCCATATGTCATAATGGTTAAGATGAACCTGGGGTTGAATCCCTGGTATACCACTTATCAGTGTGACTTAATCTCTAAACGTTGGTTTTCTCATCCATAAAGTGGGGAAAATAGTACCTGCCCTATGGGCTTGTTGTAAGGATCGAAAGAAGTAACGCACATAAAATGTTAGCCAGGCCTGACAAGCAGTACTAGCATATGTTCTTGCCCTTGGTTATGCCTGGTTATGCCCAAGGGTAAACTATCCCTTTCCCAGCTAACCCCCCGTGAAGACTCCCACACTTTTCATTACTCTAAGCCAGAGGTTCTCAAGGGGGTGGACAATTTTGCCTGCTCCCCTTCCTGGGACATTTAGCAAAGTCTCCGAGACATTATTAGCTGTCACAATCCAAAACATGAAGGGTGCTACTGGCATCTAGTGGGTGGAGGCCAGGGGTGCTGCTGAGAGCCCTGCAATGCCCAGATGCTGCCTACAACGAAAGGTACCACTACCAACAAGTCAATGGTGCCGACGTAGAGGATCCTGCTCCGATTTCTTGGCAACGTTCTTCTTGAAATCTGGTGTGACTTCACTGGCCTTGCTTCCTCACACCTCTCTGGTTTCATGGGGGAGCTGTAGGAGTAACTCACATCTCATATATCATATCATATATCATAGCTTAGCAAAGCATAGCATATCATATCATAAACAAGCTGAAAACAAAGAACTCGGACGAAAGAGCAATAATATTTTAAGTCATTGATTCCTGAACTTTAAAGTGCCAGGGGACCTTGTTAAAATGCAGACGCTGGGCCCTGCTCCCGGAGATTCAGTAGGTCTGGGGAGAGACCCACGAGTTTTGTCTCCAACAAGTTTGCAGGTTTGCTGATGCTGTTGGTCGAGGGTCTGAGTGTTTAGCTGACCCACCGGATGTGAGAAAGAAGGACTGACAAGGGACTGCAGCAACAGGGCAAGGCCCTCTCACGAGATGGTGTTACAAAGGATTGCAGTTAGACCCTATGTCTTCCCGTTAAAGGTTTGGGTTTACAAAGTTCGAGATTCCGAGGCCATTTCCTCCTAGGTGCTATTTCAACACTTCACTCGAAATCAGAACATTTTCAAAGTCTTGAAAACTGTGGGCTTAGAAGCAAAAGGTTTCTTTTTACTGTTAAAACCTTCTAAATTCTATCTTTTTTTTTAAATTGAAGTAGAGTTGATTTACAATGTTGTCTTAGTAATTCTATCATAGGTAGCAATAACCAACAGCCCCTCTTTGCAATCCCCACCCCCTTCCACTCTGCCCCCTTCTCCTGTGCTGCACATGGGCTGCAGGAAGATAGGTGCTCCGCTCCGGAAGTGCCCGCATCTTCTAGGAAGATTCAACAGAAAGGGAACGGAACAGGAGAGCGAAGATATATTTCATGTATTTTACAGGTACTGCCTGTTTTCCTCAAGTATCCTTCCTGCCTTCGGTCAGGTCCACTTAGACTGTTCTGAAATCCTGGGCAAATCCTCTTTTCCGGGTTGATTTACAGCCTATATGACAATTAGAATGAAAGTCACAGCAGATCACTAATAACGACAAAATGATAGCATAGCATGTTACCACTCTGCTGTTGCACCGCAGTATCTATAATTCAAACAAAAAAGCAGGGAAGAATTCGGGTCTTTTCCAGGACCTCATTCTGTACCCACAGGTCTCACTTCAGGCACTCAGGCTAGACCAGGAATCCCTGTTAGATGCTCTCTGGCCCTCTGTGTTTTCCAACATGGCAATCATCACTTTGTAATGAAATAAGGAATTGTTCATCTAATGCCATCTTCCCATCTAAATCATAATCTCCAGGAGGGCAGGGATCATGTCTGTCCTTCCACGTATTCTCAGCTGGTACCTGTGCAACCAACTTAGCTAGAGAAAAATATGCAACCATGCTGATTGGTTTCACTTTAAAATTCATGAATCTTTAACCTCAACTGGGCTTTAGTATTACCCATAAATCATATTACTTTCCCCTGGTCCATATGTTCTCCCTCTCTCCTAGATGTTTATTTCATACCTGCTCCAATCATCTCACCTCCCAAAATCTCCCTCCCCCTCCCCATCTGATAACTTTGCTTCTGTTTGAGAATAGCAGAACCTCCTCAGGCCCTACCACCTCTACCCACCCTCCAGCATCCAAGCCTGTGCACCCTGCCATTTCTCCATTCCTACAGATGGCCAGTCCACGTGCCCTTTAAGGCTGGCCCTTCCTTGTGCATCGCATCCCCTCCATCCTACTCGATTGCTCTGCCATTTCCCCTGTCTCTGCATCCTCAATATCCTCCCTCCATATTATTCCCGTGGCCTATAGCCACGCTGTTATTTTTCTCATTTCAAAACACAAAATTAAAAAAACTCTCTTGGGGCTTCCCTGCTGGCGCAGTGGTTGAGAATCTGCCTGCCAATGCAGGGGACACGGGTTCGAGCCCTGGTCTGGGACGATCCCACATGCCGCGGAGCAACTAGGCCCGTGAGCCACAATTACTGAGCCTGCACGTCTGGAGCCTGTGCTCCGCAACAAGAGAGGCCGCGATAGTGAGAGGCCCGCGCACCGCGATGAAGAGTGGCCCCCGCTTGCCGCAACTAGAGAAAGCCCTCGCATGAAACGAAGACCCAACACAGCCAAAAATAAAATAAAAATAAATAAATAAAAAAAATCCTTCCCTAAAAAAAAAAAAACTCTCTTGACACCCTTTCCCCGTCTAGATCCTATTCCATTTCTCTGCTCCCCTTTACACATAATTCATTGAATGGATTGTCTCTTAATCGTGGATTACAGTTCTTCACTTCCCATTTTCTCTTAAGCCCATTCAATTAGGATTTTGTCCTTCTTCTTTCATCCCCACCCCAATCAAAACTGCTCCTATCCAGGTCCAGACAAGACAGATGTGGTCCCTTTCCTTGTGGGCAGTCTCTAGATGGATATTAAGCAAATCATTATGTGGGTGATGAACACAATGAAGGAGAGGCAGAGGTGCTACAGGAGTCCCTGAAGGAGGGACTGGCATTCCAGGTAGAGGTGACAGTGTGAGCAAAGGCTTGGAGGTGTGAAGGTTCCTGGGAGGAGCACTGCCAAGAGGTTGGGTCTGACTCCTGGGAGGGGGTGTGGGGTGAAATGAAATGCAAAAACCAGGCAGAGGCCTGACCAGAAAGGCACATATGTGATGCTGAAAAGAGATATTTGATCTTGAGGACAAGAGGGTACCACTAAAGAATGTTACATGATCAAATTTAGAAGGACAGAAAGTGTCGTGGAAGATGGATTCTAGTGGGCTGAAATGATCACTTGTGCCAGATAGTCTCCATGAGCCCCTGCAGACACACACTCTCCTTTCTCATGCTGCTCTGGGCCCTAGGAGGCTGGTCTCTATAGGCTGGACCAACGGGCTCCTTCTGGGGCTGGGCTAGCAGCATCAGAATTACTTGAGGAGCTTTAAAATCTATACACATCTTCTAGAACCTTATACTGATGAGGCAGGGGTTTGTAACCCCAGGTGATTCAGTTATACAGCCAAGTATGGGAGTGATAGACAAGGACAGTGCTTCTCAAACTAATGTGCCTATAAATCACTTAGGGATTTTATTAAGTTGCCGATACTAATCCAGTAGGTCTGGGTAGGGCCAGAGACTCTACATGTCCTACAAGCTCCCAGGTAATGCCACTGCTGCTATCCCAGGGACCACACTTTGAGTTGCAAGACACTGGCTAATTCCTGCAGAGACGCATTTAGGACCAAGGAAACCTAGCTTCTCCTCTTGGCTTGTGATGCAAGCAAAAGGATTTTTAGTGACAGAAGTCCAGGATGGAAGTCTCATCTCCCTACCCACAGCCTATGCTTGCTCTTCCTACGTTCCCTTCCTGCTTTCTTTCTTTTCTCAGGCACAGAGTGAAAAAGTTTATTTCAGGTAGATTTTTAAATTTAGAAGATGAGAAAAGGTCTGCCTTCAAAACATCACAAAAACAATTCCGTAATATAAAAACACAGGAACTGAGCTGCTAAAAGAACTATGGCTAATGTTCATTGCAGCTCTATTTACAATAGCCAGGACTTGGAAGCAACCTAAATGTCCATTGACAGACTGAATGGATAAAGAAGATGTGGCACATATATACAATGGAATATTACTCAGCCATAAAAAGAAACAAAATTGAGTTATTTGTAGTGAGGTGGATTGACCTAGAGACTGTCATACAGAGTGAGTGAAGTAAGTCAGTAAGAGAAAAACAAATACCATATGCTAACACATATATATGGAATCTAAAGGAAAAAAAATGGTTCTGAAGAACATAGGGGCAGGACAGGAATAAAGACGCAGATGTAGAGAATGGACTTGAGGACACGGGGAGGGGGAAGGGTAAGCTGGGACGAAGTGAGAGAGTCACATGAATTTACATATACTACCAAATGTAAAATAGATAGCTAGTGGGAAGCAGCCGCATAGCACAGGAAGATCAGCTCGGTGCTTTGTGACCACCTAGAGGGGTGGGATAGGGAGGGTGGGAGGGAGACGCAAGAGGGAGGGGATATATGTGTATGTATAGCTGATTCACTTTGTTATACAGCAGAAACTAACACCATTGTAAAGCAATTATACTCCAATAAAGGCGTTAAAAAATATAAATAAATAAATAAATAAAAGAACTATGGCTGAAGACCATCTGTGCATTGCAGCACCTTCACACCGCGGTGAGAGAAGAGGTCTGATTAAAGAAAAAAAGGTCCCTGGATAGGAATAAGAATTTGTTAAACAGAACCTTAAGAGCTCTTAGTCATTACAGAATGGTGTTGACAGCCTTCCTCCTGAAGGAAAGTACGTAAAACAAGCTGACCAAACTGAACGGTTAGGGGAAGGAAGCGGAAGAGTTTTTTCTTTTTGTTCTCAAGAAAATGTCAAAGACTAACACTGTTCTGCTTCCAGCCCACTTCTAAAAATATCTGGCATCTAATGAAAGTGGCCACACGTATGAGAAGAGCTACATTTGGAGCTGTCGATCATTTAACATTTTACTAAAAATGCAACAAACAAACAAAAATCCAAGTTATTTTATTATTTTATGATCTATCAATATTTCTTCAGTACTACACCAAAGCAAGCCCCTGAGAGAGAACTACTCCAGAGCATAAACTAGTTCAGACTGGGATCTTTCCAGTGTGGCTTCCGGCTCCCTCAATGCCTTCTTACTTCCTTGTTCAGAACCTCTTTCCCTCCCTCAAATGACACAAAGCTTCTGGGGGGTTGGGGGGTGTGATCATTTTTTAGGCGTGGGAATCAGAGCTCGCTGGAACACCACAAGGAGAGCGCTGGCTTCTTACACAGAGGAGTGAGGAGGCGCACAGGTAAATCAGTGAATTCGCAGGTGAATTGCCTGCCTATCTTCTCCTAGCTGGTGGGGGGGGGAATACCATCTTACTCTTTCTTAGTCTTAGTTTTCTTATCTATGAAACACACACACAAACAAAAGACTATCTCAAAAGGTTATCGTGAGACGAATGAAAAAATATATATAAGGTTTTAGCAAATAGTAATATCTTAATAAACATTACTGAGAACACCATTATTCTTATCACTAGGCAAAGATTTTCAGACTGAGGCTGGGAGACCAGGAAGCAGGGTCTTCAGAGGAAAGGATGCCCCAGGTCTCAAGAGCAACTCTTTTCCTTACCCTGATCTTCAGCCCTCCCTGGTTCTTGGAGGTGAATTTGGGAAGAGGGAGCACGGTTCATGATACAGGATAACTCCCATCATCCTCTCTGTCTCTCTCTCTCACAATCAAGATCAAGACACAACTATCAAAATCAGAATTAGAGATAATTGAATGCAAAGAGAAAAAATGCACTGCACTATGGGCACACTGAATTTCCTCTTTCATTAATTATTCAGTTGTGATTTTTCTCTTGGGCAGTAAGTGTGTGTGTGTGTGTGTGTGAGAGAGAGAGAGACAGACAGAGAGAGAAATTCATATACTTCATATTGTTATAGATATGCTTCACATTGTGTATGCTCATTAATGTCTCTGACCATAAATGGGAAACTGCAATATCAAAAATGACAGTCTCCCTGAGGGAAGACTAAAATTTAGAAACAGCATCCAAACTGGTCATTTTGGGGGAAGCGGAAAAAAGAAGGATTTCTGCCCTTATCATCTGAATGATCTGGGTACTTATGAGTCACCATTCTCTCTCTCTTCTAACAAGCCATTTCCCTAATAGAATTAGGACAGCCAATGGTTAAAGCCCGGCCCAGAGGTTTAGGCAGGAGTCAGCAGGCCTGTTAGCAGCAGTGAAGCATGAAGATGTGTCACCCAGGCCTTCAGAGGGCTGAGCGCTGAGCCCTGGAGGGGTGTCTTGGAGGAAAGTTTGACAGGAGAAGCCCAAGGCACCAATATTGCTTTGATGTCTGAGCCCTTTAAAGGGCTGGGAATTAAAGTGAAGTGGAGGGGAAACGTCCCGGGAGGCACAGCTTTCTCTGTCTTCGTTCCTCCTCAAGGATCTCCTCCCCTTCCTCCCCCTCCTCCCCCTCTCTTCTGACCAGAGAAGGGTCCTCCCCGGGGCTCCATGTGAACACACTGGGCTCGGAACAAACGTCCCCCATGGAGCAGAGCAGGCCAAGGACAGAGACGAAACATGTTTGGCAGTGAGGTGCCCCCAAAGGGAAAATTGACAAAATACAGTTCTTCCAACGTTGTTTTTACCACACTAATGTTTCTGCCTTAAATAGAAGAAAAGAGTTAAAATTTTAATAAGACAGCATTCTATCAAGACACCAAGAAATCCCCTTCGATTCTCTGACTGGGGACCACATCATCGGGGCAGCCTGACCTAGTTCATGAACTCCGGTTTCAAGGGCCTCCGTCACACGTTTTTATTCCTGCCAAGTCTCTGTAAGTTGCTGTGAATAGCCCAAGGCAGATTTTTTTTTTTCTTTGCAGCAAAATCCAGGGCCTGATTTTCTGATCCTCACAGGTTTTGAAGCAAAAAATCCAACCTAATTTTATGAGCTGCCTTAGCAAACTGTCACCATTCCTTCCTTCCTTCCTTCCTCGATAAGCATGTAGCAGCATCTTCCGTGTGCCCTGCTGTCTGCAAGGTACCCAGTATGGAAACGGTCAACATCCCTCCCCCAAGAGCCTCGCAGCCAAACTGGCAGCCCTCAGGCCACCACCCCACAGATATTTTGAAAAACTGATCCAACAGTTAAAAATAGAGGATTCCAAGATTTAAAATCTCTATTTCTAGCTTCTCCTGAAAGATGGAAAGACCTGGCAACACCAGGTCACCTCATTTTCCTGTGTGGTAACGTTTTACCGGAGCTAAATGCCCTTCCCTTGCGACCTCGCCCCACTCACCCGGTACCCAGGTACGCACTAGGATCAACCCTCTTTGTTTATCACCCGCCCAGCCCCTGAGCTGGAGCAGAACCAGGGCTTTGTCCATTAGGCACTGAAGACACAGCACTGATAAGCCCACAATACATTTTCTTTGGAAGGAAAACAAATATAATAGTAAATATATAATAATGAATCCAGCCTAGGTAACATTTGTCTTTGCACCAACACAGGTGTAAGATATAATTTCTAATTTTTTTGATGGCGGAAGGGGCCCACAATGGCAAAAATCATAACTCGCTAAGTATAGCTGAGTTATACCAACTCCTGACTTGGAAAACTGGTGATTAAAAGGGAAAGGTTTAAGCATTTACCCTGTCTTTTTTTTTTTTTTTAAATTAATTAATTAATTAATTATTTAATTTATGGCTGTGCTGGGTCTTCGTTTACTGTGCGAGGGCTTTCTCTAGTTGCGGCAAGCGGGGGCCACTCTTCATCGCGGTGCGCGGGCCTCTCACCGTCGTGGCCTCTCTTGTTGCGGAGCACAAGCTCCAGACGCGCAGGCTCAGCAGTTGTGGCTCAAGGGCCCAGTTGTTCTGCGGCATGTGGGATCTTCTCAGACCAGGGCTCGAACCCGTGTGCCCTGCATTGGCAGGCAGATTCTCAACCACTGCGCCACCAGGGAAGCCCAACCCTGTCTTTTTAGAAAGAACTAAAATTCATTCCCAGTTGGTGAGGGAAAGCGCTTCTTTTCGAAAGAGTTCCAGCTAACAAATGTAGATGTGGGGAGGAAACCAGCCTTCTGCAACCCCCGGTTACCCCGTGTGCTATGTGGTGGGAACAACACCCCCAACCCTCCCTCTAGGACCCAGGCACTCATTTCTCCAACTACTGGAACTGCTGGTACCTAACAGCTCTCAGCTGAGTCTTCCTTCTCCCAAGGAACGAAGCTGCCCAGCCCACGGTTATAACAACGCCCCCACCCCCCGGGGGCAGCCTGCAACCAATGCTTAGCTGAGAAAGGGGTACAAAGGCCTGGCCCTTTGCCACCATTTGCAACATCTCTGAAGGACCATCTAGTTCTGGAGCTGCCTGAAGCACAGGCTGAGGCCCCAGCGTTGCAGCGTAGCTTCTCTCCTTTTCTCCCAGATGTTACCAAGCACAGTTGCTGATAAACTAGTACATGAATCTGCCTCTCAGAATCTGTTTCCCAAAGAACCCAACCTAAAACCCCAATAAATGAATAATGGATTCTGGCAAGACCATCAGTGGGTGCTGTTATGGGTTGAACTGTGTCCCCCCGAAATTCATGTGTTGAAGTCCTAACCCCCAAGTGCCCCCAGAATGTGACCTTTTATGGAGATAGGGTCTTTACAGATGGACTCTGTAGGACAGAGTGGGCCCTGAACCAATATGACTGGGTCCTTAGAAGAAGAGGAAATTTAGACACACAGGCACACAAAGAGGGAAGGCGATGTAAAGGGAAACTGGGAGACAACCACCTGCAAGCCAAGGAGAGAAGCCTGGAACAGATCCTTCCCTCAGAACCCTCAGGAGGAACCAACCCTGCCAACCTCTTGATTCCAGCCTTCTAGCCTCCAGAACTGTGAGACAATAAATTTCTGTTGCTTAAGCCACCCAGTCTGTGGTACTTTGTTACGGCAGCCCTAGCAAACTAATACAGATACTAAACTCATTAGGTCAAAGGATTGTTGGGAAGCAGGATATCCCCAAGATGTCAAAGCATCATCCCCCAGACTGCTTACTAATTGTAAAGGGGAAAATAAAATTTTACAAAGGAGGAATCTGGCACTTAACCAAGAGATGAAATTTAGCATCAGGAATAGTGGAAGAACTTGACATTGAGTGCCCTTTGATGTGATAAATATGAAGCACATCACATCACCCTTGAGGAATTGTTGCCCAAAATGCTCAACTTTAATCCAAACATGCTTTTATACCAGCTCCCAGTATACAGAAAATAAGGGAGAAAATCAAACATTCAGACAATTCAAAATGTGGGACGTTCTACAGAAAACTGGCCTGGTCTCTTCGAAAAGTCAGTGTCAAAGGTGAGAGTCTGTTCTAAAGACAGAGAACAAATAACAGTCAAATGCAATGCAATAAGCTTGATAGAATCTGGGTTCAAAAAAATCAATTATAAAAGATGTTTTGAGAACAACTGGAGAAATTTGAATATAAACTAGAGAGATTGTTACTAAGTTATGATAATCTCCTTATTTTCAGAGGATACATGTGGAATTATTTAGGAATAAAGGGCCATAACATCTGCAACTTACTTTTAAATGACTGAGAAAAAATTGTAGATAAAGCAAATGTGGCAAAATGTTAATAATTGTTGAATCTGGTAGTAGATGTGCTGGTGTTTACTGTATTATTCTTTAGAATTCTCTGTGTTCGAAAATGTTCAGATTAAAAGTCTGCAGGGAACAAATGTCACTGAGAGTCAATACACAGATACTAAATTTCACCTTTCTTCTTTTGCTTCACACATTAAAAACACCAACCAGTGGAACACAGAGGACCAGCACGTGAGAATATGGGTTAAACCTTGTTTTGTGCTGGCTTTATGATACTCAAGGGATTAAATATATGCATACTTCTTCCTGCCCACAATTAAGTAGGCCCTAAAATAAGTTGGAAAGACAAAGTCAGATTAAAAAAGAAATACTGTAAAAAGATATACATGTGGCTATGTTTCTGTCTTCTCTGGTCCTTTCTGAGTCTCAGTTTCCACATCTGTTAAGTGGGGAGAATAAAACAAATCTGGAAGGCTTGCTTTTAGGATTAAAGATGAGGAAAGTCCAGTGCCTGACCCAAAGTAGATAGGTGATAAATATCCTCAGAACTGCTGAGAGGTCCTCCAGCTCAGAGGTCCCCAACCCCTGGGCCACGGATCGGTACTGGTCCGTGGCCTGTTAGGAACCGGACCGCACAGCAGGAGGTGAGCGGCGGGCGGGCGAGCAAAGCTTCATCTGTATTTACAGCTGCTCCCTGTTGCTCACATTGCCGCCTGAGCTCCGCCCCTGTCAGCCTTATGGTGAGTTGTGTAATTATTTCAATATATATTACAATGTAATAATAACAGAAATAAAGTACACAATAAATGTAATGCACTTGAATCATCCCGAAACCATTCTCCACCCCCAGTCCATGGCAAAATTGTCTTCCATGAAACCGGCCCCTGGTACCAAAAATGTTGGGCACCGCTGCTCCAGGCGGTACTGGGCTGTACTGCCTCTGAGAGAAACTATACATGGCATTTTCTTCTAATGAGCACAATAAAGGTAACCTCTCCCATGCAGAGAAAACTGGGGACACATTTTGTTTACATTTTAGATGGTGCACTTCGTATTTAGGATAATAATCAGGAAGAATTCAACAGGGGTTTCTTGAAGGCCTATTTTAACAAAAAAAGAAAAACCAAGTCAGAATAGTTCCACAAGAAGGAGGCCAAAGTTCCCCTGTGATCTATATCAAGACCTTGGAATGTTTTATTGCTTTAGAAAAATAACTTCCCTGAGCTTTAGAAAGAAATAAATCTTTCCACTTCACATGCAATGTAGATGATGTTAGGCTATTCTCGGTGTTGAAGGAACTGAAGGACAAAGGCCTTTTCGTGTTTCGAATAAAACCTTGAATGCGAATTCAATTCAAACCTCAAGAGAGCTGTCACTGCCCATCAGCCAACACTAACTTTCCGAGGGTAAAACCCAAACCTGAGTTTTCTTTTCATTTCACCATCAACTACTCACAGTACCTCAATGGCACCTTTTAGTCTCGTCAAGCAAACAAAAATGACAGCTTTGGGTGGCACTGGTATTTGTGTTTTTTTCCCATTTGTTATTGTGACAGCTTTAGCTCATCCATGAAAATTCTAAGACATGATGCCTTGTGAAGATAAAGCCCTAAAAAAGAAGCATTTGATTTTGGCCCAAACCTAAGTAGCATGAAAGTGACAAGATGAGTCACAGAAAAGAAGCGAGGAAAAGCCACCTGGAAGGTTGACGAGCTTCTGAGGCCCTCAAGGGCCTGTACCAGTGGAGTGGGGACAGCATCCTTCCCAAAGGCTCTTAGAGGCACAGGCCACTAAAAAAATAACCCTGAATTTTCACAGCAAGGCTAATAGAACTTTCCCAACCAGGCAGAGTTGAATTACCCACACGCTGAGATGGAAAAAACTGGTTATTTTTATTCTGCTTGTTACGGAGGCAGCTGTATTTATTTATTTATTTAATGGAGACTTGCAGTGAAATATATTACACACTGCAATGTTGAACACACACACGAGTATAACTGAATAAAATTTTCATTAAACAATCCTTAATCCTTACTATATGCAGTGCACTGATATTGTCTGTTTATTTGATTATTTTTAAAATAATAGTCACAATGCAAACTAAAGTGTTTCACACCCACTCCTAGGTTACAATGTGCAGTTTGAAATATACTAGGCTGGGTGAAGCCCATGCTTCGTGGCACATTCCTGTCACATCTATACCCCTCCTCATCCGGTCCCTTTCCCTAGGAGCTGCCACGAATCAATCTTGATTGGTCAAGGAAAACAAGACAGCTTTTCTTTTTCCTCCGCACTTCCAAAGTTCTCAAGGGCACCCCTCACTGCTGCCCAGGCTTGTCCTATGGGGTGGAGGCGGACCCATCTCTAATGGAGTGGGATCTATTTTTCGTTACAGTCATCACAGGATAAATGAGGGGTGTGTTATACAAGGGGCCACCCTATCTCATGTCTGAGGCTCCTGGGTTCCCAGCCAAGGGCAGAGAGCTTTCCCCACCAGCAAGACCAATCAGATTCTCATCTCATGTCTCCTCATCCTTGGATTCAAGGGAAACCCCAAACTTGACTCTAGGACGAGGGGATTTTGGTGCAACAACCACATGCAGTGGGCATGCCACAGTGCTGCCCACCTGCAGAGGGTACCGCCTGCATTGTCTCTGGAACAGTCCATGAAGGGATGCCAGTCTCCCGGAGCACAGTGAGTAGTGCCCTTGCAGCGTGCACCCTGGCCCAGCAGCCAAGTGATCAGACAGGCACTCATCCTCACCCTCTTTGAGGGTCCAGGCCTCACGCCCGGCCTCCCCACATCAGGAGTCATGGCTCACACGCACCCCCAGCCTCTGTGAATGTTCTTTCATCTCCCACGGACACGGGCTGCTCTAGACTTTGGTTCCCTTTTTGTGTTTTTGAGAACTAATGGTCTTTCCTGTCTGTCCCTTAGACCCCCCCCAACAGCCAGTCAAAACTGTTCTGACTTCATAGGTAAATCCCTCACCGAGTGGCATTTCCCTGGGTCTGGGGAAGTTCAGCTGCTCTCAGCTTCTCCTCTTTGGCCTTGAGCTTTTCCATGAGCAAGACTCTCTTATCTCCTCTGCATCTTCTTCCCACCTGGCGCTAGTCCAGTAGCTTAAGCCATTTAAGAATCATCATTCTGAATTTACCTGTGTAGGTCCTGCTTTTGTCTACCTGTCCTTTTTTTTTTTTTCCTTTAACATATTTTAGTTCTCACAATTCTTCCCTGGCATTGCGTGTCCCCCGAGTTACCAGTTAAGGGTCTGTCTCCTCCTTCCTGAAGAGAGTCATCAGGTGGCTGTCCGCACAGCTGGTCCCAACCTGGGCAGCACACCAGGGTCACCCAGGGTGCTTTCAGAAGTCTCTGGAGCCACAGATGCACGCAGACCAATTAAATCAGACCTCTGGGGGTGGGGCCCGGCACTGGTATCTTTTTTTTTTTATTAATTAATTAATTTATTCATTTTTGGCTGTGTTGGGTCTTCATTTCTGTGCGAGGGCTTTCTCCAGTTGCGGCGAGCAGGGGCCACTCTTCATCGAGGTGCGCGGGCCTCTCACTATCGCGGCCTCTCTTGTTGCGGAGCACAGGCTCCAGACGCGCAGGCTCAGTATATGCGGCTCACGGGCCCAGCTGCTCCGCGGCATGTGGGATCTTCCCAGACCAGGGCTCGAACCCGTGTCCCCTGCATTGGCAGGCAGATTCTCAACCACTACGCCACCAGGAAAGCCCCCCGGCACTGGTATTTTTAAAGCTCTGCAGGTGATTCCAAAGTGTAGGCAAGGTTGAGAACCACTGTTTATTATTCCCATTTACAGCAGGTTTCATGTTTAAGACACATCTTCGACCAGTAGGAGAGCAGATGCTCCGACTTCCAGATTCCAGACCGTTCCGTCCTCATTGTCCAGGAAGGTCACTTGCAAAGGTTACATCGCAAGCCAAGAAATCATCTTTTAAACCAAAATCAAGCCAGTTATTCCCAGCACAACACAAATATGAGGATCTCAAAGAGGACCTAACTAGTGCACCAGCGCTGGAAGCTGCAGCCCCAGGAGGAAATACTGAGGGAGGTTTCGTCTCTGAGGGTGAGACCTCAGGGCCCAAGAGGAAGCTAGCAAAGCAAGAGGGAGACGAAGAGCTACAGCAGTTGGGGCTGCATCTGTCCGGAGAAGTTGGAGAGCTGCAAAGAGGATGTGGCTTCTGACCTGGGTTCTTGAGAAGGAATGGGGACTTCCCAGGCAGAGGCGGGGAGAAAGGCATGGCAGTGCTTCGAGAAGCGCCAGAAATTCTGTGTGGCCAAGGCCACAGTTTTTTCACCTATACCTCACCCGTCTACCTCATACGTGAGGGAACCATCTTTGAGTCTTCAAAAGCTGAAACGGTAACCCTGAAATTAAAGAATCCAAGTTACCAAGAGGTTTCCATCCCAAAGGCTTGGGGTAGATTGCCAAGTCTGTGGAGGCAAGTTGGTTCTTGTTCGGAAGGCAGAGGGATGCGATTGGGCTGGAAGTGGAAAGCAGCATTTCCCAGTAGAGAAGAGAAGCTGTACCGCAGGTGGTGACAGAGCCACGGGGGCCATCGGGGGAGCAGGGAGCCTGGGCCAGAGGTAGAGATCGGGCAGATGGCTGTTGAACACCAGGTTGGGATTACTGAGGGTCCTGCAGAAGGTCAGTTACCTTTTCTTGTATTTATGCCTCGCCTGATAGGCTCATCTGTAAGCTCCCTGACAGCAGCCATCAGCTCTGGCTTTCACCCCACCACCAAGAGCACCAGCACACAGCTCTGAACCCCACAAGTCTGAATAAAGAAGAGTTTGTCAGTGGAGTAGGAAACTTTCTTGGAGTTCATGGCAGTGGGGGGGGGGGAGGGGTGGAAGGGATATGTTTAGGAGAAAGCATTTTAAACATACCAGCATCTTCTTGAACACGAAGAGCATACGCTCTTGAAAAATTGCTTCTTCTAGGGAAGGTTCCAGGCAAGAGCTGACAGCCTCCAAGCAAGTCAACCTTTCTGTCTATACAGAAGCCCCCCTCCCATCTCCTCACTCCCCCAAACCCCAACTCCCACCACGAGACCCATCAAAGACCAAACCGGCCTGCTCCACCCCACCAGGGTGTTTTAGTGCTTTTCTTTTTTAAAAAAAAACTTTTTATTGAAGTATAGTTGATTTACAATATCATGTAAGTTTCAGGTATACAGCGCAGTGATTCAGATATATATAGATAGATAGATAGAGAGGTTTCCCTTATAGGTTATTATATAATATTGAATATAGTTCCCTGTGCTATACAGTAGGTCCTTGTTGGTTACCTATTTCATACATAGTAGTGTATATATGTGTGTATATTAATCCCAGCCTCCTAATTTATCCCTCCCCTGACCCCCCTTTCCCCTTTGGTAAGCGTAAGTTGGTTTTCTGTGTCTGTGAGTCTCTTTCTGTTTTGGAAATAAGTTCATCTGTGTCATTTTTTTTTTCTTTTAGATTCCACATATAAGCGATATCATATGATATTTGTCCTTCCCTGTCTGGCTTATTTCACTTAGTATGATAATCTCTAGGTCCATCCATGTTGCTGCAAATGGCATTATTTTATTCTTTTTTTATGGCTGAGTAATATTCCATTGTGTGTATGTATGTATGTATGTATGTATGTATGTATGTATGTATATATATACAACACATCTCCTTTATCCATTCATCTGTTGCTGGACATTTAGATGTTTTAGTGCTTTTCTACTCCTTTCATTTCATTTTCATTCTCAACTTGATGACTGATATGCAGAGGACCAGCCAAGTCTGCCATTCTTGACAGCAGAAAGCCGGGGACGCGGGGTGTGGAGGGTACCAGCAGAGTCCTTCCCCGTGCTTACTCCTGGTAGTCAGCTGGATGTAGCTGGAAGCAGCAATTATTTTGTCTTCGTCAGGAATCCAAGGTGCAGCATGCCGCTGCTGGGCCGAGGCCTGGCACGTGCCCAGCCTGGCTAGGCCAGCTCTGAGGAGCTTGCACGGTGGGTGAGGGCAGAGCGGGCCACCAGCTCCCTCCTTCTCCCTCCCCACAACGCAGAGTAGCTTCCTCACAGCCTTTGCTATGAGCCACTCCAGGACAGGGCTTGGGGCTGTGAGAGCCCTGGAAACAGCTACCATCACCACCGTAGCAACTACAGTATAGACACCTAGGGGCCAAGAGCTGGGGACTTAGAGTCACATCCCAGCTCTGCACTTGCAGACTGGAAGTGGAACCTTATTTTCAGAGCTTATCTGCATGCCTCACAGAGCCTCTCCAGGTGCTGGGATGTGGTGCAGTTCTGACGAGCGTGGATTCTAGGGTTTGGAGCCCTGGGCGAGGAGCCCCATCACACTCTACCTGCTAAGACAGAGAGTGAGCTAGAGAGAATCCAGACCACTGAAACTGGCAGCCACAGAACTGTCAGGACCCCAAACAGGCTGACTTACTCCTCACTCCCTTTCCTCCCCAGAGGCAGAAAAATGACTGCAGTTCCCACTTTTTTCTCATTTACATAATCTCACCTTGTACGTTGGAAAAGGCAAGTCGTCATCTGCCTGGGCCAGACCCAGGTGCCTCCAGCTTTTGCCTCTTACAAGCCCCACAATTCCAACCATGAATGTTGTCATTAGGGTCCCTCCCCTCCTCTCCTCACTTTCCTTTATCACCTCCATCTTTGCTCAAAGGCCATTTTTTTCAGGGGAGGAAGATTCTTTTCTCTCCTCTCCCATTACTTCCAAAATCATCTGCTGTCTTTAAACATGGAGCCACACATCCAGATGTGTTTCTCTGCCTATTTTGTGTTCAATATTTGCTACCCCCAGTCTTCTCACTGGCTTGAGTCTCCCTGTTTCTGAAACTTCACCACTTGTCAGATCCTGCTGAAATTCAGGCGCTGGCTAGGTTCTGAGATGGCATTTTTCAC
The DNA here is from genome assembly GCF_009873245.2 of Balaenoptera musculus. Lineage (NCBI taxonomy): Eukaryota > Metazoa > Chordata > Mammalia > Artiodactyla > Balaenopteridae > Balaenoptera > Balaenoptera musculus. The sequence continues at coordinate 42,410,449 of NC_045789.1, read as the reverse complement.
TGGTTTTTGACAGCCCCGCAGGTTGGGGCACAGTCCCTGGGTCCCCTCACTCTAGAAAATGAAAATATTCCAACAGAGCTCACGGAAAGAAATAGAACTCGCACGGCTTTGATAGGAGAGCTCTGGATCCTCTTCCTCAGCGGTTCTCAAAGTGTGGTTCTAGAAGCAGCAGTGGCACCGGAATTTGTTAGAAATGTTATTTGCATCACCATCAGTCTAGGAGAAAGAGGTGGAACAGTGGCCCCCAAACACTGGCATGAATGATGACGGGATGATAATGGCTAACACTGATTAATCACAGTCACTCTGCACTGGCCCTGATTCTAAGAACTTTATGACACATTCAGTTATCACAACGACCCTCTGAGGGGTTAAGTACTATTAATAAATCCTGCAATTTTACAAATGAGGTAACTAAGAAATGGAGAGGTTAAGCAACTCGGTGTAATCACAGAGTAAATGAGAAAACAACACGTCTGTCTAACACACACACACACACACACACACACACACACACATATACACACACCCCTTTACCTCACTCTTTCTGACTTTGGTCTTCTCTTCCCAGAGCATGGGTAAGCTAGGCCTGGTTCACTGTCACGAGGCAGTGAAGTTCAGTGGTCCCGAGCCTGCACTTTGGGCCAACTGCTTGGGTCTGAAGCTTGCTTCTACCATGTCATGAACTCAGACAAGTTACTTAGGTTTTTGGTGACTGTTTCCTCAGCCATAAAATGGGGATAGGGGATTTAATGCAGTCCCTATCAAATTACAACACTTTTCACAGAACTAGAACAAATAATCCTAAATGTATATGGAACCATAAAAGACCCAGAATTGTCAAAGCAATCTGGAGGAAAAAGAACAAACCTGGAAGCATAACCTTCCCAGACTTCAGACAATACTACAAAGCTATAATAATCAAAACAACATCATATTGGTACAGACATATGGATCAATGGAACAGAAAAGAGAGCCCAGAAATAAACCCACACATCTATGGTCAATTAATCTTCGACAAAGGAAGCAAGAATATGCAATGGAGAAAAGACAGTCTCTTCAGCAAGTGGTGTTGGGAAAGCTGGACAGCTACATGTAAAGCAATTAAGTTAGATCACACCCTTACACCATACACAAAAATAAACTCAAAATGGCTTAAAGACTTAAATATAAGACATGACACCATAAAACTCCTAGAAGAGAGCATAGGCAAAACATTGTCTGACATAAATCGTAGCAATGTTTTCTTAGGTCAGTCTCCCAAGGCAATAGAAGTAAATGCAAAGATAAACAAATGGGACCTTTGTCAAACTTACAAACTTTTGCACAGCGAAGGAAGCCATAAACAAAATGAAAAGACAAGCTACGGACTGGGAGAAAATATCTGCAAACAATGCAACCGACAAGGGCTTAATTTCCAAAGTATACAAACAGCTCATACAACAAACAACCGAATCAAAAAATGGGCAGAATGCCTAAGTAAACATTTCTCCAAAGAAGACACACAGATGGCCAATAGGCACATGAAAAGATGCTCAAAATCGCTAATTATTAGAGAAAGGCAAATCAAACCTGCAACGAGGTATCACCTCACACCAGTCAGAATGGCCATCATTAAAAAGTCTACAAATAACAAATGCTGGAGGGGGTGTGGAGAAATGCTCTTGGTAGGAATGTAAATTGGTGTAGCCACTATGGAAAACAGTATGGAGGTTCCTTAAAAAACCAAAAATAGAGCTACCATATGACCCAGCAATCCCACTCCTGGGCATATACCCTGAGAAAACTTTAATTGGAAAACATGTATGCATCCCAATGTTCATAGCAGCACTGTTTACAACAGCCAAGACATGGAGCAACCTAAGTGTCCATAGACAGAGGAATGGAAAAAGAAGATGTGGTATCGATACACAACAGAATACTACTCAGCCATAAAAACGAATGAAATTTGCAGCAGCATGAATTGACCCGAAGGTTATCATATTAAGTGAAGTCAGTCAGAGAAAGACAAATATCATATGCTATCACTTACATGTGGAATCTAAAATATGATGCAAATGAACTTATTTACAAAACAGAAGCAGGCTCACAGGCATAGAAAACAAACAGGGTTACCAAAGGGGAGGGGGGAGGGGGTGGGGATCTGGAGTAAGGAGTCTGGTGTTAGCAGATACACACTACTATATGTAAAATAGACAGCAAGGTCCTACCGTATAGCACAGGGAACTGTATTCAATATCTTGTAAATCTATAATGGAAAACAATTTAAAAAGAATATGTATATATATATGAATCACTTTGCTGTACACCAGAAAGTAACACAACATTGTAAATTAACTGTATGTCAATTAAAATATAAATAAATAAATAAATAAAATGGTGATAATAACTGTCCCCAACTACCTCATAGGGTGGTTGTGAAGATGAAATAGGTTAATATATGTAAGCATGCCTGATGCAGAGCACATGCTTAATAAGTGTTACCTTATTATCCCAAAGGCCTCTCATTTGTGGAGGAAATAAAAAGGAAGAAAAATATGAGAAAGGGAAGAGAGGGAAGAAAGAATCTGGAAACAACAGCCTGAGAACTCTGTAACAACTTCTCAGGTAAAAAGTCATGAAGGTCTCTGTCTGTTCTCTCGTCTGCTTGGGAAGCACACGCTCATGAAGCATCTTGTGCACGTGCAGATGGAAACGTGAATTTCTCCATTCTGGGTCTCACGCACATATTTAATCTTCCTGTGAAAGCAGATGGGGTTGAACAGGCCCGCCACCCTCTGACTTTGAGAACTGCCTGATGTAAGCAGAATTCTGTGTCAAAGTACAGAGATTCAGGTATCTCTGCTGCTGCAAAGAAGCAAATATGGGAGAAACCGACGAAATTTAGTGCCTGCTTACACGTAAGGACGAAAAGAAAAGCAGCCGCTATTAAATAAAATGACGTCTGTGTCTCAACCCTTAATTAAGAACATCTAGCTACTTCGAGGAAATGTGTGACTATATTTTATTAGGATTATTGTTGCTGTTAGAGGTGGATAGGAGGAAAAATAACCATCAGAGGATGCCGAGCTTGTGAGGCAAGAAGGATCAGACCAGAAGGAAAAGGAGGCCTATGATGGGGAAATGTGGTATTGGCTTAATGAAGGGGGAAATTCTTACAAGGGGAGAAAGGAGCCAACACTTTGCCTCCCTCACTTCAGAAAAACCCCAAGTAATGCAAGCACCAGATCCGAGGGAGGTAAAGCTCTGGCATCAGATGAGCCAACCGGATAGTTAACCCGATATGATTTTCTCCTACAGCCATTCAAGGCTCTTGGTAATCACACGTTCTCTCTCTGTATAATCAGCAGGGAATTTGTGCAGCCCCAAGGATGCCGTTTCTGTGTGATTCCAGCTCATGTTTACAATCTGTGCAGCTGTCAGAAACCACAAGATGGAGATGGAAGGATTTACCTCTTTTCTGTCCTCGATAAATATCAACATACAGTGCAGCCTATAAAACTGGGTTTTAGCCAATTTTGTAATGAGGGATTAAACACAAACATCAAAGCAACAGAAGACTCAAATTCACTTCTCACCCTGCCATGTAACAAAACTGAATCATCTCTTCTTAGCTTTATTGTTGCTTGGGCATTTTTTTAATATACCTATAGTCAATGTTCATAAAATTTGAGCTCAAACTATTTTTCACTTAGCATTATTTTATATCAACTTTTCTCTTTGTTTTCAGAATATACAAATTTATCATTCTTAATAGTAATATTATATTTCATTTTTATACCATAGTTTTTTACTTTATGACTTTTAGGTGTTTGGGGGTTTCTCTTCTGTTTTTTTCCCCTTATTTTTCTTTTTTTGAGTTATTTCTCCAGGATATGGTCTCAAACACATGTTTATCGGGCCAAAGGATGTGACAGTCCGCATGGCTCACTACACTTTGCCATGTCGCTTTCCAGAAATATTGTACTAATTTATGTCAGTAGACAATACAGCTTTCTCAAAAGCCTGCCAGATTTTGATTTTGTAATCATAAAGTACTTTTACCAGTTTCGCTGGCATTGCATGATTTTGTGCTTTAAGTTTCCACGATTACTAGTGAGGCTGAATCCTTTTCCAAGGGTTTGTTTTCTTGTGTGAACGACATGTTCTGGTTTTTTGTTTTGTTTTGTTTTGTTTTGATGATGAATGTAGTAGAGATAATATTGCTCTTAAGGATTTGGTTCCATTCCCTAGAGATTCTGGATGTTCCTTTTTTTCATCCGTTCTTTTTATCACAAACAATTTCTCCCCTAAGTCACTTTGACTCAAGAAAGTTTTGCTCAGTGGACACAAGTCCCACTCAGGCGGAAGATCATCAATTCAGCTCAGATTCCTGGCTCCCTATTTACTGGTGACTGCACATGGTAATCCCCTCATAAATGTTCCTGAAGGCAGCCTGCTTTTTGAGTCCCCCAGTTCCCTAATGAACCGTATTCCTGACTTGTCAAATATACCCAGCAATTATTCAATGTTGCATCACGTGCTACTGGAAAAAAATCAGGGGAGGTATTTTCATGCTTGCCTTTCTGATTTATAGTATGCCTTTCTGCTAAGGCAGCATTTACATACTGTGGTCTCCACGCATTCTACACAGTCAGACTGGGTCTGACTGGGTCAGACTCTGAAAAGAGAAGAAGGAACCAGTCAAGATGTTATCAAGGACATAATGGAGTAGGAGGGCTGGGGAGCAAAGCAAGGTCATGGACGAGATAAGATTAAATTAAACAAATTGAAACAAAACTTAAGTATTTGAGAGTAAGAGTAGTTACAGTTAGTAACATTGTATATTTGAAAGTTGCTGAGAGAGTAGATCTTAGAAGCTCTCATCACAAGAAAACAAAATTGTAACTATGTGAGGTGATGGATAACTAGACCTCCAGTGGTGATTATTTAGCAATATGCATGTATATCAAATCATTATGTTGGGCTTCCCTGGTGGCGCAGTGGTTGAGAATCTGCTTGCCAATGCAGGGGACACGGGTTCGAGCCCTGGTCTGGGAAGATCCCACATGCCGCGGAGCAACTAGGCCTGTGAGCCACAACTACTGAGCCTGCGCATCTGGAGCCTGAGCTCAGCAACAAGAGAGGCCGCAATAGTGAGAGGCCCGCGCACCGCGATGAAGAGTGGCCCCCGCTTGCCGCAACTAGAGAAAGCCCTCGCACAGAAACGAAGACCCAACACAGCCAAAAATTTAAAAAATAAATAAAGAATTATTAAAAAAAAAAGTCATTATGTTGTACACCTAAAATGAATACAATGTTATATGTCAATTATATCTCAATTTTAAATTTTTTAAATTAAGTATTTGAAACATGTTATAGAATGGACATAAGGTCAATTTAATTAGCTCAAAGAATACCCACTATCTAGAAATGCATCTCCCTTTTGCGGGCATCCCCTGAGATGGTAAAACAACAACAACAAAAACTAAGAACTGTACAAAAAAATGCTAAACATTTATCAAATTACTTGATAAAAAATGGCCGAAAGATTTCTCTTTTTTAAAAAAGTCACTGTTGTTCATTTCTTGGCCTTTTTTTCCCTTGCCTAGATGAAGGATCCCCAGTTGGGGAAGCACGCACCCCAGCATGCTTCCTCCCTCACTCAGTTCTTTCTGACTTACAAACTTCGACTATAGAGCCACACATTCACCCCTTCCGCCCCTCCACACCCACTCCCCACTCCCTCACCCTCGCTAACTCCCAGCCACAACTTTGGTCTCTGGAGAGGCTACAGGGAGATGGCAGAGAAGCTACTCTGAAGAGCTATATACCCAACTGGTGAGGAGAAGGGGCATGTCTCCATTGGACTAGATATAACTACATTGCAGGTCCAAGTTATAGATGCCAGTTAGCTGCTATTGTTATTATTACTGCTGTTGTTGTTGGCACTTACTGAGTGCTTAGAATGGGCCATGAGCTCAGATGAGCCCTTTATATGCCTATCATCTCATTGAATCTTCACCAACACTATTATCCCATTTTATGGATGAGACAAAGTGAATTTTAGAAACTCAGCCAAGATCGCCCACTTAGTAGTAACAGAATTGGGGATGGACACCATAACATATTGCCTCGCATGGTATTACCGCTTTTTGATGATTTGTAATCAGTTGTAACTTTTTCCACAAGTGTGTTATTTTGGACTACAAAAAGAAAATACACTTTAATCTTATCCCTACTAGTTCCCAATTGACTGTTTCTGTGAGGTCAAATGCAAAAGTCCGAGACTGTGATTTCCGAGGCAAATCGCAGGAAGCACCTTACCATCTTCTGTTCTTTTCCAGCAGTTCCACATGCAAGTCATCTTCCTCTCAACGCCGGCAAGATACCTGACGTCACGCAAGGGGTCTGGAGTGACAGTGTGCGAAGGAGGAAGATGGGAGGGTGGGGATCCCAGGGAGGAAGTCAAGAGGCCTGTATTTCAGCCCTACTCCCACCACTAACCCCCTCTCTGGACCACAGGTTCTGCATGGGCAAGAGAAAGCATCCCCTCCAGCTTCAAACGTCTTAACAATTTAAGAAGCCTGGGAGTGTCATTGCACTGGTGCCGGGAGGTGCAGACACAGCTCCCCCTACCGGCAGCCTCTGGGCAGTGAGACCGTGGTCATCCGCTCAGCCTGCTGGTCCGGCTGCGGAGGTGGCCCGGCTGTGGAGACCGTGCGAAAGGGTAGCAAAGGGGAAAGTGATTTGGGGGCGCTCCCAACTCACCCGCCCCGCTCTAAAGTGTATACAGCCCTGTGTGTGCTGAAAGAAACGTGCTTAGGATTCAGATGGGCAAAGGTTTCAAAGGGGACAAACGGATTATAGAATAATTTAGGTGGGAGTCAGATGGTGGAGGTCAGGGGCCGCTGGAAAGGCTTGTGCTCAGCCTTGTTAACGAAAAGCCACAATTTTTTAAAAAAATGCTTTTTTTTTTTTAAGCGTGAAATATTCTCTTCAAGGCCGGTATACATCTATTCTCTGAAAGTGAAAAATAAATTGTTCTATAGATTTTGTGTGTTCATTTAAAATATAAGGCAAGTAAAGGTTCTGAGCTTCCCCCTAAGGGTGCTTGTCAGCTTCAACAATCTGCCATCTGAGCCTGTTCACCTTTGCAGGCTGAAAACAAGCCCCGGGCACTTCATTGCTCAGCAACGCGACCTGCCTTTCCAAGGTCCCCAGCCTTCGCTCCCTTCCTCCTGCGGACATCTGATGGGGAACACGGGCCCTTTCAATTTAGACTCCAGATAAACACACATAAAGCATTCACTGTATTTTAAAAGACCATTTTAAACCACTTCTAAAGGCTTTAGAAGTTTTGTTTGTTTGTTTTTTAATGACAGACCCTGAGTCTTGAACCTGCAGACCACAGCAGAGCAGAGCAATGGAGCTAATCAGCCGTCAGCTAATCTTACCCCTTGCTTCTCCCACTCACCTGGTCCTGAAACCCCACCTGAAGTTGGGGCTGTTTTGCCAGCACCCTGCACCCCTCTTTGTTGAAGCTAACTTTCCCTGTGAGCACAAGTTCAGGGGAGAGAAAGGATTGAGTGGGAGGTGTGTGTCCAGGGGGGCAGGTGGAAGGAGAGGCCATCAGTGCTGGGTTTGGGCATTGAGTCAGTATCAGGATAGCACCCCATGGTATCCACTTAAGCCAGGCCGCAAGAGGAAACCAATCAGTGATGAAGTCTATTTCACAATAGGCTCCAGTTCACGCAGAGATAGTGACCTGCTCATACCTTCGTGAACAGAAAAACCAGTCTGGCCTGTTCTCTAAACGCAGGGCTCCCGGTTCCCAGCCTGTGGTCCATTCCCCGCCCCACCCCCCTCCCCGAATGCTTGCCCAAAGCCAGCCACAGTGCCTCTGCTTTATTCTCCCCACTTCTCCCACCTTCTGGATCTTTTCTCTTCCTTTCTACTCTTCCAAATGTAAGCTGAATAAAACCAATATAAACTCATTTTTCATTCTTCCCCTAATCCTTTACTCCAAATCTGCTCAGAAAAAGACTAGAACCAGAGCTGGCAGAGGCGGAATTCTCTGTAGTGAACTGGGGAGAGCCAAAAGCTAGAAATGCTAAAGGTGGAGTCTTTTTCCCACCTCTTGAATCTAGGCTGGTCTTGTGATTTTGCTTTGGCCAACAGAACGTAGGATAGTGATGCTGTGTGATTTCCAGAGCCTAAGCCTTATAGTTTCTGCTTTGGTCTCTTGAAACGCTGCCCGGATCACCAAGAAAGGAAGCTGGTTTAGCCTACCAGAGAGTGAGAAGCCCTGAGAAAGAAATGAGGCGCCCAGCCAACAGTCAGCGGCAAGTGCCAGCCGTGTGAGTGTGAGCGATGTCTGCCGCTCCAGCTGAGCTAGGCAGGAGCCAGCCCAGGTGCGACCAGCAGAGAAGCAGCCCAGCCACCCCCAGAACCAGGAGAAAGGACGTATCACTCTTGTTTTAAGCCACTCGGTTGCAGGGCAGGGTGTTAGTCAACAAGCGATAACTGAAATGTATACTTTTACCTTTTTCTCTATTGTTTATGTAACAAACAGAGGATTCTTTCCGCCTCTCTTTTGCCTGAGGCGCCAATACGACAGATATCAGATACCCACATGAATTTGAAACAAACCCCCTTATACAGAATTCACAAAGGAAATTATCAAGACCTGGCTCCACCATTCTTGGATGCCTCATTCAAATCGAGAATATAAAAGGGGAGGGCAGGAGAGATAGGTGAAGAGCTTTTTTAGAAAGAATTGTTAATGAGCTGTGAGCATCCCCCTGAATGCCCCCAAGGAAAGAGGGGACAGAGCTGTAACTCCTTCATCTCAAGCCCAGTGAAGTGGGCTTATGTGGACCACATGGAGAATTTTGAAATACAGCTGGGAAACAGCACACATAATGTGTCCTAGATTCGCGCCTTCTACACCCAGAGAGGGCTGTGACAGTAGGAGAGAGGGGAACGGGGGGGCTGGTATGCTCTTGTGGGGTTTCCGGGGTAAAGTGTGTCTTGTGGACCAAATATGGTCACTCTGAAGAGAGAGCTGGGGTAGGGTCAGCTTGGATCCTGTCTCCTAGGGCTACCTACAGGGGCAGAAAGACCGCAGCAGCAAGAAAGTGGAGGTGTGCACTGGATTGATAGGATCTTAGAAAGAAATCCCAACAGATCTCCCGGAATAAAGATGCACCTCCCTATGCCCAGAGAACTGAAGGAGAGAGATGGCCAATAATGGAGGTTTCTGAAGATCCTACCACAATGCCCAACAAGGGAAAGAGTCCATCAAACACTGGCCTGGCTCAGACAGTGGGAAACCAACCTTTATGCGTCCCTTGTCTCTAAACTGCCCACCCAATCCTGGGGGATTCAGAAACTAGCTAGCAAACTGAAAATTGTAGGGAGGGAAAAAGCATAATGCAGAGACCACAGATGCTGTCATTTACCCACTAACTCCTCTCACGACCGACTCGCAGACTGATGCAGGCTTGAGATTGGGAATTGAAGGAGAGTTGACATTAAATCAAGTTCAAAGGTTTGATTCTCATATTCTAATTTCTGAATTGAGACAGAGTGCAACTTAGAATGATATGAGGACTATTTCCTAAGAACGAGTTGAAAAGTCACAGGCCTGCTGACTTTTCACATCCATCTTCCTCTATTCAATAAAATTTAAAAGGGCAACAGGGAGACATCACTAATTGTGTTTGTTGGAAATGCTAATTACATTTATTCCATTCCCCATTCCTCCAGAATATACTTTTCAAGACAAAAAACACCCTCTTTGTGCAATTCTCTTTTCCCCCAGACAGTTACCCATAGTTCTTTTTGCTCACATTACCCTTCTACTCAGACAACCTAGGTGGGCTTATAACTTATCTCATTACATGATTACATTTGTCCAGAAAGTCCCTAGCTGCTCACCATTTAGGACCTGGGAGCTACTGAGGCTATAAACTTGGAAATAGGTTTCCCCAAGCACTGAAGGCCTTGGCAAGCTTTATCCCCACAACCGACCGTGGGAAGAGGTCAGGACAGGTGTCTGTTGGCTTCAGGCCAGTCTCATTTGTCTGGAATGCAAGCTTCACCCTGGCGACCTGCCTAAGAGCTTTCAAAGATTGAAATCTGTAGGTGAGTTTTTGGATTTCATGCCGGGAAGTTGCAATCTAATAGAGGAGATGGGTTGGCAGAACCTATGCCTGAATTTCCAGCAAGTAAATTTTTATAAATAAAAGATGCAATCAATTATTTCACATAACCAAACATGCTTGAAGAATTTAGGTATCGCTTGCTAGTTCTCCAGAATTCAATGCATAATCACAGAGATGCATAATGCATGCAGACCTGACCCCACTGGAGACCATCTTCCGAGAGAGACCGGCTGGAGCTAGAGGGAAAGAGGGATCGTATTTCAATCAATTATTTGCAGGTTATGTGTTGCATTTATTCATGTCGCATAATAAAGTGAGGTGGGAAAGGAGCATCCATTTCTTTTCTGTGGAAAACTACGTGAGTCAGTGAGGACGTATATTAGATAAGGAACAAGGGCACACAGCTCTATTTCTGACTGCAGAACAAATGATGCTCAGAGCCGTGGAAACTTAAATCATGTTCCCGCAGTCCCTCCTCAATGCTGGGAATCACCACCCCAGGAAGAAATCTTGCAGGCTGTCCTACCAAAGACATCACAGGGTGGACCGTGAAGATTTTGTCAAGGTCCAGGGCACAACCCTCAGCCTCCCTGGCACTGAAGTCTTATCTGATGACTCCATTTATCAAAAATCCATTTCCTGGGGGCAGAATCACATCATTCAGCCTCACAGCCTAAACCAGAGAGACAATTTACTAATCCGCGGGGGTACTCAAAGTCCACATAACCAATGAATTCTTTCCCTGAGGGTAGACCTTTATGGGAGGCTAAATTCTAAGCACCGGGTTGCTGGGTGAGCGTGATATCCGAACAAGAAGAAACGTGAATGGAATGTTTTGGGCGCCAGTCTAAGGCAGCCTGATGTGTCCGTTCCCAGTAGAGAGGGTCTAGCCAATGGTTTTCAAGCTTCATGTCAGTACCCAGTAGAGCTGTGAAATCATTTTGCAAGTCACATCCAGACACCATTAAAAAAAATAATAATAGAACATAGAGTAGAAAATATCGAAGAGTACTGCATGTAACTGAGGGAGGTAAAAGGCAGTAAAGAGCAGTGGTTAAGAGGACAGACACACTCAATGCAGGCTACGTAGGATCAAACCTTGGCTTGGCCACATACCAGGCATACAACCCTGGGCAAGTTACTGAGTCTATGCCTCAGTTTCTTTGGTTGCAAAAATGGGAATGATAGTAGTACCTACCTCCTAAGGTTGCTGTGAAAATTAAATGCCTCAATACCTATAAAGGGCAGAGAACCATGCCTGGCTCGCAGTAGGTGCTGTATGAGTTTTCATTATTAGGAAGAATTGCTCTGTGAAACTATTGCCCACACTGGAGATACCAGCATCGAGTTCCTATAGGACAAATGGAGCCAGATGTGCTGAGCGGGACACGAGAGAAATTGGCCGACTGAGTGGTCTCCATTGTATTGGAATTAGAGAATTGTGGAAGCAAGACCAGACAGAAGGAAAACGAGAACCAGAGAAAGTTATCCAAAAGGACATCCCAGGTGACCGGGCTAGAGCATTCGGAAGCTGAGGAGTGCTTTTCAGTGGAGGAAGATGAAAGTGGTTTTGTTGAGATGAGGTGCTGCAAATCTCTCTTTCTTGGAGAGAATTCTCATTCTCTGATGTACACTTTGCCTTTTTTTTTTCTTTTTGGCTTTCCTCTGAGACCATGATGACATATTTTGATGCACTAGAATGGCTCATCAAGTTTAAACTTGAATTTCCTCCATTCAGATCAGTCAGGTTCTCATCTCAATTTCTAAGAGTATCAGCTGTATCGATTGATTATTCCACCCAATATCACAGGTCCATCTTTCATATATTTTTCCACGTTCCACAAAAATCTGGACAAATAGAAGGTGACTGATAAGGGAAAGGCAAGAGACTAAAACATGTCTTCTAAACTAAAACATCTTCTCCAAAGATATGATAGAGTAAATGGGAGAGATGTGATAATATTCAAGCAGAAGTAAGCATAATTATAATACTGACCATAGACTGAGTACTGACTATGCGCCAGGCATAGTGCTAAGCACTTCATGAATTTTCGCAATGACTCTGACAGATAGATGACATTAATTACAATGACAAGTAAGGAAACTGGCACTTAGAAGGTAAGGGACTGCCTGAGTCTCACTGCTAGTAAATGTGAGAGCCAGTATTCAAACTGAGACTCCTTGACTCCAAAGCTCATGCCTTTCACTTAGCACGCTGCAAGGGTTTTAGAACTAGACCCACTGGGTCTAAATTCCAGCTGTACCACTAACAAGCTGTTTAACTTCTCCAAACCTCACTTAATTTCCTCATCCATAAAATGGGGGTGATAATAGTAGCTTCCTCACCAGATTTTGTGAAAATTAAATGAGATGTTTATTCAAGTATCTAACATCGTGGCTGGCAATATAGTAACTCTCAACTCTCACTATTGTTTTGCCAGCCCTTGCAAGGCTGCCTGCAATTGTCAACTTTACATATGGATGGATAATCACTGGACCAGGCCAGCCAGCAATGTGCCATTTGGCCAACTGTCTTTGGACCCCTGTCTGTAAGGGCATTTCCCGTGGCACTGCATTCCTGCCCCTGGCACAAGGAGAAAACAAGACACCACTGAGGGCAAAAGCGTGGAGAAGCAGGGTAAAATCAGGAAACCAGCACCGCTGAAAGGTTTTAGCTCAGGCCTATGGAACTGGGAAGAGAGAAAGGAAGAGCTGGTGTCTGAGACCATAGTTGAATCGGGCTCAAAAAGGATGAATTCAATAAATCGTAGAAGGCAAGAAGAATCATTTGGAGATTTGAGTGGAAGCTTTGGCTCATTTTGCTGCACAAAGAAGTAACCCCACAGAAGACCAAAGGATTTAGGGTTGGGAAGAATTTAATCAGTTTCTTGAGCCCCATTTTAACCTAAAAGAGAAGGATTTAACTTCCAAAGTCTTAAATAGGAACCAGAATTTAGAGCGAGTCAGACTAGGGGAAGGGAAAAGATAAGCAGGGTCCATCCACTGTCCAGAAACCAGAAGGAAGAAATTACCAGGCTCAGGTCTAAGAGCTAATTTAACTCAGTAAGCACAGGGCACAGCAGAGGGAGTCAGGGTCACGGGACACAAAAATGAACAGTTATTTCCATGCACACACCGTCTTTTGGGGGAATTAACTAGATGAGGACATCAAATTCAGCTGTGTGTACTTCTAATTGCCAGGCTAAAGATGCCAGGATTTTAAATTTAAGTTTAAATAAACCATAGGCAATGACATTTATTTTTAACACCTGCCTGTCTGAGAATTAACACATCTGCTGCAATCCCTGAGGTACATAGGCAAGAAAGTTGCAAAGCATCTTTATTATTCCAGCAAAGTGGAATTTTAAAACATGTTATTAAGTCTGCAGATGGCTGGGTATAGTATATAGTCTGGACCCTATTCTGTAGTGGGTTCCAAACAACTCTGAGACCCAAGAAACAACACAAGTGAATTTACAGAGGTTGGTGGAAGAAGAAAACAAAATGGGAAGAAACAAAGAGTATTCAATGTGCTCAATTTATCATCAGATACTGCAGAACTGGGGTGAGTTAGTGGGCAGCCGGTCATGTACTCAGAGAACAACACTCTTCACTGGAAAAGGCCAGAGGGAGAAGAGAGCAGTAGCTTCTGTTGTTACCACCACCATCTATAAGCATTATTCACTACAATGTGAGAGTCGTTGAAGGGCATTGTTCTCAAGAAGCTTATGGTCTTATTTAAGGAAACAAAGCATGTACATAAACAGAAAAATAAATAATGACACGAACTGGGTCAAATGGGTAATGTTTCATTCTTGGAAACTGCTGAGCGTCTTCATATTACAAAAATACATCCATCTTGCAGAAGCCACACCATGATACTAGACTCAGAGAAAGAGCCCCAAGTGCCAACATAATACAGTTTCACTCTAAGTGACTCAGAGAAAGAGCCCCAAGTGCCAACATAATACAGTTTCACTCTAGGTCATCCAACCATGCCACAGACTCACGTTTCAAGGACAGCTGTGATATTAAGACATGAAGAATCACTGCCCTTATGTGCTGTTTAAAATTGTCAATTTTAGCCTCATGCTGACTTGGGAGTTATTCATCTGAAATGACTTTAGGCTTTATACCCCTAAGCATATTTTATATTTACTTAGGAAGGCAATATAAGTACAGCGGCTAGGAGTAAGGACTCCGGAACATACTTCCTGGGTTCAAATCCCAGTTCTACACTTTTCAGCTGCGTAACTGTGGCAAGTTACCTAATGCCTCTAAGCCTTGGTCTCCTCATCTGTTAAGTGGGAATGATAATAATATTTGCCTCATATAATCACGGTGAGGATTACATAAAATAGTGCCTGAAGTACTATAGCTCAATGGATGGCACATGGTCAGCCCACAGAAATGTTTGCTGTCATGACTGTTATCACCAACGTGGCTGACAGCCAGAGCTGGTGTGAGATTGCCATTGGAAGGGGCCAGGGCACCACACAGCCAGGGCCTCCCCCACTGATAACTCTGAGACCCACCTCCCCATTCTCAGTGTTTAAAGGCAGCTGAGTACACAGACTAGAGACAGGGAAGACGCACCTAACAGTCTGAAGGAGCAACGCATGGGCAAATATCACATTCAATACGTCTGCTTAAGAATTACTGGTCCAGGGCTTCCCTGGTGGCGCAGTGGTTAAGAATCCGCCTGCCAATGCAGGGGACAAGGGATCAAGCCCTGGTCCAGGAAGTTCCCACATGCCGCGGAGCAATGAAGCCCGTGCGCCACAACTACTGAGCCTGCGCTCTAGAGCCCGCGAGCCACAACTACTGAGTCCTTGTGCCCCAACTACTGAAGCCTGCGCGCCTAGAGCCCGTGCTCCGCAACAAGAGAAACCACCGCAATGAGAAGCCCACGCACCGCAACGAAGAGTAGCCCCCGCTCACCGCAACTGGAGAAAGCACGCACGCAGCAAGGAAGACCCAACGCAGCCAAAAATAAATAAATAAAATAAATAAATAAACTTAAAAAAAAAGAAAAAAGAATTACTGGTCCACTACTAGAGAATGGACTTGAGGATATGGGGAGGGGGAAGGGTAAGATGTGACAAAGAGAGAGAGTGGCATGGACATATATACACTACCAAATGTAAAATAGATAGCTAGTGGGAAGCAACCGCATAGCACAGGGAGATCAGCTCGGTGCTCTGTGACCACCTAGAGGTGTGGGATAGGGAGGGCGGGAGGGAGGGAGATGCAAGAGGGAAGAGATATGAGAACATATGTATATGTATAACTGATTCACTTTGTTATAAAGCAGAAACTAACACACCATTGTAAAGCAATTATACTCCAATAAAGATGTTAAAAAAAAAAAAAAAAGAATTACTGGTCCATACTGCATAGCACAGGGAACGCTACTCAATACTTTGTCACAGCCTATATGGGGAAAGAATCTAAAAAAGAGTGGATATATGTATATGTATAACTGATTCACTTTTCTGTGCACCTGAAACTAGCACAACATTGTAAATCAACCACACTCCAATAAAAAAATTTTTAAAAAGAATTACTGGTCCAATGGAGAATAGACTGGTGGTTGCCAAGGGGGAGGGGGGTGGGACGGGATGGATTGGAGGGTGGGGTTAGCAGATGTAAGCTGTTATAGATAGAATGGATAAACCACAAGGTCCTACTGTACAGCACAGAGAACTATATTCAATATCCTATGATAAATCATAATGGAAAAGAAAATTAAAAAAAGAATGTATATATATATATATACATGCATAACTGAATCACTTTGTGGTACAGCAGAAATTAACACAACATTGTAAATCAACTATACTTCAATAAAAAAATATTGATTAAAAAAAGAATTATTGGTCCACATATGCAAGAGGTGATAGAAAGAAATTTGAAGTTAGAAGCAAATAAGCCCACTTCGAAAAGATTAAGACAGATGGGGACAGTGGACGAGTGTTCTTCAAGGCTAATAAAATCAATTCCAGAAAAATGTTCGTAAAGATCCAGGGAAGTTGTGAAGAGCCTTTTGAATCTCAGAAAATACAGCTTTGTTTCTGCCTGCCCCCAGAGATCTGCCGGTAGCAAAAAAAAGTTGTGGGATTCAAAAGGCAGGTAATTATGTCTGCTTTAAGAGAAAGTATTGAGGGGAAGAAGAGGAAGCTCTGATCAAAAGGTCTGAGGGCTGACCAGGTAGGGCGGGTTCCGAAGCCCATTTCACATGCCGTGCTAAGTCCATGTTGAAGGCTCAAGTGAATGAAACCTGTCTGCCAAGGGTTCTGTGGCACAAAGTTCCTCTCAAGTTCTGCAGCAAATACCAAAGCCTGCGTCTTCCCTAGAGGCCCCCGGCTGGAGAGAAACAGTCTAGGTCGGTGCGCCTGCTCCAAGCTCGGAGATCTGTGTCCCTTCCTCCCGCATGCAGGCATTCACCTCTGTCTCTGCTTGTCTCCCTCACCATCTGCAAACTTCACGAGAACCGGGGCCAAGTCTGTTTTCGGCTTCCGCTGTATCTCGAGTGCTTAGCAAAGAGCTCTGTGAGCGCAGCATAAAGCGTACAGTACACCCACCATACGTATCTGTGGAATAAATGAATGAGCCCATGAACAAGTGCAGGAGAGCAGGAGCTGGAGGACCAAATGCTCGGTTCTGCGTTTCATGGGCCATTGGTGGTACGGCTTTCAATGCTTCCTTTACATTTCACTAAGCCTTTGGGTTTCATAGGACTGAGAAAAGCCAGACCCTATGAACACCAGTCAGGGAGGTAGCTTCCCTATGTATTCAACTGTCAAGTTACAAACGTCTGCCTCAGGGCACATGGGTTAACCAAATCAAACTTTTGAATTTTTTACTTTCTAAGAGGAAATCAACTACATTAGCCCAAAAGTTATCTTTCCAAACCATTTAATAGGCTAAAATGTTTTAAGCTATGTCATTAGTAAATAATAACTATTTACACTGTTTATTATAATGAGATTTCTTGTTAAAGGAAAACCATAATAAAGTATATGCATATATCTGTGTATGTGTACATGTACATGAACCTACATATATATGTATATGTATATATATATATATATACACACACACACACACACACACATACATGCATAAACACACCCATATGTATGTCTCCCATCTCTTGGAGGAGATTTAGTCACACCCAGGAAAGCCAGGCCTGCTGGCCATTTAGTTACAACCAGGCACTGCAATTCACCTGCTGGCAGCTACTTTTAATGTCTATATAGAGCCTTCCACAGGGATGGCCAATGCACAGACGACGTGGCCCCCGGCCCCTGCTGTTAAGTCCACATTAAACACTGCTGACCATAATGACACTTTCTCTCTGAGTCTAGGCACCATCTCTGAACTGTTTTCAATACAGTACCCCAGCCAGCCACTACAAATCAACTGAAGTTGGAATACAAGATGAAATATCTTTGCTTCCTTGGCCTATGAGTATACACTCTAAAGTATTTCAAATTCTCCTTTCCATGATCCACAGTAAAAAAAAAAAAAAGGCCTTTTGCATCAAGTACCTGCACACAAGGTTTCACTAAACAATGCTAGCCCTTATTTGTGAGATGTATCCTGATATTCTATTCCCCTTCTATTTCATTGTTTAAAATGCTGTGTGCAACCTACTGATTTTCTAACCTACATAATATGAAATATGGGTTGTGACCTGAAATTTGAAAGATCTTGCTATAAAGGATTACCTTCGCGAATACCAAATTCTAAGGTCATGGAAAACGACATGAGAAGCCTGCATGAGCCTTCTCAGTTGGACAGAGCACAGGGCTAAAGGAACCACAGTCAGGGGCTCGCTCCCCACCGAGGTCCATTAGCTCTGATGTTCTGAGCCGTGCGTGAATGGCTAACTCTTGGCAGCCCTCTCACAGAGGCACATCCATGGGAATGAGAAAATCCCTTATTCTTGCAAAAAGAATAACTCAAAATACTCATCCTGCCACAGTGGGTCAGAAAATCACTCATACCACATGAAAGGCAAACTCAATCCTACCTGCAAGAAATCTCATTATTGATTGTTTGGTTCCCACAAGAACCATCCAAACTATTTTCAGTTTGCTGAAGCCACATGTCCCCTCGCTCCCATGTTCACTCTGTCTGGCTAACTCCTACTTATTGTTCTTCTTCGTACGCCTTCCCTGACTGCCCAGCCCTCCACACCCACCTCCTCCCATCCTCGGCCAGGCTTAGTTGGGCACCCCTCCTTAATAATCCAACCTGCTGGGGCTTCCCTGGTGGCGCAGTGGGTGAGAATCTGCCTGCCAGTGCAGGGGACACGGGTTCGGGCCCTGGTCTGGGAAGATCCCACATGCCGCGGAGCAACTGGGCCCGTGAGCCACAACTGCTGAGCCTGCGCGTCTGGAGCCTGTGCTCCGCAACAAGAGAGGCCGCGATAGTGAGAGGCCCGCGCACCGCGATGAAGAGTGGCCCCCGCTTGCCACAACTAGAGAAAGCCCTCGCACAGGAACGAAGACCCAACACAGCCAAAAATAAATAAATAAATAAATAAAATTAAAAAAAAAAAATAATCCAACCTGCTATCCTGTACTTAATATCCTGGTCACCTCCCCACATGTCCTCCTGGAGGACAAAGATGGTCTTTCAGCTCCATCCTCGGTGCCTCGCACAAGGCCGCTCTCATAAGTGCTTGGAAGATGTTTCTTGAATGACCTAATGACTGATCCAAGTGCCAAGGAGGCCAGGAGCTAATGTATTTGAGGCAGAGAAAGAAACAAGAATTAGAGGAAGGGAAGAAGGAGGAGGAGAAGACGTGAATAATACTTGATGCCTTATCATCAGTTTCAGAACTTTTACCTCATCTGATCCTCGCAACAGGTGAGGAAGAATTAGTACTCCCATTAGACAGGTGTGTAAATTGAGGCTATGAGGAATCCTTCTTATGGAGGGGAGGGGATTAAAATGATGCCACGGAGAGAGAGAAACTGCCTTTCTCTAGATTGGAAAATCTCTTTATTACAAAAACATTCTTTTCCCTTTAACCACAGGTTGGAGGAATCTCTGAAAAATAGGACAGGGACAAAATCCTGGATTGTGAATTTTAGCAAGAAATACTGCTCTGTGAGAGACCTGTTCTAAAGCAAAACAAATCCCCATAATTACGTGGGCAGGAGAATCACTACTACAAGGTCTGAAGTGTTTAATCTTAATTAAATATAATTTTAAACCGGGGGAATTCGTTCATGTACAGGAATTTGTAGTTCTATAAAGATTAGGAAAAGCAGAAGGCAAAAATGCAGGCAACATCTCTAAGGCTGACCTTGACTTTAAATATATATACGTAATTGTGCAGAAATCAGGCTGAATCTTGACACGCCATGATAGTGTCTGTGGCTCATGGCAAGGTTGGAAGCCTGGGGAGGTGCAAGGAGAGAGCCTTTTAAAAGCAGCCAGCTGAAATGTCCTGACCAAGAAAGACATCATTCTACTTCTACTCCTAGGTTCAGATGAGCTGAAGGTCTGCGTAAACCCAAAGCTGTCATTATAATTCAAGAATAACTGGAGCAAAGGGCTGCTTAGCACAGGGAAAAGATAGGGCTGAGGAGATGGAGTCTCCCAGCCTTTGAATTGCTCTGGGAGCAAGAGCTTCACCTGAAATCCCAGCTGAATAAATTCTGCCCCCTCTTCCAGTCTCCTCACCATAACTGGACCTGGAGAAGCTACACATGTGTTGCCCTTTGATCCTCCCTAAAATTCATTTATTCAGAATATTCACCCTATGAGCACTCATGCATTCACTCTTTCCCCCTCATTCCCTCTCTCTCTGTCTCTCTGTCCCTGTCTCTGTCTCTGTCTCTCTTTCTCTCGCACACACACACACACACACACACACACACAGATACATCTGTTTTCCTTTTTCTCCCTAATTAAGCCAACTTCAGTGTTGAAAACAGATACAAATTGAACCCTACCCACCAAATACTGTCACATTTTCCCGAAGACATCACTTTGCCCCAGTGATGAAAGGGAACTTACCCCCGCTACACCATCAATATATGTCTCACTTACTGCCAGCCCTCTCGCTGCAAAAAAAAATAATTAAGGAACTCTATAATATCAGAGAGGCAAAGACCTTGAAGACCATCCCTGCCTTTGCTGCTCAGAACATGGCCTGAGGACCAGCCTTGCCAGGAGCCTGCTGGAAGGACGGGGCCTCCGGCCCCACCAGAACTTGCAGAAGTAGAGTCTGAATTTTAACAAGACCCACGTAATTCACATGCATGATCCAGTCTGAGAGACACTGAGCGAGGCAGCGCTTCTCAGCCTGGCGATTCAGGAGCATCACCTGGGGAGCTTTAAAAGCTGGCCAAGCCAGACCTCCCTCACCTGAGAGCAAATTAATCAGGCATCTGTGGATGCTGGGGTGCTTAAAGGCTCCCCAGGGATTCTGTTCTGCAGCCAGGGTTGAGTAGCACTGCTCCCGTCCAAACCTCCTGTTTCACAGATGAACAAATGTATTTGCAGAAAGGCCAAGTGACTTGCAAGGTCACAAAGTAAATCAGTGGTTGGGCTGAACCCATAAAGTGATGTGCCCTGGGGTTCCTCCAGAGGGTGATCTCCAACAGTGGGAGTGTCTGCTCCCTGTGCCCTCAGGAGTCTGGCTCTTCCTGGGCTGAGCCAGAAGGCTATGTTCACAGAGCGTCCTCCAAATCACTCTCTTTGAAACCCTCTTCTACTCCGTAAGGAATCATTCAGTCTGGCCTGGAGCACAGCTTTACAAATGTTACGTAACCATAACATTTCTGCTTGACCCACCGTATGTGCGTTAAATGCATTCATAGTTGCCTGTCCCCCCTCCTAGCTGTTTTCCTCTCCCTCTCCCCCCACTCCCATTTCTAGGAAAAGCAGCCAACACACACGGCACCCCAACAGAAATCGCTGAGAAAATCCAACTCAGAAGGGTTAAAAGACAAGTCAGGATATGTGCCACTTCCTTGAAGCCCTGGAAAATGCTTACATCCCAGGCTGATGCAGGCCTTCCAGCTTCCACCAGAAAAGCAACGTTGCTACCAGCTGTGGCGGGAAGGCAAGAGTGGGTTTCAAGATTTGCTGGGACATTGCAGAGACGGTTTAGGAAAAGCCCACAGGTCGAAGCGTCCTTCTCCTTAGAGTCTCCTCGCAGATACTGTAGTCCCTCGTCAAGCACAGACTAGCCTGAGAAATGAGAGCGGAGAACAGCGGTGCGGGGGGCGGGGGGGTGAGGATCTATTCAAAGAGTTGGAGTCTCAGAGGCCCATGGCTTTTTATGTGGATGAAAACGTATCTCCGAGTTTTGCAGGAGTTGAAGGGCAAAATGGAATGAAGGTGAAAGGACATCAGGGGGCAAATCAGACTAGAAGGAGAGAGAGAGAAGAAGAAGAAAGCAAGAGTGCAGGAGGAGAGAAGTGTGCAGTCATGAACAATAAATTAAAAGGCTCTGCTTTCGCCTCCTGAGTTTTCAGATTATCACAGAAAAAGGGCTGAGTCTTCTGAGATGGTGCAAACGCAGGTACTAGGAATGAGCAAGGTGAGATGGGAGGTCCCGGCAGCAACATCTTGAGGCATCCCACTGCCCGGTCACTTGGCTGTGGCAGGAGAGCTGTGCTGGGCGGCCCCGGACGGAGAGGGACCCCTGCCAGGCTCCACCCCAAGACCTACTTTTACAGAAAATGGGACGGAAGCCTCTCTCCTCGATTACCAGCAGCCAGCATGCCTCACCCCACAACTGGGAGGAAACCTGCTCAGTGCTTCTATTCGCAACTTCCGATAAGGCAACCTTCACGTTGTGGAATGGACTCTGCGAGGGAGATCATTTCAGCTCCTTTTCTATTCTTAGGTTCCCTCTTACATGGAGGGCAGCATCAACCAAGCTCCAAGAAGCAACTGAGAAGTGGGGTTGCTGGGAAGGGGGGACCCATGCCCATCTACAAACGTGCAGAGCCTGGGGAGAAAGCTTTTATTTTTAACACTGGGAGCTGTGGGGCTGACCTATATTTCACTTCTAATACTGACAGAAATGACAAGCCTCGAAGGCCGGGACGCAGACCCAGCAGATGCCCTTTGAAGACATCTCACAGAGGAGTGGCGGCAGCAAGACACCAGATCCCACCATGGACAGAGACCAGGGCTAAAAGAGAAGGGGCTGGGGTGTCTGGGCAGGGGGTGTACTCAGGTCGATTGGAAGGAGAGAGCCGGATCTTAGCTTTACCTTCGGAGCTTGGAGATTAGTCCACAGCCAGACTGAACCGTGCAGCTGGCAAGAAAAATATGAGGGCAGGGACCAAAAGCCCAGGAAAGGAGAGAATTAGCAGGAGATGAACAGAGAATTAGGAGAGGAGGCGGAGATGAAAAAGGTGGTCAGGATGAGGTAAAGTGGTGTCTGAATTTCCAGACTTCAGTAGGACAACCTGTGCAACATAGCAGAATCCCTTGGTCAAACAGGCAAAAGAGGAAGCGATATTAAACAATGCCATCAGACAGGACTGCTTACTACCATCGGATATGCTTTTTTTTTTAATGTGTTATCTCCACTATCCCTTTATTCCATATTTTATTTCTCCTACTCATTTCTCGAAACCTAACCCTCTAAATCATATTTGTCTGGCCAGCCGTAGGATGACAAGTCTTCAAACGGGAATACAACGTTAAATTTAATTTTATGCCTCAGACACTGAAGGTTGGCACTGCTACGTTATGCTTTTGTCAAGCCTTCACATTTTAATCTGCCATCCAGTCAGTGAACTGGAAACAGAGAAGAATCACTTCAGAGTATGAGAGACTTTAGACCCCGCACCACCAATTTTTTTTTCTTATCTATCTGTCATCTAAATGTAAAGCCATGTAAGGATTTAGTGTAGGTGTAGAAGCCCCAGGGCTCAGTGACAAGAGGCTCCAGGAGGAAGGGACTAAGCTGGATGCTTCCACTCAGTGTTCCCCAAGCACCGCTCCCTAAAAACATGTAATACGGAGCCCCATATCTTTCTCTCTCCCTTCCAGAGCCCTTGGTCAATGGCACCTCTGTGCACTTGGTCGTCGGCAGGGGAGGCGATGGTGAGGGGAAGGGGGGGGTCAGCTAGATGCCTCCTCTGCCCCCGAGCTCACTCAGTAGAGGTGCAGCATGGTCATGAAGAGAGGAGGTGACAGAGCCAGACCACCTGCTGTGAATCCCACTTTGTCACTTACTGGTCACGACAGTGCCCTTGGGCCAAGTCACCCAGCCTCTCTGTGCCTCAGTGTCCTCATCCGTAAAATCTCGGAAGGTTGTGGTGGGCATAAATGAGTTAAAACAGCGGTCCCCAACCTTTTGGGCACCAGGGACCGGTTTCGTGGAAGACAATTTTTCCACGGACCAGGGTGGGGGGATGGTTTCGGGATGATTCAAGCGCATTACATTTATTGTGCATTTTATTTCTATTATTATTACATTGTAATATATAATGAAATAGTTATACAACTCACCATAATGCTGACAAGAGGTGGAGCTCAGGCGGTAATGAAAGTGATGGGGAGCGGCTGTAAATACAGAGGAAGCTTCGCTTGCTCGCCTGCAGCTCACCTCCTGCTGTGCAGCCTGGTTCCTAACAGGCCGCAGGACCAGAACCTGTCTGTGGCCGGGGAGTTGGGGACCCCTCAGTTAAAATATGTCAAACACTGAGAACCAGACCTGGCACATATTCAGCGCTCAGTATTGGCTAAGACTTCCTGGTCCTCAACCCCACATAGACTCAACTGTCAGGACCTGTCAATTTCAAAATCCCCTCCATCCCCATCCCCTTTCCTATCCTGCGTAGCCTTCCTTGGTCTCCTTGTCTGTACTCTTGTTCCCTCAAATCCATCTTCCACAGAACCACAGCACTGATCTATCTAAAACACAAAACTAAACATTTCACTCATTCTCCAAACCCTTCAGCGGCACCTCACCCTCCACAGGGGGAATATCCAAACTTCTTGGTGTGTCAGACGGCACCTCCCCCAGCCTGCCCCTCCCCCTTCTCTCCAACTCCATTTCAGCCACTCCTCTCCCACCTCCTTTCCTTTCACCCCCGTTACACTGAGCTGCTGTTCATATCCCATCTTGCTGACTCAAGCCTCCATGCCTTTGTTTGTGTGACTCCTCTATGGAAAAGTTCTTTAGCTTCCAATTTAGTCATCATTTCCTTCAGACAGTCTTCCAGGACCCTGACCCTGGGCAAACTCCTCCTTCCGGGTTCCCAAAGTCCTGTGCATTTCTCCTGTTCCACAGCCACCAAGTCGTACTGAAACCCTCCAGAGCTTGAGACTGGGACTCATCCCAAGCACCTTTATACCCCCAACACGGGTATTCAAACCCAAATAGATTACTGTGTGATGCAACGGTTAAGGGCAGAGACTCTAGAATCCGAGTGCCGGGCATGAATCCCAGCTCCAGCCTTTACTGGCTATACAACCTTGATCGTGTCACTTACCTTGTGAAGCCCCCTCTGTACAACAGGGATGACTGCAGTACCTCCTTCACAGAGGTGTTGTGAAGAAAGAGCAAAATTAACATACAGTCTTTAGCTTGGTGACTGGCACATCCTAAAGACATATATAAACGTCAGGAGAGGAAAGTCCTGACAAATGAAAAACAGCAATAGAATGCAAGTTTAAAAAAAAAGTATGGCCACTAGCTTCAAACACTTTTATAGGCAGAACTCACTAACGGCTATGCCAAGATAATCTTGGATATGATGTTCATTCGGCTGCTTCTGAGACTTCAAAAAAGTAAGTAAGAGAAAAGAGTTGAATCAGCAGGTGGAGTGATTATGCCCCATTCCTGAGAGACTGGGTTAGTGACAGCAGCACTGTGAGTAGTCAGTAGAGCCATCCTGGAGAATTCTGGAGGATTCTGGAGAATTCTGGAGGATGATAGTGAATCCAGAGCAAGCTGCTCACCCCCTGCAGGAGAAGCCAGGGAATGGAGGGGAGGGGAGACCAACAGAACTTTGGACCCTCCTGCCAGTCTCTGCAGGAGCGGATAAACTCCCCAGAGCTAAGCTTTGCCAAAACGCTTTCTAACAACAGGTTATTGATCCACGCTGCCCAGAGGACCTTCTTAACCAATCTCTGTTTCCATGACTTCCTTGTGCCTCAGCTCCAGCAGAGTCACCGGCTGGTGAAGGTGATCAGAAATGATTCCCTGCCCTTCATGCCAGGAATTGGAGTGGAAACCCTCTCAGCTCAGTAAAATGCTATATAGCCTTGTAAATCCTGCCAAACGCCACCACAAACACGAATTAATTTTTTTTCTTTGTTAACTGACCTCCTCACAAATCTAACACTTGTCCCACAGAGCACACCCGGAGGCTTAGCCGCTTTTAGTAATAAGAATCCTCAGAAAAAGAAACGAGTCAGGAAAGATGGGCATGCACATATGTTGACTGCTTCTCTGAAGGAGCTGAGGGCCAGCCAGTCACAACAGAACTTCAGACAGAGACTCTCAGAGCACGTAAGGAATACACGGATTTCAAGAGCATCGGGTGGGGCAGGGACCTCAGGGACTGTGACAGCGTGGCCTCGGTCCCCAGGGGACCGGGTCCCACAGGCTCCTGATCTGACAGAGCTCAGAGTGACTGACCCTCTGTATGAGTCTGCGAGGGTGGCCATAGCAAGTCCCACAGTCTGGGCGGCTTCAACAACGGACATTTATTCTCACAGTTCTGGAGGCTAGAAGCCCGAAATCAAGGTGTGGGAGGGTCGGTCCCAGCTGAGGACTCTGAGGCAGAATCAGTTCCAGGGCGCACCCCTCGCCGCTGGTTGGCTGGCCACCTCTGGGGCTCTTCAGTTTACGGCCACATCACTCCCTACCCCTGCCTTCTTCTTCACCTGGCGTCTCCCCGTGGGCACATCTATGCCCAAATTTCCTCTTTTTATAAGGAGAGCAATTCTACTCGAATAGAGTCCACCCTAATGACTTCATTTTAACTTAACTTGTAAAGACCTATCTCAAATACAGTCACCTCCTGAGGCCCTGGGGGTTAGGACTCCAACATGTGAATGGGGGGGAGAACACAACTGAACCCATAACACCCACTCTTTCTCCAGAGACCACCCTGTAACTAGGAAGTGAGCCTTGGATCGTGTGACAGTTGTGGGTGTTGGTGCCAGGGCTCCGTGGACGTGGGCCTGGAGCAGGTGAATGCACTGCTCACTGGGTGGTGATGGGTCGTCCCAGCTGGCACAAAACACACAGGGCGCGCGTGCCTAGCTCAGCTGTCACAGCTACAAAGCTGCCTCCGCGGGGAAACAAGCCCGTCCTCGCAACCAGGAGGCGCACACAACGTTGGGGTTCCTCCCGCGGTGCCACCTGATTCCCGCCCCAACCTCAGCCCCGACTGACAGACTGACAGCTCCGGCTGCTGTGAATGAGAGCACCCATCAGTCGGCCCTCACGTCCTGATGCCCCAGCCTCTGCGCGATGGCGATGGTCCAGGCAGAACTCACTACTCCTTTTCACTGCACCCCCAGCACTTCCCTTCAACCTGTCCTTTCCTACTTAGCCTAATTCTGCCTGTTTATGAGAAAGTTCTTAACTAGCACGTGGCCTCTGGGAGAGGGGGAATCTAGTCCGTTCTGTTCACTCCTGCGTTCCCAGCACCCCGGTAGCACCCGCTTGGTTGCGGGTCTCCACACATACCTTTGAATGATACAGTGAATGCTCCTTCCCCTGCTGGATGGGCAGTTCCTCGAAGGCGGGGAGCAAGTCTTACTCATCTCTTTATTCCTGCCCAAGGGCAGCCCCGTACAAAGGTCCCTCTGTAACAATGAATACAATGAACGGGGCTTCCCTGGTGGCGCAGTGGTTGAGAATCTGCCTGCCAATGCAGGGGACACGGGTTCGAGCCCTGGTCTGGGAAGATCCCACATGCCGCGGAGCAACTAGGCCCGTGAGTCACAACTACTGAGCCTGCGCGTCTGGAGCCTGTGCTCCGCAACAAGAGAGGCCGCGATAGTGAGAGGTCCGCGCACCGCGATGAAGAGTGGCCCCCGCTTGCCACAACTAGAGAAAGCCCTCGCACAGAAACGAAGATCCAACACAGCCAAAAATAAATATAAAATAAATAAATAAATAAAAGATTATTATTAAAAAAATAGAATGAACGAATGCTTCCCACTTAAATGTTCTGCTTCACCTCAAAATTAACTCTGAAGTCAAATATAACCCTTAACGCATCATATTTCTTCCTCAAACAAACTCCCCCTCAACCCTCAGCTCCAGGGCATCTCTTACAAACCTCTTCCTGACAACCCCCCCTCCCCCTCCCCAGAATCGAGGGCCACTCCTTCCTGTGAGCCCCTCCCTGTACTCTGTACCTGCTGCCGTCCTAGCACCTCTAATCACACTTGTCTTCTTCTGCTTGGTTGTGAGTTACTTAGGCAAGAATTTTCCTCTCATGTTTTTGATTAACACAGGGCTTCAGAGGCATCGTTTCTTTTAAAGGTATAAACTGCTTTTCTACTGACCCAAACCTTACAGCCCAAACCTTACCGTCTCTCTCACCTGCTCTGCTGGATCCAATCAGTTACAGTCTATTCCTTCTCAGTGCCCCTGGGGTCCCTCCGTTCCATCCGTCCAATCGACCCATGCATCCAAGCATCCCTCTCTTCCCATTCCCTCAACCGCCATCCTAACCCTTCAATCAGTTTTCCATTCAATCTTTCTAGCTCTTTCTTCCCTCCTTAATCCTATGCACAGCTACCAGATTAAGCATCCTACTACATTATTACGGTTTTTTGTTTGTTTGTTTTGCTCCAAAACCTTTGAAAACCCTTCACTGCCTATAGGAGAAAGTCTAAACACCCTGTCATGCCCTTCAGAATCTTGACAATTGGAGCCCTTGACTTTCCCTTGCCAATCTTATTTTCTACCCTCCGTGCCATGAACCCTTCTTCTCAAATAAGTCTGCTCCCTTCCCCTGAACAACCACCCACACTGACTCCTGTCTCAGTATTTCTTTTCCTGCCATTCCCCTTGCTTATTTGTTTTCAAGATCTTTCCTGTTACCCAAGTACTGCCCTTTATTCAAACACCGTTCAAGTCCTACCCCCTCTGTAAACTTCTCCCTGATCACCTCAGCCCTGGAAGAAAAGCTCCTCTTTTGAATTCCAATGGAGCCTACTGTCTGCACCATTAATATGGAGCATATGTCACCCTGTCTTGTCATGAAAATATTTGTCATTCCACCTAGATTGTAAGCCTCCCATGGGCAGGGCCTGTGCCTGGTTTCATTCCTTTCTATAACTTGAACACCTAACACGGTGCCCTAAGCATAACACACACACACAAGTGTGGGTGTAAAGAAGCAACTGACTGTTTGGAGGATTTAAAATATTAGGCTTTATTTGTTGCAGATCTATCATAGGGGGATATAGGCAACCGACCCTCATCATGATGGGCGTGCATTTCACCAGTGTGATGGATGCTTTTGGCAGAATTCAATGCGAAGCACTCTATAAATATCTTACCAAATGAACAGATTACAGGTTGATGAGTATCCTCTGTTTAACAAAGCCTAGAGGCAGGCAGGAAGGAGCCACAGCCATTCCAGCCAAGAACTGCTGCCACCATTCCCATAAAAATCATTAGGGCAGGAGACTTCTCTCATCTCCCCTGGTGACGTGAGGCCTGACTCTCAGGAGAATTTTCCCAAGGCCCTAATAGCTAACCCAAATTTCTAACCCTTCTAAGCTTACTCCAATTTATCCTGTCCTGGGTCCCCTCCCTCCAACTGACACCCAGATTATATCCACACAGAGGGAGAACACTTTATAGTAACTGACAGAGTCAGCTGAGATGTTGCCATGGAAACACAGTGGTGATTTCGGGAAATCCATCTGTTTTCAAATTGTTCTATAGACCTGCTCTAACTTCTTTCACAGATCATGTAGCTCAGAGCCCCTGAAGCCTTCACTCCCACAGGACCTACCTGCAGCCTCCTTCCCTTTCCTCTCTTCCAAATTTCAAGCCTTACCTAGAAACCTTGCACCTTAGGGGCTAAACTGATGAACTAGCTCCAGTCTCCTAACATTAACAAAGCGAAGCCAGAACTAGCACCTCCACATGAATGTTGCCATGGCAACCAAAGGTGCTTGATGTGGGTGAGGAGAGTTGGTGGGCTTAAGGTAGGGTCAGCATTTTCAGTTGGTCCTTCTCCTTGACGTCAGAAGCAACAACATTGTTTAATTGAAGTTTTCCTTTCATTAATTCAAAAGGAAAAAATACAGAGTAACATTTCAAATAACAAGTAAGATATATCTGAGAAGCATAATTTGTTGTCAGAAGGTCATAGAGAATAGAGGTCATGGGACTTCCCTAGTGGCGCAGTGGTTAAGAATCCACCTGCCAATGCGGGGGACATGGGTTCGATTTCCCAGTCCAGGAAGAGCCCACATGCCACGGAGCAACAAAGCCCGTGCACCATAACTACTGAGCCTGCGCTCTAGAGCCCTCGAGCCACAACTACTGAGCCTGCATGCCACAACTACTGAAGCCCACGAGCCTAGAGCCCGTGTTCCGCAACAAGAGCCACCACAACAAAGAGCAGCCCCTGCTCGCCACAACTAGAGAAAGCCCGTGCGCATCAACGAAGACCCAACACAGCCAAAACTAAATAAATAAATAAATTTATTTTTAAAAAAACCATTCCTATCCCTTTTTAAAAAAAAAAACAATAGAGGTCACACAAGAGTCTGGGTGGACAAGGGTTCTCTTCCTCCCCAGTCTATCTTCCTCCATGACTCTCTTAAGAGGTGAGCCACAGCCCCCCAACCTTGGGCCCTCCTCTCTCTTGGGTTGGTCCCTGACTCATGGTCATCACAAGGGGGAGGGCACTGTCTGTTCCCAGACAATTATACTGCACCATGGAAGCCTGGAGACACTGTTCTTGGGAGGACAGCTGTGATAAAAAATGTCCCTGCCTGTCATGGGCTGAATTGTGTTCTCTCCCACCCCAATATTCGTATGTTGAGCCCTAATCCACATTACCTCAGAATATGGCTGTTTTTGGAGACAGGACCTTTAAGGGGTGATTAAGTTAAAATGAGGCCATTACAGTGGGCTCTAATCCAATATGACAGGTGTCCTTGTGAAAGAAACAACACCAGGGGTGCATGTGCAGAGGGACGACCAGGTGAAGAGGCAGCAAGAGGGCGGCCAGCTGCAGGTCAAGGAGAGAGGCCTCAGGAGAAAGCAACCCTGCTGGATTGTGGACTTCCAGTCTCCAGAACTGTGAGAAAATAAATTTCTGTCATTTAGGCCAGGGACCCCCCAACCCCCTGTTAGGAACTGAGCTGCACAGCAGGAGGTGAGCGGCAGGCGAGCAAGCAAAGCTTCCTCCATATTTACAGCCGCTCCCCATTGCTCGCACTACCGCCTGAGCTCCGCCTTCTGTCAGATCAACGGCAGCATTAGATTTTCATAGGAGTGCAAACCCTACTGTGAACTGTGCATGCGAGGGATCTAGGTTGTGCACTCCTTATGAGAATCTAATGCCTGATGATCTGAGGTGGAGTTCAGGTGGAGGTGATGCCAGTGCTGGGGAGTGGCTGCAAATACAGATTATCATTAGCAGAGAGGTTTGACTGCACAGAGACCATAAAAAATCAATTGCTTGCAGACTCATATCAAAACCCTATCAGTGGGGCTTCCCTGGTGGCGCAGTGGTTGAGAGTCTGCCTGCCAATGCAGGGGACACGGGTTCGCGCCCTGGTCTGGGAAGATCCCACATGCCGCGGAGCGACTGGGCCCGTGAGCCACGATTGCTGAGCCTGTGCGTCTGGAGCCTGTGCTCCGCGGCAGGAGAGGCCGCGATAGTGAGAGGCCTGCGCACCGCGATGAAGAGTGGCCCCCACTTGCCGCAACTGGAGAAAGCCTTCGCACAGAAACGAAGACCCAACACAGTCATAAATAAAAAAAAAAACAAAAACAAAAAAAAAACCCTATCAGTGAGTGGCAAGTGAAAACAAGCTCAGGGCTCACACTGATTCTACATTATGGTGAGTTGTATAATTATTTCATCATATATTACAATGTAATAATAATAGAAATAAAGTGCACAATAAATGTAATGCGCTTGAATCATCCCGAAACCACCCCACCCACACCCTGGTCCCTGGAAAAACTGTCTTCCATGGAACGGGTCCCTGGTGCCAAAAAGGTTGGGGACCACTGATTTAAGTCACCCAGTCTGTGGTATTTTGTTATAACAGCCCTAGAAAACTAATATACTATCCTTCTTTCCTCAGCTGCCCCCACCAGCAACAATGTAATACAAAATGAATTTTTTGTCTTCAGAGTTGTTATGTCCTTTTGATGACTACTTTGATATAAATATATCAGCCTTTATTGATTAATGTTTGCATGATATATTTTTTCCATCTTCTTACTTTTAATCTATTTGTTTCTTTATATGTAAAGAGTTTCTTTTGCCAACATATAGTTGGGCCTTGCTCTTTTACCAAACTAGCAATCTTTGCCTTTTCATTGGGGTATTTAAAACTATGTTGTCCAATAGGCCACTAGACATATGTGGCTATTTTAACTTAAGTTAACTAAAATTTAATAAAGGTTAAAACTCACTTCACAAGCCACATTTCAAGTGCTTCATAATCACATGTGACTATTAGTGAATACAGATAAAGAACATTTCCATCATCATAGATAGTTCTATTGGGCAGCCTGCTTTAGATCATTTACATTTGGTGCTATTATAGCTGGTTAAATCTACCATTTTGCCATTTATTTTCTATTTGTCCAACTGCCCTTTGTTCATTTTTTCATCTTTTTCTGTCTTATTTGAATTACTTGAGCATTTTTTGTGATTCCATTTTATCTCCATTGCTGGCTTACTAATGATAATTGTTTTGTTTTGTTTAGTGGTTGTTTTAGGGTTAATAGTATGTATACATCTTATCATCTACCTTCAAGTACTATTATACCACTTCACATATCATATAAGAATCTTACAACAGTCTATTTCTTGGCCTTTGTGTGATTATTTTAATATATTTTACTTCTACATATGTTTTAAACCCCAAAATAATTGTTATTATATTTGCTTTAAATAGTCATTATCTTTTAAAGATTTTTTAGAATTAGAAAAATCTTTTAGATTTATCAACATATTTACATTTCTGATGCTATTTATTCCTTTATGTTATCAATATTGCAGACTGGTAGATTTTCCATCTAACTGAAGGAGTTCTTTTAACATTTCTTAATGCAGGTCTGCTGGCAATGAATTCTCTTAGTTTTTGTATGTCTGAAAAAGCCTTCATTTTATTCTCATTTTTGAAAGATATTTTTTCTGGATACAGAATTCTCAATGGACAGTTTTGTTTTGTTTCTTTCAGTGCTTTAAAGATGCTCCACTGTCTTCTGTCTTGCATTGTTCCCAACAAGACATATGCTCTCATCCTTGCTTTTGTTCCTCTGTATGTAATATGTGCTTTTTTCCCTCTGGATGCTTTCAAGATTTTCTCATTATCACTGGTTTTAAGCAATTTCACTGTGATGTTTATGTAGCTTTGGGTTTTTTTTTTCATAATTCTTGTGCTTGGGCTTTGTTGAACTTCTTGAACCAGTGGATTTTTCATTCTGATCAAATTTGAAAAAATTTGGCCAGTATTTCTTCAAATATATTTTCTTTCTCATCCCCACTTTTTGGACTCTAATTACACTCTAATTATATTAGGTCGCTTGAAGTTGTCTCACAGCTCACTGATGCTGTTATTTACTTTTCTTTCAGCTTTTTTTTTTTCCCCCTCTGTGTGCTTCATTTTGGATAATTTCTATTGTGGTGTCTTCAAATTTGCTAATCTTTTCTTCTGCAGCATCTAGTCTGCCATAACTCCCATCTAGTGTATTTTTTTTTACCTCAGATATTGTATTTTCCATCTCTAAAAGTTTGAGTTGAGTCTTTTAAAATGTCTTCCATGTCTTTACTTTTCATGTTCACTCTTTCCTCTAAATTCTTGAACATATGGGATATAGTTTTAGTGTTCTTGTCTACTAATTCCATCATGTGTCATTTGGGGTTCTGTTTTTTTTGATTGATTTTTCTCCTCATTTTCTCCTCATATAGGCTGTATTTTTCCTTCTTCTTACATGCCTTGTAATTTTTTTTTTTTTTTAATTTATGGCTGTGTTGGGTCTTCGTTTCTGTGCGAGGGCTTTCTCTAGTTGCGGCAAGTGGGGGCCACTCTTCATCGCGGTGTGCGGGCCTCTCATTATCGCGGCCTCTCTTGTTGCGGAGCACAGGCTCCAGACGCGCAGGCTCAGTAGTTGTGGCTCACGGGCCCAGTTGCTCCACGGCATGTGGGATCCTCCCAGACCAGGGCTCGAACCCGTGTCCCCTGCATTGGCAGGCAGATTCCCAACCACTGCGCCACCAGGGAAGCCCATGCCTTGTAATTTTTGATTGGATGTCAGACATTGTGAATATTTCCTTGTTCAGTGCTAGATATTTTTGTGTTTCTTCATAGAAATTATAATTATTCTATAAATTATATCCTATAATTCTAAAATTACACTCTATAATTATACTCTTGAGCTTTGTTCTAGGATGCAGTTACATTACTTGGAAATAGTTTAGTCCTTTTGAGGCTTCCTTTTTTGTGGGGGCTATTTTAAATTGTGGTGAAATACACATAACATAAAATTTACCATCTTAGTAACAGTTCAGTAGCATGATATACATTCACATTGTTGTGCTACCAATCTCCGTGTGCCACAACTACTAAGCCTGAGCTCTAGAGCCCGTGAGCCACAACTACTGAAGCCCAAGTACCACAACTACTGAAGCCCACACGCCTAGAGCCTATGCTCCTCAACGAGAGAAGCCACTGCCAGGAGAAGCCCACGCACCACAATGAAGAGTAGCCCCCGCTCACCGCAACTAGAGAAAGCCCATGCACAGCAATGAAGACCCAACGCAGCCAAAAATAAATAAATTAATTTATTTTAAAAAAAATCAGTAGTAGTTATATGAGTGATCTGCAGTGAAATGAATTATTATGAAAACACTGTGATAATCTGGGGGAGTAAGAAGCATGTCCTGGGACTCTTGATCAGTGTCAGAGTAAAGGTACATGTGGGAGAGGAATGAATGGTAGCGAGAGGGCTTTGGAGAAGTGACGTCAACCTTTGATAAGATGAATCCTTTTTTTAAATGTTTTGCTCTTTGCTCCCACAGGGCAATGATTGAAAAGAAGAGGTGAAGCAGATGGCTGAGAGGCAGCTCTGTGGTGTGAGGGTGGAACAGGACACCCACTGGATGGAGAGGGGAGGCTCAGGTCCTCACCCTGGCTCTGCCATCCACTTGCTGGGTAATACTGAGCCCATCTTTAAACCTCACTAAGTTCTATTTTTTAAGTAGGAAGGCCTTTCTTCACAGAAAATCTTATGCATAAGCTCAGTATATGAAACAAAGGTGAAAGCAAGGTTCTCGGACAGGGGCTGGAGGCTGGGGTCTGGCTCCCCTCACTCACCATACCACCTCTAGAGCCCCGTGGGTTCCCAAGAGCCCCATGGGCTCCCCCTCACACACACTAGACTGGTCCTCTCTGAGGGGCCTTCCAAGTTTAGAGTTAGATCTCTGGGCTCCAGTCCCAAGCACTGCCCTGAGACAGTGGGCTGTGTCTTTCTGGTCCCCAGTTTGCTTAACTGTAAAGTAGGGCTGGAAGAATCTCTAAAATCCCTTCCAGCTCCAACACTGTCTCTTAATAGGATTCTGATGGCTAATAAATTAATAAAATACCATTGCATTGAAGCAGACTATTAAGGGAAAAGGATATTAGCCAAGTAGGCAGTGTTTTCCAAGGCCAATAAATGTTTCACCACTTTACTCAGGATTAGATTTTTTTTTCCAGATTGAAATAAAATCAGTAGAATTTGGAAGGTCTGTGAGCCTTAACCTGTGTTTCAGTATCCCACTGAGTAAAACAAGGGCATCAATTCAACCCATTTTGGTGCATGTTTTTTAGTAAAGGGTATGCTGTAGTAGGAAGTCACTTGAAAATACTGCAAAAGTGATTTAAAATGCCCAGAAATAATTGACTATGGTTGTGTAAGATAACATCCTTGTTCTTAGGAAATAAACATGGAAGTATTTAATGGTAAAGGCACCCAACGTCTCCAGCTTACCCTTGAATGGTTTTTAAAAATACATATTTATACATACATATTATGGGGGAGATGACGGAGGGAGGTAAAATGTAAACATATGATTAATATGGGTAAAGGGTACACAGGAGTTCCTTGTACTACTTTTGCAACTTTTCTATAAATTTGAAATTATATCAAAATAGTTACAAAAACAAAAAAATGCTCAGAAAAATACCTAAAGTGCATTTGTTTATTTCCCTCCTATACTCTTCCTGTAAACTTTCCGTCATATCCAAATATAAAAGAGAATATTTGTGGCATTTTTCTCCACATCATTTTCTCTTGAGTATCCCCTTTCTCCTCCCTAATTCTGTTTGTCTTTAGTGCCTGAAAGAACTAAAGGTTGAAGAGGTGTGGCTGAGAGTCTGCTTAACCAATGTTCAAAGCTCTTCAGCTGCTCTTACTGTACTTCCAGAGTATAGTAAGAAAACTATTGAATTTCTAGAGATCTCCCCCATCCAAAGTGATCATAGGGCAGGAGGAAGAGCCTCGCATGGGACCATGCCTGTGGAAGGGAAAGGAGGACAGTGGAATGGAGCAGAAATGAGCTCAGGGAGGTAATGGGGGCAGGGAGGGGCATCATGCAGGACCAGCACATACACTGAGTGAGATGGGAGCCATAGGACGGTTCTGAACAGAGAAGAGGCATGATCAGAGCTACATGTTAACAGGACCACTCTGGATGCTGTGTTGAGAATGGACTAGGGGGCAAGGGCAGCAGCTGGGAGACTCTGCAGGAGGAGACTCATTCAGGGTAACTTGCACCAGGGTGGTAACAGTAAAGCTGTTTGCTATATTATCCCACTCACTTTCCTATATGATGGAAATATTCATAGTTTTAAAAGATGACTAAAAAAGAAGCTTGATTTTTGAAGGCATATTTAGTCCAATTGCATTCCTTCATGGAGGACCACATTGAAATGGCCTTGGGGAGACCAGAACCTTCTGTATTTTCAAAGCCTTCCAGAGAAAAGTCTATATTCCTCTGCTTATGAGTGAACTCCATTCGGTCCTTCTGTTCTTGACTTAGACATCACTACTTTTTAATTTTTTTAATTTATTTTTTATTGAGTTAACATTGGTTTATAACATTATATGTTTCATGTGTTACAACTACATTACAGAGTGCTTACCACCAAAAGTTTAGTTTCCATGCGTCACCATACAGTAAATCACCCTCACCCTCAACCCCTGCCCCTCTGGTAACCACTACTCTGTTCCCTGTATCTACAAAGACACCACTTCTTACGAGAAGTTTTCCTAACACCAGCCCTCTTCATCCACCTCCATGTCCCCATTAGGTGGGGTGCTCCCACCCTGGGCTCCACCCTGTATGTCCCGCTCATAACACTTACACTGCCTGACACATTGTTAGAGGTTCTATGCTCCTTGAGGACAGAGACTGTGTCTCTTTTATTCACTGGGTCTCATGGTGCCTGGTATCTAAAGGTGCTCAGGAAATATCTGTGTTATGAATGGATGACTGTAACACATTCTAAAGATGAATAAATGAAGTAGCCAGTTTCAATGAGTGTCATAGGTTTGCCTGAAAAGGATATGATAGGATAACATTTCGGGTCTCACAGCCTCGTAATATACGGTATGGAGAGTGCTGGTATTTTCCATTCCTGATAGGTGGGCCCTGGCAAGCGCCCCAGGACACAGGACTTCACACTCCCCCCATGCCAGCTTCAGAGAGACAGTAGAAGCTTTCTGATCTGCTCCCTGCTCCTGCACTCTGCAATGCTGTGTGTTCTCCCTGCTTGGGTCCTCAGTGCCAGGAACTGGCCTTCAGGCCCCTAAAGAATACATACAATCCTCTTTTCATTGCAACAAGGATGGCATTGTCTACACTGCACCTCCCCGCTTCCCCATTTCTTCTCTCTCTGCCTCTCTCTCTTGTGCATTTCCTCCCAGGTCATCCTGACCCTCTTTCTCTGCTGGATGCAAGGACAGGCTCCACATGGCTCGCATTAGTCATTTCCCTGCTCCAAAACAGCACGGGCACTCAGGTCCTTCCGCAAGTGGGAGACAGGATGGGATTGGGTTGGTTTGGATTGAGCACCAATTAAGTTGAATACCTTGACCTTGCTTTCCTCGGAGGCTTGGAAGCTCCAGCACCACACATATTACCAAGAATAAAAATATCCGTGTGTGTGTGAGGGAATATTATCCAGCCATGAGAAAGAAGGAAATCCTGCTGTTTGGGACAACTTGGATGAACACTTAGGGCATTGTGCTAAGTGAAGTAGGGCAGAGAAAAACAAACACTGGATGATCTCATGTATATGTGGAAGCTAAAAAGGTCAAACTCAGAGAAACATAGAGTAGAGTGTCAGTTACCAGGGGTTGGGGTAGATGGGAAGATGTTGGTCAAAGTGTACAAACTTCCAGTTATAAGATTAACAAGTTCTGGGGAATCTAATGTAAACTTGAAAGTTGTAAAGAGAGTAGATCTTTTTTTTTTTAACATCTTTATTGGAGTATAATTGCTTTAGAATATTGTGTTAGTTTCTGCTGTACGACAAAGTGAATCAGCTATACATATACATATATCCCCATATCCCCTCCCTCTTGCGTCTTCCTCCCACCCTCCCTATCCCACCCCTCTAGGTGGTCACAAAGCACCGAGCTGATCTCCCTGTGCTATGCAGCTGCTTCCCACTAGCTATCTATTTTACATTTGGTAGTGTATATATGTCCATGCCACTCTATCACTTTCTCCCAGCTTACCCTTCCCCCTCCCTGTGTCCTCAAGTCCATTCTCTACATCTGAATCTTTATTCCTGTCTTGCCCCTAGGTTCTTCAGAACTTTTTTTTTTCTTAGATTCCATATATATATGTTACAATACGGTATTGGTTTTTCTCTTTCTAACTTACTTCACTCTGTATGACAGTCTCTAGGTCCATCCACCTCACTACAAATAACTCAATTTTGTTTCTTTTTATGGCGGGGTAATATTCCATTGTGTATATGTGCCACATCTTCTTTATCCATTCATCTGTCAATGGACACTTAGGTTGCTTCCATGTCCTGGCTATTGTAAATAGTGCTGCAATGAACATTGTGGTACATGACTCTTTTTGAATTATGTTTTCTCAGGGTATATACCCAGTAGTGGGATTCCTGGGTCATATGGTAGTTCTATTTTTATTTTTTTAAGGAACCTCCATAGTAGCTGTATCAATTTACATTACCATCAACAGTGCAAGAGGGTTCCCTTTTCTCCACACCCTCTCCAGCATTTATTGTTTGTAGATTTTTTGATCATGGCCATTCTGACTCGTGTGAGGTGATACCTCATTGTAGTTTTGATTTGCATTTCTCTAATGATTAGTGATGTTGAGCATCCTTTCATGTGTTTGTTGGCAATCTGTATATCTTCTTTGGAGAAATGTCAATTTAGGTCTTCTGCCCATTTTTGTTTTTTTGGTTTTTTAAAATTTATTTATTTACTTTGGCTGCATTGGTTCTTCGTTGTGGTGCATGGGTTTCTCACTGCCGTGGTTTCACTTGTTGTGGAGCATGGGCTCTGGGCCCACAGGCTTCAGTAGTTGTGGCTCGCGGGCTCTAGAGCACAGGCTTAGTAGTTGTGCTGCACAACCTTAGTTGCTCCACAGCATGTGGGATCTTCCCGGACCAGGGCTCGAACCCGTGTTCCCTGCATTGGCAGGTGGATTCTTAACCACTGCGCCACCAGGGAAGTCCCTTCTGCCCGTTTTTGGATTAGGTTGTTTGTTTTTTTGATATTGAGCTGCATGACCTGCTTGTACATTTTGGAGATTAAGCCTTTGTCAGATACTTCGTTTGCAAATATTTTCTCCCATTTTTAGGGCTGTCTTTTTGTCTTGTTTATGGTTTCCTTTGCTGTGCAAAAGCTTTTAAGTTTCATTAGGTCCCATTTCTTTATTTTTGTTTTTATTTCCATTTCTCTACGAGGTGGGTCAAAAAGGATTTGCTGTGATTTATGTCATAGTGCTCTGCCTATGTTTTCCTCTAAGAGTTTTATAGTGTCTGGCCTTATATTTAGGTCTTTAATCCATTTTTAGTTTACTTTTGTGTATGGTGTGAGGGAGTGTCCTAATTTCATTCTGTTCTAATTTCATTCTTTTACATGTAGCTGTCCACTTTTTCCAGCACCACTTATTGAAGAGGCTGTCTTTTCTCCATTGTTTATTCTTCCCTCCTTTACCAAAAGTAAGGTGACCATATGTGTGTGGGTTTATCTTTGGGCTTTCTATCCTGTTCCATTGATCTATGTTTCTGTTTTTGTGCCAGTACCATACTGTCTTGATTACTGTAGCTTTGTAGTATAGTCTGAAGTCAGGGAGCCTGATCCCTCCAGCTCCGTTTTTCTTCCTCAAGATTGCTTTGCCTATTCGGGGTCTTTTGTGTTTCAATACAAACTGTGAAATTTTTTGTTCTAGTTCTGTGAAAAATGCCATTGGTAGTTTGATAGGGATTGCACTGAATCTGTAGATTGCTTTGGGTAGTATATTCACTTTCACAATATTGATTCTTCCAATCCAAGAACACGGTATATCTCTCCACCTGTTTGTATCACCTTTAATTTATTTCATCAGTGTCTTATAGTTTTCCGCATACAGGTCTTTTGTCTCCTTAGGCAGGTGTATTCCTAGGTATTCTATTCTTTTTGTTGCAATGGTAAATGGGAGTGTTTCCTTAATTTGTCTTTCAGATTTTTCATCATTAGTGTATAGGAATGCCAGAGATTTCTGTGCATTAATTTTGCATCCTGCTACTCTACCAAATTAATTGACTAGCTCTAGTAGTTTTCTGGTAGCGTCTTTAGGATTCTCTATGTATAGTATCATATCATCTGCAAACAGTGACAGTTTTACTTCTTTTCTGATTTGGATTCCTTTTATTTCTTTTTCATCTCTGATTGCTGTGGCTAAAACTTCCAAAACTATGTTGAATAATAGTGGTGACAGTGGGCAACCTTGTCTTGTTCCTGATGTTAGTGGAAATGGTTTCAGTTTTTCACCGTTGAGAGTGATGTTGGCTGTGGGTTTGTCATATATGGCCTTTATTACGTTGAGGTAAGTTCCCTCCATGCCTACTTTCTGGAGAGTTTTTATCATAAATGGGTGTTGAATTTTGTTGAAAGCTTTTTCTGCATCTATTGAGACTATCATATGGTTTTTATCCTTCAACTTAATATGGTGTATCACATTGATTGATTTGCATATATTGAAGAATCCTTGCTTTCCTGGATAAACCCCACTTGATCATGGTGTATAATCCTTTTAATGTGCTGTTGGATTCTGTTTGCTAGTATTTTGTTGAGGATTTTTGCATCTATGTTCGTCAGTGATATTGGCCTGTAGTTTTCTTTTTTTGTAACATCTTTGTCTGGTTTTGATATCTGGGTGATGGTGGCCTCATAGAATGAATTTGGGAGTGTTCCTCCCTCTGCTATATTTTGGAAGAATTTGAGAAGGATCAGTGTTAGCTCTTCTCTAAATGTTTGATAGAATTCTTCTGTGAAGCCATCTGGTCCTGGGCTTTTGTTTGTTGGAAGATTTTTAATCACAGCTTCAATTTCAGCGCTTGTGATTGGTCTATTTATATCTTCTATTTCTTCCTGGTTCAGTCTCGGAAGGTTGTGCTTTTCTAAGAATTTGTCCATTTCTTCCAGGTTGCCCATTTTATTGGCATATAGTTGCTTGTAGTAATCGCTCATGATCCTTTGTATTTCTGCAGTGTCAGTTATTACTTCTCCTTTTTCACTTCTCATTCTGTTGATTTGAGTCTTCTTCCTTTTTTTCTTGATGAGTCTGGTTAATGGTTTATCAATTTTGTTTATCTTCTCAAAGAACCAGCTTTTAGTTTTATTGATCTTTGCTATCGTTTCCTTCATTTCTTTTTCATTTATTTCTGATCTGATCTTTAGGATTTCTTTCCTTCTGCTAACTTTGGTGTTTTTTCGTGCTTTTTTGTCTAACTGCTTTAGGTGTAAGGCTAGGTTGTTTATTTGAGATTTCTCTTGTTTCTTGAGGTAGGACTGTATTGCTATAAACTTCCCTCTTAGAACTGCTTTTGCTGCATCCCATAGGTTTTGGGCTGTCGTGTTTTCATTGTCATTTGCTTCTAGGTATTTTTTTATTTCTTCTTTGATTTCTTCTGTGATCTCTTGGTTATTCAGTAGCATATTGTTTTGCCTCCATGTGTGTGTATTTTTTTCAGTTTTTGTCCTGTAATTGATATCTAGTCTCATAGCGTTGTGTTCAGAAAAGATACTTGATACAATTTCAATTTTTTTAAGTTTACCAAGGCTTGATCTGTGACCCAAGATATGATCTATCCTGGAGAATATTCCATGAGCACTTGAGAAAAAAGTGTATTCTGTTGTTTTTGAATGGAATGTCCTATAAATATCAATTAAGTCCATCTTGTTTAATGTATCATTTAAAGCTTGTGTTTCTTTATTTTCATTTTGGATGATCTGTACATTGGTGAAAGTGGGGTGTTAAAATCCCCTACTATTATTGTGTTACTGTTGATTTCCCCTTTTATGGGTGTTTGTTAGCATTTGCCTTGTTGGATGTTGGATGCATAACTATTTACAATTGTTATATCTTCTTCTTGGATTGATCCCTTGACCATTATGTAGTGTCCTTCTCTGTCTCTTGTAATAATCTTTATTTGAAAGTGTATTTTGTCTTTTATGAGAATTGCTACTCCATCTTTCTTTTGATTTCCATTTACATGGAATATCTTTTTCCATCCCCTCACTTTCAGTCTGTATGTGTCCCTAGGTCTGAAGTGGATCTCTTGTAGATAGCATATATACAGGTCTTGTTTTTCTATCCATTCAGCCAGCCTGTGTCTTTTGGTTGGAGCATTTAATCCATTTACCTTTAAGGTAATTATCAATATGTATGTTCCTATTACCATCTTCCTAATTGTTTTGGGTTTGTTTTTGGAGATCTTTTCCTTCTTTTGTGTTCCCTGCCTAGAGAAGTTCCTTTAGCATTTGTTGTAAAGCTGGTTTGGTGGTGCTGAATTCTCTTAGCTTTTGCTTGTCTATAAAGGTTTTGATTTCTCCGTCAAATCTGAATGAGATCCTTGCTGAGTACAGTAATC
The DNA here is from genome assembly GCF_009873245.2 of Balaenoptera musculus. Taxonomy (NCBI): domain Eukaryota; kingdom Metazoa; phylum Chordata; class Mammalia; order Artiodactyla; family Balaenopteridae; genus Balaenoptera; species Balaenoptera musculus. The sequence goes on along the minus strand of NC_045789.1, from coordinate 42,367,967 downwards.
TTGGTTGTAGGTTTTTCCCTTTCATCACTTTAAATATGTCCTGCCACTCCCTTCTGGCCTGCAGAGTTTCTGCTGAAAGATCAGCTGTTAACCTTATGGGGATTCCCTTGTATGTTATTTGTTGGTTTTCCCTTGTTGCTTTTAATATTTTTTCTTTGTATTTAAATTTTGATAGTTTGATTAATATGTGTCTTGGCATGTTTCTCTTTGGATTTATCCTGTATGGGACTCTCTAGGCTTCCTGGACATGATGGACTATTTCCTTTCCCATATGAGGGAAGTTTTCAACTATAATCTCTTCAAATATTTTCTCAGTCCCTTTCTTTTTCTCTTCTTCTTCTGGGACCCCTATAATTTGAATGTTGTTGTGTTTAATGTTGTTCCAGAGGTGTCTCAGATTGCCCTCAATTCTTTTCATTCTTTTTACTTTATTCTGCTCTATGGTAGTTATTTCCACTATTTTATCTTCCAGGTCACTTATCCATTCTTCTGCCTCAGTTATTCTGCTATTGATTCCTTCTAGAGAATTTTAAATTTCATTTATTGTGTTTTTCATCGTTTGTTTGCTCTTTAGTTCTTCTAGGTCCTGGTTAAACGTTTCTTGCATTTTCTCCATTCTATTTCCAAGATTTTGGATCATCTTTACTATCATTACTCTGAATTCTTTTTCAGGTAGACTGCCTATTTCCTCTTCATTTGTTTGATCTGGTGGGTTTTTACCTTGACCCTTCATCTGCTGTGTATTTCTCTATCTTCTCATTTTGCTTAACTTACTGTGTTTAGGGTCTCCTTTTCGCAGGCTGCAGGTTCATAGTTCCCACTGTTTTTGCCCCCAGTGGGTAAGGTTGGTTCTGTGTGTTGTGTAGGCTTCCTGGTGGAGGGGACTGGTGCCTGTGTTCTGGTGGATGAGGCTGGATCTTGTCTTTCTGGTGGGCAGGACCATGTCCAGTGGTGTGTTTTGGGGTGTCTGTGAACTTAGTATGATTTTAGGCAGCCTCTCTGCTAATGGCTGGGGTTGTGTTCCTGTCTTGCTAGTTGTTTGGCATAGGGTGTCCAGCACTGGAGCTTGCTGGTCGTTGAGTGGAGCTGGGTCTTAGCATTGAGACAGAGATCTCTGGGAGAGCTCTCACCGATTGATATTACGTGGGGCCAGGAGGTCTCTGGTGGTCCAGTGTCCTGAACTCAGCTCTCCCACCTGAAAGGCTCAGGTCTGCCACCCGGCCAGAGCACCAAGACCCTGTGAGCCACACGGCTTCAAGCATAAGCAAGGCAAGGGAGCTCCTGGGAGAGGGGTCCCACCAGGTCATGTAGAGTCCTGGACTCTCTGATGTTCTGAATAGATTTTTTGATTCTTATGAAATTTCCCTCTCCCTGGGATGTGTTGATAGACAAGAACTCAGTGTTTGGCCTTGCTTCTGAGGAAGTGATACAGCATAGTCTTCTCCACAATGAAGCATTTGTTGTAGACTTTGAAGTACATCTTTTATCTTTATAAAAGATTCAGGTTCAGCTATTTTGCATTACAGTTGGCCCTTCCATTAATTGCTGGTTTCTTGTTAAATTCTGGGTGGCAAACTCAGGCTTCTAAAAATGCATCAAGCATCCACTGCATAGAAGTCTGATTTTCTCCTGTTGTAATTCACTCAGGAGAGTTTCTAGAGGTCCAGTGGTGTGGGCATGTCAAGCTCTCCTTTTATAGCCATGAATAAGTTGCTGTATCTGGCCCTTCCTTTCCAGTCCTTGCAGATTGGCTCTATTAGGTCACTCTTCTGGCACTCAGCAAGGCTGCTCACCACTCCAGTCGGCAGCTCAATGCCCCAAGAAAGTAGATCTTAAATGTCATCACCACAAAAAAGAAATGGTAAATATGTGACAGGATGGAAGTGTCAGCTAATGCTATGGCAGTGATCATTTTGCAAGATATAGATGGATCAAATCAACACATTATACACCTTAAACTTATACAATTCATGTGTGTGTCAACTATATCTCAGTAAAGTTGGCGGGGTGGGGGGGGTGGTGGTGGACGGAAAGCCATGTGTCCAAAGCAGAGTTTCTCGACCTTGGTTGAGAAATGCTAATTCACATTTTGGACTTGATAATTATTTGATGTGGGAGTTGTTCTCTAATTGTAGGATATTCAGTAGTACTGTGGTTTCTAGCCAATAGATACTAGTAGCAACCTCCGCTCCAGCTGTGACATCCGAAAATGTCTCCAGACGTTGCCAAATGCCCCTTGCCAGGGAGGGGTCAACCCTCGTTGAGAACCACTGGCCTAAAGCCTTAAAAATGCATATAGAAATGTATTCTATGGAGGGGGGAGGGATAAATTAGGAGTATGGGATGAACAGATACACACCACTCTACATAAAATAAACAACAAGGATTTACTGTACAGCACAGGGAACTATAGTCAATAACTTGTAATAACCTATAATAGAAAGAATCTGAAAAAAAAATATATATATATAAAATGGAATCACTTTGCTGTACACCTGAAACTAACACAATACTGTAAATCAACTATACTTCAATTTTAAAAATAAATAAATAATTTAAAAAAGAAACATATCCTATGGAAAGCATCTAGAAACGTCTTTTGAGGAAACAAGGTTGTGCATGAAGATGAAGCTACTAAGAGGGAGTGCTGTCAATAAGAGCAACAAAAGCAAGAAAAGAACCACCTAAATTTCCAACAATCGGGGGTCAAGTTCATCCAAACTTTGCAAAACTCCACTGCCATTAAAAAAAAAAACAAAAAATAAAACCCAAGATCCACATCTGTAGGCATGAAATACGTTTCTGATGTGTCAACGAGTGACAAAAGCTAATAACAGAACAGGATTGTAGTATAACTGCAGAGAGTAAGACTACAGTCATGCACAGAGAAAAAAGTCTAGAAGGACACAGCCCAAAATGTTAACAACAGGCATCTCTAAAATGGGGAGTTACAAGTAGTTTTTTCTTTTGCATGCTTGTATTTTCTAGGCTGTCTACGATGAATAAGTATTTACGAGATGTAAAATAAAAGTCTTCAGAAAGAAAGAGAGCAGCCTCAGGTCTCGCCCCACGCCCCAATTCTTTGTTTCTCCTATTCGGTGAAAGGACCATGCTGCCTGAGGAAAGCTGTTAACCAGACGCAAAGTCAAGTCTTCCTGTTCTGCGTCTCTCCAACTCTGTTCACTTCTCCACCCACCCTGTCCTCCCAGGATGCCAATTAAAAGTGGGGCTATCAGCTTGGAGAAAAGTGGAATTGCCCATTCAACCACCAGCAAAGCTTCAGAGGTGCCCCAACTACCCCTGACTGGGCCCTGGCTGCCCTGGGCTCTCCATGGTCGGCTCTCTGCAACAGCGGATATTTCCTCTGGCACATTCCAAATTCTCTAGGCCAAGGAGTTCAGACTCTGGGCTCCCCCCTTCCTCCCACATCCTCACCGCTAATATGCGCCCCAGGCTCGGCCAGGGCTGGGTGGGCCGCAGAGACGACACGCCAGCCATTGCTCCTGCTTCTCGCCAGCAGTGCCAGTGAACCAACTGCTGGGAAAGAGGGGGCAAGCACTGGTCGGGACGCGTCTGCGCCATCCCCCAGTTCACTGGGCCACAACTGTCTCTTTCTTCCCATGCAGCTTCCCTCCCCTATCCACCCCAAGTCTCCCTTGGGCGTCTTGTTCAGGCTGGGAGGGCTGGACCCTGGGCAGGCTGGGTCTGCGGAAGCTCAGGCCACCGGCTCAGCAGCTCCCGGGTCCTACAGAGGAAAGCACCTCCACAGGTGTAGGTGTGGGTGTGCATGTGTTGAGGGCAGATAAAGGGAAACCCAAGTTTCTCTTCCTCGCCCCTCTTGCTTCCTGCCCCTGGAATGTGGGCTCCCCCCAGACGGAGCAAAGTACCTGTCAAGCAGCATCAAATATCCAGTGCAATCAAGACAAGTTCTATGATATGAAAGCAAGTCCTCGGGGCCAAGGCCCATGGTCCTACTAACTCCCTGGGAAAGAGGCCTCGAACATCACTCGTGATATCAGAGAGAGCCAAGGACACACACAGGGAACGTTGCCCTGGGCAGTGGCCACTTCATGCTTCATGGTGTGTGACCAGTGTGAGAACGCAAGGCCGTAGGAGGGCCCCATGCTTGGCTAAATACTCTGCCACCACCATCTTGAAATTCTTGATAATTATTGAACAAGGGCCCTGTATTTTCATTTTACACCCAGCCCTGTTAATTATGTAGCTGGTCCTGCTTCTGGGAAAGTTTCTTGGTCACCTTCTCCCTACCTTCCCTGTCCCCAGTCTCAGGACTTTGTGCAGGGCCAGGGCTGCACACAGTCACTGTAAGAGATGCTTTTCCGACCACCGTTTGGAACCAAAACAAAACCAACAAAAGCCCCAGATCCATGCAATTAGCCAATATCTCCTCACCAAGACAAAGCCCCTCTGCCCGGAAAGATGCTGCTACTGGCTTGAGACTCCTTTTCCCCCTGAACATCCTACCCTCCAAGGTCTTGCTGCCATTTTGATGTGACACAAGTCAAATGACCAGGGGCTTTTTTCCCCTCTGCATTTTCCTGCCTAGATTTGCACCTGTTTCTGTGGCTAATGTTACTGTTGGGTTTCTGTTTTCCCATCTCTGTCCTCTCATCCCTGCTCACACACTGCACACACAATCATAAATTATATTCCAGACAGGCCACGAATCTCTCCTCACACACATCCCTAATAAAATGTTTATCTGATGGTTTCAAGACCCTAAGCTGCCTCCAGCCAATTTTTGCTAACATACGTCACCCCTGGGACTAGCCAGAGGTGGGCAGTCAAACGTTAGCATCAACACATCCTTTAGAAGGTCCCTAAGAGGGCTACATGCTCCAGGGCTGTTCCTGGAAAGTAGGTCACAGCCTGTGGGATGGCCAGACATTGCCCCCAGCCCCAGGAAGGGGAGGATGAGGTCAGAGAACTTGCAATGTCGTGACCCTTCAATATGCCTCTCACAAGGACAAGCTCTCCTCGAAGGAAGGTTATACATAACTGAGCGTTTCTGTCCAGGTGGTACTTATAATAACCAAAGGAATTAATGCAGATTAGTTTTCTTTGGTGTCTGGGTGTGGTAGGCATAATGATGTCCCAAAGATGTCTGCATCCTAGTCCCCGGTACCTGTGAATATGTTACATTCCATGGCAAAGGGGAAGTAAGGTTACAGATGGAATTAAGGTTGCTAATCAGCTGACTTCAAAGGTGAGATTATCCCGAATTGTCCAAGTGGGACCAATGTAACCACAAGGGTCCTTAAAAGTGGAAGAGAATCAGAAGAGGAGGTCAGAGTGATGCTATGTGAGAAGGACTTGACCCTCTAGGTCGAAGATAGAGCCTGGCTTTGAAGACAGAACAAGGGGCCATGAGCCAAGAAATGCAGGCAGCCTCCAGAAGCTGGAAAAGGCAAGGGAACAGGTTCTCCCCTAGAGCCTCCAGAAAGGAATGTCGCCCTGCTGACACCTTGATTTTAACCCAGTGAGAACTGTGTCGGACTTCTAACCTATGGAACTGTAAGTTTATAAGTTTGTTTTGCTGTAAGTCACTAACTTTGTGATAATTTGTTACAGCAGCAAGAGGAAAATCATGCACTACCTCCTTAGATTCTTATCACCGGGGTGTGTTTAACAAGCAGAGCTAAGCTGAGGCAGGGAAAGGCCCTTGGAGGAACCATCACTGCTTCCCTTGTGATGAGAAGACCTGGCAAAATGATGAAGTAAGCAAAGTGATGAAAAACACCCTTTGTTTTTTGTCCTTGGGTTGTGCCACAATCCAACGGGATCCCTCATTTGGGGGACTCCAGGTAGACCCACCCCATAAAGGCCTATTGAATCCAGGAGCTCCCAAGTTTTCCCTTCAGCCTATCAAGGTTTAATTATCCTAGCTATTAACTAAAGCATGAAAGTGATCATATTGACTATAGATACACGACAGGATAATGGAAGAGAGTATATAAATGAACACTCATTTACTGTTTATCCTTTTGGGAAATGCTGACATGCTTAATGAGCCTCACTCCAACCCAGCAGCACTTAACCTTTTTAAAGTCACAGGCTCTGCTGAGAATCCAATGGAAGAAAAACGCCAACACACACAAAACCTATTTCGGGGGCTCATGAAACCACTGAGGCATCCAGCCTCAGCCCAGAACCCCTGCTCCAATTGCTAGGACAGCTAAGGAAGGTAATTTGAAGGCTCTTTAAGGCCTGTGTCCCTAAAATCACTTCTCCCTGTTGGCTACTTCCTGCCTGTACACAAAGCTGATCGTGGGGCCAACCTACAAAACACCAGAATTATTAACAAGTACCTCTTTCCCACTGGTTGAAGAGACCTTACGGGTAACAGACCAGAACCCAGTGATGGGAACAAAATGTTCAAAGAATGGAGACAAGAAGCAGTGAGAGATGACCTGGGCGGGGTGTGGTTGGGGACAGATTTTGACATGGCAACAGCATATCTTGTGGGCAGAGAGGCACAAAATCCCCATTCCCTGTTAAATAGGATCTGACTACCACCAGAGTGAGGTGGATGAGCCCGGGCCAAGGGGGAGACTGACACCCACATCCCCATCACGGCCACCTGGGTACATCCCTGGGCAGTGCTATCTGATCCATTCCCACTCCAGAGCCACCCACGAGCCCGGTGCCCAAACCACTGCTGTGTAAGTCGGTGCCTCTCAAGGCAGTGTCACCTGAGGGTGCCCAGCAGGGCTCAGGCATCAGAAGGACATTCCCGCAAGCCCTGACTGCCCCTTACCAGCTCTGGATCTTGGGCAAATGAGTCCGCCCTGCATTCTGCCTCCTCAGATGCAAAATGCAGACGATACCAGGACAAGTCCACAGTCCCTCATCAAAACCCAAGGGCCAGATGTGCTTCAAGGTTCAGAATTGTTCAGATTTGATAAAGGTAATAGAGTGCCTATGCATTATGGTAATACCCATGGTGGGTCTGTCATCAAACACATCAATATGAACATTCAGACTAAAAAGGATAAACAGTTTAGGTCAGATTTTGCCACCAAATGCATTCATTGGGTTAAGCTTCCCCTCTACTTAGTTATGAAATAATTTTGTTTGCAAAGTTTTGCTGTTGTTCAGAACAGCCGTGAAGACATTAAGGCCCTGTAGGATTATTGTTGTGTGGATTAAAACAGTTACAACACCCACCTCCTCTAGCCATCCCTGCACCCCAGGCCCACTTCAGTCCTCGTATTCATCACACTGAGTTACAATTCTCCTAGGTCTGTCTCCTCTTCTAGATCGTGAGCATCTTGTGGTCAGGAATGATAGCTTGCTCACCTGTGTATTCCCAGCATCTGGCCCATGCTGGGCACATGCCCATAAATGTGTGCAAAACACAAGTTAATTAGTCATCTAAATCTCTCCACCTGCCTGTCTCCAAGCAGGTGGAAAAGCGCACCCCAGAAGTGCTCCCTCACTTGCTCCTGAACCCGGGTACACATCAGAACATCAATCTGCCTATTCAGCATCATCACGACGGTGCGGGAACCTCTTTGGCACTTTCAAATACTTTTTTCATAAACCCAATTCATGTCCACTAGGAATGGCCCTGACCAGGGAGAGACTTGGGAGACTAGAACTTTTGCTAATCAGCAAAGCTATATCTGAGTCCAGACTCTTGCCTCCAGCCTTTAGACTGAAGAAGGACCTGGCAGCCCCAGGGGGCCAAGGAGGCCCACCTGTCTGTTTCCTTCTCCGGGAGCTGCTCCCACACGTCGTGCAGTCTGGGCACAGTACCAATGCGAGCTCTGCTTTCAGGACTTTGCATCTCTCTTTCTCTGTGAAGACTCCAAGCCTGCCTGGGTTTGGAAGGCTCTCTGCTGCCTCTTCACACTTATCTCTGAATGAGAGAAACCCAGCCCGGCTCCCCTGAGCAAGGCTGAATGAGTCCCGAGATCTAAACTGGCACGAGCTACAGCTTGAGAACCACTCGTGCTAAAATGGAAAAGGACTTGGAGAGCGCAGAGCCTTTTCAAGAGAACGGAGAGGAAAATTCAACAGCGGGAGGAACTGAAACAGCCACTTGGATTACTGTCCTAGGTGAGGGTGGTCACCTGTGTCACGTGGTCACCCTTGTCACGTGGCCACATTGACAGGATGCAGGTTAGAATTAAGCCCACTGCCGCCCATCGGTTGCACAGTGAACATCTAGAGCGTCTCCCCAGTGGTTGTCATCTCTTGGTGGGTCAGAATCATTTACAAGGGTCCTTGTATCTCAGGTAGCAGAGGAGCCTGGGTCCAGGCTGCCCCTAAAGTGTGCCTTGTCCCAGGCAGAGCTGCACTGCGTCCCCGCCTGCCTGGTCTAAGAACTATTTGCTCCTCAGCAAATGAAGACGACTGGAAAGCCCCGACCCTCAGAGATGAAAGGGGCCCGAGAGAAGGGCTCCACCGACCTCCATTTTTTGAATGGACACGTTTCCTGAACGCGGTCACGTCTATACAGCGGATTTCCTGCACCAACTCGCTGTCTGGTCCTGGGAGCGATAATAATGATGCCACCGCTACTCGTACTGGGGCTGCCTTCCCGGAGGGGAAGATCGGGCAGGGGAGGCGCTGAGGCTGCGCAGTTGGCTGACGCACCTGAGTCCCCTCCGCAGTCCTAAGAAAGGTTTCAGGGCCCTCTTCCAAGCAGGTGGAGGTTTCTGCCTAGGGCTGTTTGTTTGAGGCTTTCTCCTGGGTTTTTTTCACCTCTTCTGAACACCCTTCCACCCCAGGGATGATCCAAGCACCTACCCCCACCCCGCCCCGGGGAAACAAGCTCACTCCACACCACAAAGCATTCCGGGTCCGGGTCCGGGTCCGATCACAGGTTCTCCTTCCGCTTTAACTCTCCTCTCTCCAGTGAAACTCCCACCCCCTCGGGATCAGCTCTGTGTAAGAAGCTGTGTGCTGAGAGAGGAGCCCCTGCAGCTATTCCCATTCCCCAAATGCTGCCTCTTATCAACCCTAAGGATTCTCAGGCTAGTGGAATTGGAGGCAATGTAACAGCCTTGCACCTGTTCTGAGACGGGGCAGGTGTGTGCGGATGTGACATTAAACTGCTAGGGACACAGCATCATGCCCAGGTCACCTGCCTCTGGGTCAGAGCACCTCCAACCCACAGGGTATAAGAGCTACCCGTGGCACCTGTTAAAATGCAGAGTCCGGGTCGCTCCCAGAGGTTCTCATCCTGTAAGGCCTGGGTGGAGCTCCTGTCTGGGTAGAGCCCCCTGATCTGCACGTTGCACGAGCAACTCAGATGACCCCCAATACACAGTCCGCAGACCAGCCTGAGAACTACTGCCTCGCTCATTACCTATGTCTGCTTCTCAGTTTCTACCCCTTCCCGCTTCTGAAAACTGACCCTCACAAATGTTTTCCCGCAAAGAGCTGGGGGCAGTTGGTAGGGGAAAGGTGGCCCCCGAGGTTTTCCATGAGGACGATGTAGCCAGAATTACCCCGACTAATACTGGATACTTAAGTATTTACAGATGCAATTGTCTTGAATTTGCTTCAACCTAATCCGAAAGGGGAAAAAAAAAAAAAAAAGCTATAAAGGACATTGCTACGATACCTGATGACATTTGGCTATCCACTGTGGATCAGATAATATCAAGGTTGGGACTTCCCTGGTGGTCCAGTGGTTAAGACTCTGTGCTTCCAAAGCAGCGGGGGCCAGTTCCATTCCTGGTGGGTGAATTAAGATCCCATATGCTGCTGGGCATCGCGAAAAAAAAAAAGATAATATCAAGGTTAAATTCCTGGTTTTGAACATTGTACTGTGGTTGTATTCTTATTGTTAGGAAATACATACTGAAGTATTTAGAGATAAAAGGACACAATATCTCCGACTTATTCTCAAATGGCTCAGAAAAAATAGTAGTCACACATATGTATACATATACACATAGAGAATATGATAAAGCCAATGGGATAAGATGGAAATTGTTCAGTCTGCGTAGAGTAAATGGGAGTTCCCTGTACTGTTCTTACAACTGTTCTATGTATCTGAAATTATATATCAAAGTAAAAAGTTACCAAAAAAAAAAAATCCCCAGGTGAGGGGTGGGTGTGGGGATAGAGACTCCATTCTCTTTACTTTTATGTATGTTTGAAATTTTCTATCATTAAAACGATTCCCTGTACCAAGCCTCAGGTATGGTTTGAGTGGCACCGACCCTGGGCTGCTGGGAGCCTAGACACCGTCCACAACATCACGGGCAATGACCTGTGAGCTAGGAGTACCGCCTGAATTAGCGGTAAGGTCCTCCACGTTCTGTCCTCCCAACTCCCAACACTTAGCGATACACCTTCACAATCGGACTTTTCCAATGTTATTTTTTTCTGATGATTAATATCAAATCTTTCGGGGGGAATCTTACATAAAGGCAATTATAAACTAGAAAATAAAAATCACCTTTTAGACACACATTGCCTCTATCACAAAAGAAGTTTTTATTAGGACAGGTGATTTACTTTCAACCCCAGAACTTAGATTGGGCCCTAATACCTTTCCTTACATGATTTAGGATATAAATTTAAGCCAGAATGACTGACTGATTTTTTCAAAGTTCTCATTCAGTTAAAATAGAAAAGGATAGAAGCTGAAGATTATATGAATCATATGATAACAAGAAAATGCATACGCAGAGATGATATTAAAAATATTTGAGTACACCATAGGGAACTATATTCAATATCTTATAATAACCTATAATGGAAAAGAATCAAAAAAGGAATATATATATATATATATATATCTCCAAATTACTTTGCTGTATATGTGAAAGTAACACAATATTGTAAATCAACTATACTTCAATTAAAAAAAAACTGACAACCCACAAGGGCACCAACCAATCAAAACCAATCAGAACAGATTTATTTTTAGATTTAAGCCCTGCAGCTGAGCCAGGTATTGACCCTTCAGCTCTTGGATTGTTGGGAATTCCAGGAGCACCAGGGAAGGCACAGTTATCCAATGATTTTAACCACTGGGCGAACACTGACTACCAGCTCTGCGCATGAAGGAATATTAGCTCTAATAACTATGGTTTATTCCAACCCTCCTGGGAGCTCTGCCAAGTTTAGGTTCATACCCAGTCTATGCTCAGAGGGTAGCTCCAGATGGAGTCAAGACCCTGGAGTAATTCAAGCAGAGCTCAAAAATGTGAATGACTCACCCACTTGTCAGGAGCTAGGGAGCCAAACACAATGGATTTGGGGGTGGGAGATGGGAGGGGGAGATATGTGGGCATTATTCACACTTGCTAATAAATACCTTCTTTTGCTTATAGAGACTCTAGGGCAAAACAAATGCTTTCAGGGACACTCCAGTGACTCACAGGCTGAGAATAGAGACGATCTTCATTGTAACCATCTGCAAAAGCTTCTTATGAGTGTATTTATTAGAGGAGGGAACCGACAAACTACTCCAGGAAAGTTACATTTTAGAAATTCATTTCTAATTTCATGCATAGAACTTTTAAAGAAGTAAGAGTATTTTCCACTTCTATTCATGCCAAGAGAACATTAAGTTGGATACACTACTTGGGGAAAATCACAGCTGTTCCTCTGAGTTATAAAAGGTGGGAGGGTAGAGACCAGGTCTCTGTTTTTTTACACAGTGCCTGGCTCAAGACCACAGGAAATTAATTGCCTGCTTGATAAATGTTTTTTGACGATGAGGTGGAGGATGCTTTGGGAGATGGCCTTGCTCATTCAGGTCACAGGTTGCATTTACAGTCATTGTCTCTTTAGGGAACCGAGCTAAAACCCATACAGCCAAATTGCGAGGGCATGATGGTATGCATACAACAGACAGTGATACAGGAAGAAAACAAATTTAAACCTGAGTTCTAAACTCTATTCTTGTACCTCTTCATTTCCAAGTCCACTGGTATTTGATTTTTTTTTTTTTTTTTCTTTCCATTTTAAGGGCAGGGCTTCCCTGGTAGCGCAATGGTTGGGAAGCCGCCTGCCAATGCAGGAGACACGGGCTCGAGCCCTGGTCCAGGAGGATCCCACATGCCGCAGTGCAACCAAGCCCGTGCGCCACAACTACTGAGGCTCGCGCGCCTAGAGCCCGTGCTCCGCAACAAGAGAAGCCACCGAAGTGAGAAGCCCACGCACCGCAATGAAGAGTAGCCCTGGCTCGCCGCAACTAGAGAAAGCCCGTGTGCAGCAGCGAAAACCCAACGCAGCCAAAAATGAATAAATAAATTTATTTTTTTTTAAAAAAGAGTACCTGCTGGGTGAGATTAAGTGGACTTTTTTTTTTAAGTGGACTTTTAAATGCCCTTTTAAGTAAAATTTGAGGCAAGAGAACAGAAATCTGACCGTGACGTCATCACTGACGTTCTGCGTCACCTGAACGATGAAGACAATGACCAGCCAAGAAAACCATTCATCAGTCTGAGGAAAGTGTGTCACCATGGAAAACCTTGGTAAAGAACACATTCTAAGTCACTCACTGTCCATCTTTTTCTTTTTAATTCCTTTCTCCCACAAGGCATTTAACACTTCCCTGTGCCCAGAGCAACCTTCCCCAGCCCCGTCTCATCCCATAAAAACCCAGAGGAGCGATAGAGAATTCTGCAAGCTCCCCACTGAGGTCAGGGTGACTCCCAGGTGGACACAGGTGCAGAGGGGCATGCAGATTCCTGGGGCACTGAGAAAGGCTTCTCTCTCCCCAGTCCTTCCCCCAAAATCACATGGAAAGTTCTCTTACAGGGGCAAAAACATCTTTAAAGTTAAGAAACAACATGAAAACTTTCCTTAGAAAGAAAGGCCACACAAAGATTAAACTCATTCACTCGTCTCCTCCTGCATCCATTCCCCCAGCACAGTGTGTGTTGAGCAGAGGCCATTGCCGGGCTCTGGGGAGGCAGATGTGCCATGGGAGAGCTCAGAGCCTCATGGAAAAGGCAGACATTTACAACTCGCTGAAATGACAGCAGGACCGGAGACAAGCGGAGCGGGTAGGGAGTAGAGGGGAAGAGCGTGCTAAAATATGAAATCAGAGCCTTTCCAGGGAATGGAGGTGACACCAAAGAGGGAAGGTCATGAGAGGGAGTAAAGGCAGGCCCTGGAGCAGAGGTGTTGGCTGTCCCAGCAGCCATGCCCTCTTCTCCCTTCCCCCAGAGCCTGGGTTTTGTTTGGCTCTTAACCCCCGCCTCATGTGGCATGTGGCTCAGTGGCTAACACTGATTATCCTGAATCCCTTGCCAGTGATGGTTTAACAAGGGACTTGGGACACAATCCTGCAAGTGAGACTTGAGGAGACATCAGCTGTGAGATGACCAGGAGAGAGTTTCTCTCTGATGAGACTTCAGGAAGGGGCAGCCTCTCTCTTCTTCTGTAGGACACTGTTGTAACTCCTGGAACTCTGGCAGCCATCTTGTAACCACAAGGAAAACTAAATTCCACAAGGCCATCATGGCAGAAATGAAACCTGCACTTTGATGTTATTACTGAGTCATCCCACAAGTGCCCTACCTTAGGATTACCTACCAGTGAAATTAGAAATTTTCCTTATCTTTTAAGCCATCCTAAGTTGAGTTTTGTGCTACTTGCAGCCAAAAGCATCCTTTGTGGAAGGTGGCCCTTTCCTGAGGCCCCCTCGCCTTTACCAGTTCATCTGGTAAATGAACTGTTAACTGTTTTACCAGTTAAACAGACATGCTGAATTCCCAAGGGCCATGCACAGAGACTTCCTGTTATTTTTCTCCAGCTCTACTCATGAAAATAAAATTAATTTTCTAGCCCATGAATTAAACATCACTGCTGCCGGCTGAAAGATTTTAGCAACAGCCTTTTGTTGGCAAGAGAAGCAGGATCCCGACATGTTCTAAAATAAGCTACAAGGAGGCAGGAGGGGAGGAGGGGAGGCAAAGGGGAGGAGGCCATTAAACGGAAAAAGAAAGAGTTGCCAAATCCCGCCCATGTGCAGCTTCTCTGACCCGTCGGCCTGTGGCCTGACTTGAGGGAGTGATTCTCTAAGTTCACTGCAGATGGGTCACCTGGAGACCTTATCAGTGATTCAACAGGTCCAGGGTGGGGTCTGAGAGTCTTTCTTTTTAACAAGCTCCCAGGTGATGTTGCTGGACCACAGCCTGCAGGGACCCACAGAGCCCTCCGTAATAAGCTGCAGAAATGGGAAGCAGGACATTAAGGAGGGTAGTGAGAACCAGCTGTTTAAGCTCAGGTTCAAGGGAGGAAGTGAGGTGAGAAGAACTCCCCTACACACCTGTACCTTTGAGAAACAGAGGAAAGAGGAACACAGGAGGAGGAGAGAGCCCTGGGTCTGGTATGCCTGTGCTATTATACCCTTGGGGCATTTTAGTAATTTAGTCCTGGGACAATACCCCTGAATCTGTGAGATCAAAGGCCCAGCTGAGACATTATTTCTAGCTCTCCCTCAGCTCTGGCCAGCCTGAGGGAGGTGCCCGGCCCCACTGCACACCTGCTCCAAGGCGTCTGCCTCAGGGTCTTTCCCGAAAATCTTCAGACTCACTCATCCCGCTGCCATGTGTCTGGTCTAGAAGTTATACACCAAGAGCCAGCTGGTGTGTGTGATGGGTGAGAGGAGGTGAGAGGCAGGTAGAGGCTGAAGGGCAGCCCCTCTGAAAGCCTGATCTCCTCCCAGTCTTCCTGGTCCTGTTGAATCTTCCTGCCCTGGATCTGGGCCCTGATCACCTTCAGCCTCGCTGAACCACAGGTCCTTGACTGGCTCTCCCCTCTCCCCTCGGGAGCTCTGTAGCCTGTGGCTACAGTGCCATCTCACCCAAACCCCTTGGCCAGCCAGCCTCGGGCCTCCTGGAGGCTCAGTCCAGCCACCTCCTCCCCCGGGAAGCCTCCCCAACTCCCCCAGGCTGGCACCTGCAGCTAATGCTGCCTTGGCGGTTCTCACCTGTGCACCCGTCTGTCTCTCCAACTGGCCTTAAGTGCCGTGAAGTCAGGGATGGTGTCGGTGCCTGGCAAGTAATGGGTGAGTAATAAGCATAACTGAATATGGATAAGGGAATTAAATAATGGTTCTCAGCCCCACTGTGCATCAGAAACACCTTAATGCCTTTTTCAAAAAAGCCAGGACCTCACTCCTAGAGATTCCAGTGCAGTAGGTCCGGGTGGGGGCGCGCCCAGGCTTCTGAATATTTTAAAAGATCCCCAAGTGATTCTGATATCTTTTGACAATAGTTGAAAAGGAAAAGAATGAATGAATTAGTGGACAAGTGAATATGTGACTGCACGTGCAACTGTGAGGCTTTCTCTCGTGGCCGTTCACACTCAGAGTGAACAAACGGCAGACACTGATGAGGGAGGATAGTGGGTCCCTGCTGGGGTGGCCACCAACCCATTGCCAGGGAAAACAAAGTCAGAAAACCAACTGCTTTACCCCTGACCAGGGCTTTGCGACAACCAGGGGGCAGCCGGAACAAGTCCCAGCCACCAAAGGGGGAGCTAAAGGAAGGGAAGGCGCGAAGGGAAGCACCGAGGGCCAAGTGCCTCACTCTCGTTCCTTTCACTCCAGCTGCGACATGCTGCTGGTTGTACCGCTCTTCCCACTGTGCAGCTGGGGACGCTGAGGCTACGGGGGGTGAGCGACCTGCCCAAGGCTATAGCTGGGGGGCTGGGCCTTGAACCCAGATCCTCTGACTCTCACGTCCATACTCTTAACCCCAGGGTGGCACTTCCACAGAAGCAGGACATGTCACAGCAGAGGGATGGCGAGACTGCACACCAGAGACTACAGAATGTCAAAATAAATGCTCAACAAGAATAATGCCAACCAAAGACGATGTTGCCTTTTACAAAAATTCAGAGAAACCACCATGACGGTGTCACCCTTTTGTAAATCTCTCAGTGACTTTTCCAAGCAATTATTATGATGTTATACAATACACAAATCAGGACAAGATGAGAACTAACTGTTACACGAGGTCAGGATAATCTATTTAGATTTAAAGGCTATGCCTTATATTTGAGCCACAAGAACTCCAAGTCCCAGACAAACAGACACGGAAGCCCTGCGGGTTCCCTGACGCCTGGCCCACGGTGGGGTTGGTAGTAACAGAGAGCACTGCATGTCTATCCTCTGGCACCAGTTTGACATTTGCCCTGATTCTTAAAACAACTTTCAGCTCAGTATTACCATCCCTATTTCAGAGACCAGGAAACCGAGGCTCACACACTGGAAAGGGACCTACCAGAAGTTGAACTAAGTGGCAATGCTGGGATTCCCGCTCTGGCTTCCACTCTGCAGAGCGACTTCACATTTCAGGATGACAGTGCAGTTGGCAGTGACCTTGACCAGTGTTAGAAAAAAACCGAGTTAATAATGTTAACCTCAACCTATATTTATACTTGTTGGGACTATTAAGCCAGCAAAAGCACACCATTCTCTCGGGTTTCGCTGCACTCCACCCAGCCTTGGGTAGGGCTCTTAGTGCTTGCCTGGTTATTAAAAATGCAAGAGTTGCAACAATGGGCTGGGAATTACAAGATTTAAAAGGAAGATTCATTTATGTTTTTCAGTTTTTTAGTAGTTTGAGCATTAAAGATTTAAAAAACAAAAAAAGATGATTCAAGGAGACAGAAACGGGGAAAAAAGTCAAAACTGAGACCCTAAGACATTTAGGAGAAATGATTTGGCCCTGTTTTTACAGCAATTGTAACTGGCTCTGCTCAAAAAGCCCCAAAGAAAACACCAAAGACCAGGTGAGTTATCAGCTGAACAAAAAGATTCTTCTTTACAAAATAATGGCCTTCTGGAGGAAAACAGGAGGAAGAGAGGATGAAAGAGAAGGGAATGGGGGAGGGAGGAGGGACAGGGGGATCTGTGTTCATTTCTCTTTGGAGACTTTGAGAAAGAACCCTTGTTTCCCAAGCCAAAGCAATCTTTTCTATGCAAGAGAGGCAACGAAGCCATGTTGTGTGCCAGCTTTGTAGAATTGATTGTGCTGCAAGAGGGCCTTTTTTCCTTCTACTAAAGAAAAAAAGCCAGTATCAGGACCAATAATAATAAGGGCAGCTAACAATTACTGGACATCAGCCAAGGTCCAGGCACTGTGCTAAGTAGTTTACACCTATTATCGAATTTAATTCTCACAACCTCATGAGCAAGAGTATTGATATACCCATTTTACAGGTGAGAAAGCTGAGGTCTGGAGATGTTCATTTGCCCAAGGCCATGCAGCTGGTAAGTAAGTAGGAGAGCAGGGATTCACATTCTCAGTTGTTTCTCTTCTGAGCTGTGCTCACCCTAGAAAACCCGGAGGTAAAACAGAAGTCCGTGGCCACGCATTCTGGGAGCGCCTCAACAATGTTAGGGATTTGGTGGAAAAAGAAGCCCAACAAAGACATCAGGACCATCGAAGGTGTGGATTCAGGTTACCCAAGGCCTGACAGAAGACAGCTCATCTTTGGGCAACTCTCAGAATTGGACAGAATTTGACTGATGGACCAGTACCTTCCAAACCCCAGCCTCTCCTGACCCTCCCTCCTGCTAGACTGCCTCGTCAATTCCTGCCACCGCTCACATTCCTCGCCATAGGCTGTGTGCCAGCAACCTGAAGGGCACCAGAGAATCCTGTCTCTACCTTAGCAATGGTCACATTTGCCCTGGGGCAAGATGGAAGGGAGCAGGGCATGTTAGTGTTTTGCATGCCTGATACTGTCACTGAAATTGTCATGATGTCACCAAGGCATATTTAGGGGACTCGGATGACATTTCAAGGGAAACCAGAAAAGTCCCTCATGTTTTTGGAAACCAGTGGCCAGAACGCCTGGAGACAGGGCAAAGCTGCTGGGAAGGGGCGCCAGGACTCTGACCTCGACACCACAGCTGCAGCTCCTCACTCCCCTATTCCACTCGTCTTGGGAGTCAGGGCATGAACCAACTGCCCCTTTGGCCAAAAACCCTCAAAGCAGGCACTTTTGTGAGCTCAAGGCTTCAGGTGAAGATATTTCCTCCAGCTGGAGGTCGTGTTCTGTGCTCAAAAGTCATAAACTCATCCCTCAGGACCTGCGGGCACCAAGAGCATTCCGTTCTGACAGCCTGCCCACTCAGAAAACTGCAAGGGTAAGAAGAGAAAACAACTTGCTCTGGGCCCAAGGAGAGTCATAAAAAGGTGGGGAGTGAGGCAGTGGAGGAGGTCTGGACTGAACAACTTGATGGGATCTTTCATGGATGACATTTTACTGCCACGCAAATTACTCTTCGCACAACTGAACACCTAAAACATCCTCTGCTGGGTGCTCTGCATGGATGCCTCCTGTTTCCAGGGCAACCATACCTGGGGTGGAGGGTGGCAAGCAATAATAGATGGGCTAGTTAAGCCTACTGCCTTGACAACTCAGGTCCCTGAAGTGGACGAACAGCCCACTGGTGCGTGAACTCAGTCCTAACACTAGACAGAGCCAGTGGGAGAGATGATGAAACGGGCATCCAGTGGGGAGAAATTTGAAGCTCAAGGCACCAGGGCTTTCAATGAAAATAACCCTGATCAACAGTCTCCCTATAGATTCTAGCCATCAGCACACTGATCTTAGCTGTCTCTCTCCCTCACTTCTTCTCTCACAAGCTATCCATCAGATAACATTCACTTACTTGGAATGTTTCTAAGTCACAAGTTTGAATCTTGAAACTACAATATCCACCACCTGTCGGCTCTTTTTCTGTTTGTTTGATTTTTTTGGTGGGGGGGGAGCAATGAAACCCAGATAGGGAGTGAATCAAGATTCAGGGAATGGAACTGATGAAAAGTAGCTAAGGCAATAGACTATGCAGGAAGGCACAAGGATGGGCTTGGCAACATCACCCACAAAGGGGAACCCAGAGTCCTGCAGTGTGTTGACTTCTCCGGGGAAGCTGGAGGAGTTTGAGGCCGAGGACGGTGTCTTCTGGCCGAGGTCTTTCAGAAGAAAGATTCTGTCTCCACCACGGTGAGTGGCCTGGAAAGGGCAGAGGTGACTGGCAAACCCGGAGAGGGGGCCTTGTCCTTGTGGCTCCTGGTGGGATGCCAGAACCAGCGGGTGGGTGGCTGTAAGGGATGGAGCCTGTGGGTCTGTGGAGCTCCAGGCATGTAAGACAATATTTTAAGTGCTCACTTCTCCCTGAGCTCTCTGACACTGCGGCTATTAAAGCTAAGCCCCAATCCCCTGGAGGCAGGTGAGCTCTGAAGTCCAAAGGCACAGTCCTGCCCCTACAGGGAGAAGGAGTGGGGTGGAGAGGGAGCAGCTCCCTGGAGGATCCAGGGCAATAACGGTTTTGGTTGGCAGGTGGGGGGAGTGTGTCCATGAAGCAATGACTGAGCATCTCACGATCTAGTCATCTGGAAGTAAAGGAAGAAGGAAGACAGGGAGAATGAAACCAACACATAACAGTAAAGAAGATGGTGGAAAGGACACTGAATTGAGGAGGTGTACTGAGCAGGGGAGGGCTGAGCAGGGAGGTTACCCAAAGCTTAGGGGGCTCTGGGAGGCGTCACAGATCCCCACAGACGCCCCGCCCCTCTCATCATTCCTCAGCTCTGCTCAGCCACACTCCCCTAAGAGGCCCCCATCTTCTGGAAGAGTTTGCTTCCGAGAGCAGGGACTGCAGAGTTTCAGGGGAAGGCTTGGAAACCAGTGGCCCCATCATGAACCCAGGCATTTGGAGCTGGCACTATGCTAAATAAGACGCCTTGCAGAAAGAGGTTTTCTTATTTTCTTCCTTCCTCTTCCCCTCTGGGAATAAAAGTAGGTTGTGTTTCTCCTGCCCCCGTTCCTTGGCGATCTCGGAAAGGAGAGCTGAAAGGGCTTCTTGGATCACCTCGTCCAATTCTCAGCCCAGGATATCAAGGCCAGCGCCTTTTGTCCCGGCTAACGTGGCCACTGCAGGGACTGAGGCCAAAACCAGTTGCTGGGGCAGGGGGTGTTGGAAGTGGTTCTGAGGTCAGCCACTGGAGTCACGTAGGGCAGGCACTCGGCCCCCGGGCCCCGGGAGGTGGGGGGCATTGAGGGGGGGGCTCCTGGGCTCCCTCCCATGCCGGCAGGGTTGGGGGTGCTAGGAAAGAGGGTGGCGAGAGGGAGAGCTACAGGTGCGGTGACAGACAGGCACTGGTCAGAAGGGATAGGTCCCAGAGGGGATCTGCTCGGCCACGGTCTAAGCTTTGTGCCTGGGGCAGAGCGCTCTCGCCGCGGGGTTGGTGTGCTCGCCGAGAAACTTCTGGGACCGTAGAAGTGCAACTGGGCACAAGAGATCACGGAGGGGGCAGGGATGGGGGCCTTGAAGGGGCAGGAAGGGAACTGGTGTCTTCCATCTCCTGCGCGAACATCAAGACTGATCCGGTGCCGGGTCTCTCCACCCCCGCTCCAACTCCCTTTCTTGTCCTTAACTCGGCCCCAAGGTCCGTGGCCCACAGAGGAGACTGAGAAGCCGAAGGGCGGCAGAAAGGAGCGCCCCTGGGACCCGCCTGGGCGACACAATCATCCCATCGGTCTCCCCGCCCTGGAACCCGGGTTCAGCCGCTGCGCCTCTGCGCACAGCGGTGGCGCCGAAGGGCCCCGAGTCCGTCCAGGCGCCGCCAAAGGCGCCTACTCAAGCAGACAGCGGGGGAGGCAGAAGTTGAAAATACCAGCACAGAAATACCTGCCTGTCCCAAAGGCCGGACGACTGCAGGCCGGGGGGCCGGGGCGCGTGGTGGGGAGGCGAGCGGAGAGCGGAGGGGGGCTCCGCACCGCCCGAAACCAGCGGCGACCCGCCCCCCGCGCGCCCCGGCGCCGCCTCGCCTCGGTGCCCGGGGCGCAGGGGGCGCCGGCGGGACTTACCCCAGAGCAGAGTGAGCGGCTGGGCTTTGGGGATGAGCGCCAGGGAGTACACGGCCCCCCAGTGGAGCAGGCTCATCAGGAAGACGTTCCTCCAGACGATGTCCTGCCGCCGCCCGCGCGCGCCGGGCTTCTCCCGGCCGCCGCCGCCGCCCTCCGAGCCCTCGACCCCGAAGCCCACACGGATTTCCTCCTTGGCGGTGCGGAAGGGGACCTTCCCCTCGTCGGCGGCCGGGCCTGGCATGGCTGGGGAGAGGCGGGCGCTCGTGGCAGCGGCAGCAAGCAGGCGAGCAGCCGGCGCGGAGCTCTCTGGTGGGGGCGACGGCTTCTGCCGTTTAGGCGGGGATTTCCGCACCTCCCGTCCCCGCCTTCCCGGGGCTTCTCTGCTTCCTTCTCTCTTCTTCTGGCGTTCAGCGCGGCTTAAGGATGCAAATCTTGGCGCCCGGCGTCTATTGCTAGCGAGTCGCCCCTACCGCTGCCGGGGCTGAACTCTGCGGCGAGGAACCGGAGGCGAGCGCCCGGGGCTGGAGGGGACGCAGGGGGGTCGGGGGAGGGGGTGTGGAAAAAGCCGAGAAAGCGGCGGGGGAGGGAGCGCTCCGACGGAGGGAGCTGGGAAGAAAGACCCGCATAGCTACAGCCAATCAGCATCGCCTGTGGGGCTCTTAAAGAGAAAGGCGCCTCCTGGGCCTCCGCTGCCCGGGCTCCCCGGGGCCGGACGGGGCAGCCTGCTCGGCAGGCAGCGTGCAGCCTCCGCCCGCGGGTGGGTGAGCTGTGGCTCCCGGGTCAGGGAGCCTGCAGAGGGGCTCACAGCACTTCTGCAGCTGTTGTCTGTTTCTACGGTTCCCAGAAATACCCTTCCCTTTTGAAAAGACTTCTTTTTGCTTTGAAGCTACGGGCTGGAGGATTTACAATACTTGCCCCAGGTCGCGACACAAGTTAAGGCCAGATCTGAGTTGAGAATCGCAAGTCCCTGTGTCTCCCGGTTCCTATGGCTCCTTGGGCCTGTGGGGGGGGGGGGGTGTGCAGGCAGCCGCTCAAATCTTTTTTTTTTTTTTTATAAAACATCTTAATTGGAGTATAATTGCTTTACAATGTGGTGTGTCAGTTGCTGCTGTATAACAAAGTGAATCAGCTATACGTATACATATATCCCCATATCCCTTCCCTCGTGCGTCTCCCTCCCACCCTCCCTATCCCACCCCTCTAGGTGGTCACAAAGCCCCGAGCCGCTCAACTCCTTATTGGACAGCTTGCAGCCAGACACACAGTAGGTGCTCAAATAATGCCTATTAGATGATGAATAAACGGTTTGGGGGCTGGTTAGTATACAGTAGTGCGCCGCCACTGCGCGGCCCATCGGCCACGCAGCTGTCTGTGGCAAATTCTCCGCTAACCAGTGCATTTCTGGACTGTCTCCTAAGCCTCGAAGTCAGCATCGTTGAGATGGAGTTTTAGAAAAACATCACCCAGAACGTTCCAAGGAAACTTAACCTCAGAAGAATCGTGTCTGCTCATTCCTCCTCTCCCAACGCGGATAATTTAGAACTCTCCAGAGGGAGCCCTGATCGCACAGAAGTGCAGAAGAGGGTGAGCTGGCCGTGTCCCAAGCAGCTGTGGCTGCACCTGCGGCGGATAGCAGAAGGACAGGGGCCAGGAATGGAAGCTAGGGGCTCTGGATTCTACTTCTAATTCACTGTGACCCAACTCCGTCCTCTGGGGACAAATTTCCTTACCAGGAAGTAAGCTTTATTCTTCTTTCCAGCTTGCAAAGTCTATAAATGTGAGTTTGAAAGGATACCATTATGTTGACAAAGAAAGCTGATTTTTGGATCAACTTGTTAGGAATCCTTTCCAGCGTTACAAGAGAGGGAAAAACATTACCAAGGACTGACTACATGAAAGGGCCATACATGAGCATCTCATTGTTAGTAGACCAGAATCAGTCCAATCAGCCAGAAAAAACAATACCTAATTTAAAACTGAAGCAACGTATGTGGCTTGTGGAATGGTGGCCACTGAGCCAGTGTTATGGTGTTGCTTCAGTTGGAGCTGAAATTATAGAATGAAGGGACACTTGCCCGGCGACCAGATAAACGCCGGCCCTGTCATTAGACCAGTGAGACAACAGAACATGAGACTTGAGGGCATAAACTTCATCAGCCTGCTCAGCCTTGGCTTTATAACGAACCACTTTTTCTTCTCATGCCCCCTCTGCTCCCCACAGCCACCAGACCCACATCTTCCCTGTGGTTCTCTATTCAGACTGTCCTTTCTCTAGGGGTGGAGTAGTTGCTCTGTCAAAAACCTCTCTCTGAGTTATTGTAATGACTCACCACACCCTCACTCTAACCATTCAGTCATTTGTTGGGCAGGCTGTGTGCGCCAGTCCTGCTATGTGCCAGCACTGGTGCACACTGGGGATACGAAGACGAATAAGGTGTGGTCCACGCCCTAAAGGAGCTCCTCATCTAGGAGGGAAGACAGATCAAACAAGTGTTACCTCTTGGCTATGAACTGGGAAGGGCAGGAAGGTCCAGTCCGTTATCAGAAAAAAAAAAAAAAAATTCTTGTTAGGCATCAAGTGTACATACAAAGAGTTCAGGGGAGGCAGCAAAACAGTTCTTTATGTGGCCCCAGAGTACCTTATCTGTTACATAAGCTACTTTATCTTGGCTCTATCTGAAATGAGTATCTTCCTCTCTTCCTGCCAACAGGTCAGACTGGGTGTGGCCAATCATTTCAGTTGGTTGGACTCATGATAGAGAAGGGGATGTTTTCATCTGTTGGAGGTGGGAGGACGTGCTCTTCAGGCCTTTCAGATGCTGCTTACAGAAGGATGGCTGAAGGACATTAGCCCCTCCAGATCTAGCCTCAGAGTGACACCTCTACACATACAAGGTATACTCTTGAGTATCCCCTGTGGCATATTATGCCGTCAGGGCTACTGTCTCTTTTCTCCATCTTACTAAAGACCCTAGTATATTTTCTTAGCTTCTGGTCAAGACCCTAGAAGTGGATGGGTATTCATCTCACTCATGGGACAGTAACCCTTATCCTGTCAAACAAAGAATTACCAAAAATGTGATAAGACGCTACTAGAGGTATGTGCAGGAATTAAGTGGGGCCATGAAGAAAGGAGTAGTTAATTCACACTAGAGGGGAGGAGGCAGGTGATATCTGGGTAAGGTTTTTTTTTCTTTCTTTCTTTTTTTTGGAACTTGATTTTTAAAAATTTTAAGTTGTGGTAAAATACACATAACAATGACCATCTTAATCATTTTTAAGTGTTCACTTCAATAGTGTTAAATATATTCACATGGATATGTAACCAATCTCCAGAACTTTTTCACCCTGCAAAGCTGAAAATCTATACACATCAAACAACTCTCCATTTCTCTGTCTCCCTACTCCCTGGCATCCGCCATGTTGTACTTACTGTTTCTATGCGTTTGACTACTCTGGATATCTCATAATATAGTATTTGCCTTTTTGTGACTGGTTTACATCACTTAGCAAAATGTCTTCAAGTTTCATCTCTATTGTAGCATGCGTCAGAATTTCCTTCCTTTTTTTAAAAAATTAATTAATTATTTATTTATTTATTTTTGGCTGTGTTGGGTCTTCGTTTCTGTGCGAGGGCTTTCTCTAGTTGCGGCGAGCGGGGGCCACTCTTCATCGCGGTGCGGGGGCCACTCTTCATCGCGGTGCGCGGGCCTCTCACTATCGCGGCCTCTCTGGTTGCGGAGCACAGGCTCCAGACGCGCAGGCTCAGCAATTGTGGCTCACGGGCCTAGTCGCTCCGTGGCATGTGGGATCTTCCCAGACCAGGGCTTGAACCCGTGTCCCCTGCATTGGCAGGTGGATTCTTAACCACTGCACCACCAGGGAAGCCCTCCTTCCTTTTAAGGCCAAATAATATACCTCTCTCTCCCTCTCACTCTCTCTCTCTCTCTCTCTCTCTCCCTCTCTCTCTCTCTCTCTGTCTCTCTGTCTCTCTCTCTCTCTGTCTCTCTCTCTCTCTCTCTATATATATATACACACACACACACACACACACACACTACATTTTGCTTGTCCACTCCATCAATGGATACTCGGGTTACTTCCACCTTTTGGCTATTGTGAATAATGCTGCTGTGAACATGGATGTACTGTTATATCTGCTTTCAATTGTTTTGGATATATACCTAGAAGTAGGATTGCTGGATTTTATGGTAATTCTATATTTAATTTTTTTGTGGAACTTCTATACTGTTTCCCATAGCAGCTGCACCATTTTACATTCCCACCAACGGTGCACAAGAGTTCCAATTTCTCCACATCTTCACTAACACTTGTTATATTCTGTTTTTTTATTTTTTTCGATTACAGCCATCCCAATGGGTGTGAGGTGATATCTTGTTGTGGTTTTGATTTGTAGTTCCCTAATGATTAGCAATATTGAGCAGCTTTTCATGTCATCTTTGGAGAAATGTCTATTCTAGTCTTTGCCCATTTTTAAATTAGATGTTGTTTGGTTTTCTGTTGTTGAGTTGCAGGAGTTCTTTATATATTCTGGATCTTAACCCCTTGTTAGATAAATGGTTTGCAAATATTTTCTCCGATTCCATAGTTTGCCTTTTTACTGTTGTGTTTTTGATGCTTAGAAGTTTTAAATATTGATGTAGTCCAATTTACCTATTTTTACTTTTGTTCCCTGTGCTTTTGGTGTCGTGTTCAAGAAATCATTGCCAAATCCAATGAAGCTCTCTCCCTGTGTTTTCTTTTAAGAGTTTTATAGCTTTTATCTTTTATGTTTAGGTCTTTGATCCATTTTGAGTTAACTTTTGTATATGGTGTATGGTAAGGGTCCATGTCATTCTTTTGCATGTGGATACCAGTTTTTTAAACACTATTTGTTGAAAAGACTCTCCTTTCCCCACTGAATGGTTTTGGCATCCTTGCTGAAGATCATTTGACCATATACTTGAGGGTTTATTTCTGGACTTTCTATTTTATTCCATTGGTCTATATGTCTGTCTTTTTGCCAGTACCACATTGTTTTGATTACTGTTGCCTTGTAATAAGTTTTGCAATCTAGAAGTATGAGACCTCCAACTTTGTTCTTCTTTGTCAAGATTATTTTAGTTATTTAGGGTCCAGTGAGATTCCGTGTGAATTTTAGGATGGGTTTTTTTCTGTTTCTGCAAAAAATGTCACTGAGGTTTTTATAGGGATTGCATTAAATCTGGAGATCACTTTGGTTAGTATTGACATCTTAACAGTATTAATTCTCCAGTCCATGAACATGGAATGTTTTTCCATTTATTTGTGTCTTCTTTAATTTCTCTTAGCATCATTTTGTAGTTTTCAGTGTACAAGTCTTTTGCCTCTTCAGTTAAGTTTACAGGGTAAGGATTTTGAAGAAGTACTGTCTAATAGAAATATAATGCATGCCACGAATTCAAGCCACTTGTGTAAATTGAAATTTTCTAATAGCCACATAGAAAGAAACAATAAATTTTAATAATATTTTACTTAACCCAATATATCCAAAATATTATCTTTTCAATAGGTAGCCAATGTAAAATTACTGGGACATTTATACTTTTTTTCACACACTGTCTTCAAAATCCAGTGTTTATACTTACAGCACAGCGCATCTTAATTCAGATTAGCCTCATGTGGCTACTGGCTACATATTAGAGAGCACAGTTTTGAAGAATGAGTAGTTTACTAGACAAAGAAATGGAGGAGGGCAACCCAGGCAGAGAAAATAGTGTGAGCAAAAGCTTTTGCATTTGTCACTCAGAGAGATGTCTGGAATATCCGAAGTGGAAGTGGAGAAATGGTGGGAGATGAAGATGACATGCCATGCAGTGGGCAGCCCATGGAGGCAGGTGGGTGTCTTCCAGGCCCAGCAGAAGTAGCAGGTGAGGGGAGGCACTGACTGGCTTTATGCAGCGTAATAAAATGATCAAGTTTGCATTTCAGAAGGACCACTCTAGAAGAGGTGTGGAGAATGATTGGACTGCAGGTAGACAGAGGTAAGACTGAAGGCAAGAAGAGCAGTCAGGGCACCATATTAAGAGTCTGGTCGATTGATGAGGAGGGTCTGAAGTAAGACAAAGGTACAGATTCTGGAAAAGATGTGTTAGGAGAAGATAAAGCCAGAGGAACTCAAATAGAAGAACCAACAGGATTTGATGCTTGACTGAAAATGAAGGAGGAGAAATATAAAGTACAGGATTCTTTCTGGGTCCCTGGGTTGGATATTCAGGTGAAAAACAGTGTCACTTACTGAGATACTAAATCGTACTGTGTTTATTACCGTTTTTGTGAAATGGGGATGATAGTACCTCCCGTACGGTATTTCTGTGGTGACTGAAGTTTAGAACAGTGTCTGGCATGTAGTACGGAGTCCATAAATATTAGTCATCATCATCACCATCACATGGATCATCATTTTTGAGAAGGGACTGAAGAAATATTCAGTATATTCAACATTTGTTAAATATACATATAGGCCTGGAGCCCAGCAAAGGTCTAGGCTGGAGAGAGTGACTTAGTGGTAGTTCAATTTAGTAAAATCCATGGCAGTGGAAGCAGTTGCCCAGGGAAGGTAAGAAAAGGACTCAGGATAGACTTCTAGTGAACTGCTATTTGTGAGAATAGCAAAGACAGAGAAGCCAGTGGTGTGGACAAAGCAGGACTGATGAGAGGTGGGGAAGAAGCTGCAGAGTGTGGGAGAGCAACCTCGAATATTACAGAAAGGCTGGGGAGGCTGGGAATGAAGAGACCACTTCATACAGAGGTCATCGCTGACCTTTGCCAAGGCCTTTTCATTGAGTGATGGGAACAGACCTTACACAGAGGTGTGTTTAAGAATAAGGAGGAGGAGGGGGACTTCCCTGGTGGTCCAGTGGTTAACCCTGCACTTCCAGTGCAGGGGGGGCAGGTTCGAACCATGGTTGGGGATATAAGATCCCACATGCTGCGCGGCTCGGCCAAAAAAAATAAAAAAGAATAAGGAGGAGGAGACAAGCATGGCATACCTATGTAAATTAATTTTCAAGAAGCTTGGCAATGAAGAGGAGAAGGACAGAGAGGTGAAGCTGAGTGTGTTTCTGAGGAATCTGAATATATCTATTGGGTTAGGGAATGGTAATGAAAGGTCAAAGTTCAAAAATATAAGAAAGAGGATGCTTGAAGGAACTATTTTCCTAGGGTTGGGGGTTAGACAGGATGGGATCAAGTGATCAGATGGTTGGCTGAGCTTTGAAGAGAGGGACAGCTTTTTCTTGACACTGGAAGGAAATGAGGATGAGGGCGGATTGAGCTTGCAGAGTGAGCCAGTAAAGTGAGGCAGGGTGCTGTGATTCAGGGCTGGTTTGCTCTGAAGGGAGGTCAGATCACCTGCTAGGTAAGCAGAGTGGGAATTTGGTAGAAAGCTGGGGAAAGTGATGAAAGATTCCAGGAGCTGTTGAGCAGAATGAGAGAGGAAGCTGACCAAGACCCCTAAAAGGTTGTAGAGCCAAATTAAGGGCCCAAGTAAGAACGGAAGCCACAAGCTCGTAAGGCGCCAGTCTGCACAGTCGTGGTGACACAGCCTCACTCGGCAGTCGGATGGGATCTCCAGATGGAAGTGGGGATGGGGGCTTGATGGGAGGACAAGAGAGCCGGGTGACTGAGGTGCTGGTGAGACAGAAGTTTGTGAGGAGTCCAGGCTGGGGAAAGGGGGAGGAAATGTGATCAGAAGGAAGCGAAGAACTCGCAGGTAGTGGAGGAAGCAAAGGCATCGAGGTTTGGAGGAAGCTGAAGGGTAGATTTCTGTCTGTCAGGGAATGAGAGTAAAGGAAGCAATGGCCACTGTGCACCAAGAGTGGGATTCGGAACTTAAGACCTATGGTGGTCGAAGAGTTTCCAATGATAAACTCCAAGGTGAGGCCACAGGGTTATATAGGAGGTGGCGGTCGCTGGAGCTGAGGAGGCTGAGGTATCTGGACAGCACCTCCACAGAAGACTGAAGTCCCACAGGGAGGCATATGGGTTTAGCTGGAGAAGATTGTGAGCCAGGTGCCCAAGGGCTGTGGGGAGGCTTCCTAAACAAGGACAGGTAACAGTTCTCAAATGTCAATGAACAGTTACAAGTTTACAAACACAAACTACAAAAGGGCAGCTCTAAGATGTACTGGGAGAAAACCGTCACAGCCAGAATGCCTAGGTTCTGGCCAACAGTATGTGCCTCGGAGTAGAAGTTGCTTCAGGTAGGGAGAGAAAGAGGACAGGAGATGAAAGTGTTGGATGGCAACACTACCTATAAAAACTGTGTGTGAGACTTGCTTGTGAGGTGTGTGGGCTGGCGTGGTCAGGAGGGCTTCATGGAGACGGTGGCAGCAAAAAGGCCCTGAAAGATAGAATGACCTGGTAGCAACTCCCAGTTGGAACGCTGTGCCAGAGACGTCTCAGAGATGGGAGTGAGCCTGGCAAAGTATCTAGCTAAAGGGTTAATACAAGATTTTTAAAAATTGTATAAGAAATGTTTGTGGAGGGACTTCCCTGGTGGTCCAGTGGGTAAGACTCCGCACTCCCAATGCAGGCGGCCCTGGTTCGATCCCTGGTCAGGGAACTAGGTCCTGCATGCCGCAACTAAGACCTGGCACAGCCAAATAAATAAGTAAATAAATTAATTAAAAAAAAAAAAGGAGTTTGTGGAGAAAATGCAAGCTCTGGGGAGGAAGGAAAGAGGAAGAAAAGATCCATTCTTGAAGTAAGAGATTTACAGTGATTCTCATGCCTGTGGTTTTCTTAAGGAAATTTAGATTTTGGCTATAGGAACTACAGTGTTGTGAAAATGATCCAGGTTTGGCATCTGGAAACCTGGGTTTGAGTTTGGCTTCACCCCTCTGAATTAGCAAGTCTGAGTACTCTGTGATTTGGGGACCATGACAGTCTCTTAGATCTTCAATTTCATCCTACATAATGTAAGAATTAAGACAGCTCCACGCTGGGAATACTCTGTGCAATTTACCTAATAATCTAACTTCGATTTTTCATGTGCTAAATGGAGATACCCCTTACCTCACAGGAACAGAGCTCAGGACGAGGTCTGATACCTAGTTAAGTGCTGAATAATGTTGGTATTTTATCGGTTTTTAATCATACCAGAGAGATAGACTGCACGCAGTTACGAAACCTGCCTGGCCAGGACGCCAGGATGCTTCTGGGGGCCCCAGACTGGGAAGAGACGCATCCCTGGGTGGGCTGGAGGGATTCAGACCTTGAAGGAAGGGATTCTGGCTGCACCAGGATTCGTTTGCTCTGAAGGGAACTATGAAATAACATAAAATCTCCTGCTCTACTTTATCAGAGGTAATCATTTAAGGCAACTCCTTTGGCTCAGGAAGGAATGAACTCTGCAGCTCTTGCGGATTAAAGGACGGGGGGTTGCCTCTTGGATGAGATGCATGGACAGCAATTTCAAATGTAAACCTCTTTCTGCTCCCAGAGTAGGAAAACCACTCATAGGCTTTAGATTAGAGTGATTTCAGGGGAGCATAAAGTTGGGAAGTTAGCCTCCTAGACATATATACACTACCAAACGTAAAATAGATAGCTAGTGGGAAGCAACCGCATAGCACAGGGAGATCAGCTCAGTGCTTTGTGACCACTTAGAGGGGTGGGATAGGGAGGGCGGGAGGGAGGGAGATGCAAGAGGGAAGAGCTATGGGAACATATGTATATGTATAACTGATTCACTTTGTTATAAAGCAGAAACTAACACACCATTGTAAAGCAATTATACTCCAATAAAGATGCTAAAAAAAATAAAAATAAACCTTTCATTAAAAAAAAAAAAGACTATGGGAGGATCGGTTTTGAGACACAGCAACACCCCGGCATACTAGAAATTTAGTCTTCTCAGCTTCCTTCAATCACAGGAGTGTTGTCATCCCTGCTTCTGTACTAAATGGATTGGAAATTTTTCCCCATTAAGATTTTATAGCAGTGGATGAGGGGAAGCTGTTCCTCTGAAAGGAATGCGTCTATTGCTTTGGATGTGAAGAGAGGAAGGGGTTTTCTTTTAACAAAACCCCAGCCTTACTGCTTAAGACTCTTCCCCCATTTCCTGACCACTCTTCATAGAGTGCTCCAATTTGGCAGCAGGAAACTGGGCACTGGAAATAGCCAGATCTGAAGACCCTACTTCCTAATTCATAGATAGGAGAGGGTCTACTTAGTGAAAAACCCAACCCAAACCTGCCTCTGATATCACCTGTCAGTGACATGCTGCCCCCTGCATCTTTCCAAGTTATCTTCAGTTTGAATCAATCAAGAGTCCTTCCTTAAGCATCTATGGATTTCGCCTCCTCTAGAAGCCAGCACCGAGCTCAGCTCCACGGACAGAGGAGTGCACGGCTGCGCTCCTGGAACTCACAGCCCGGGAGGGAGGCAGAGAGGGATCAAATAATCCCTACAGGGCGTGCATGCACAGACGCTAACCAGTGCTACGGAGGAGTCACTCCTTTTTACGACCCAGCCGTGACACGTGAACATTTGTCAGTACCTACGCCACATCCCCCTTTGACCAACAGCTGCCTAGAAACGAGGTCTACAAACCAAAACAAGGTCCACACTCCTCCCCACTCTCTCTCCCTGCTCCCAAATCCCAGCTCTCTGAATGAACAATCCCTATTGTTGTGGCAGAAGAAAGACAGTGCTGAGGAGGTTTTCACCCACATCTCTTCCCGCTCTCCCGTCCAT